>NC_143512.1:71718915-72092832 GCF_031878675.1 Megascapheus bottae
GCTATAGAATTTTCATTTGCTATTTATAATGAGATTTTTCCAAAGATTATTATCCTTAAGTATGAATTATTCAGTTGATTCAGGTGTAGAAATCTGGAAAATCTCTAGATGGATAAATTGATTAAATGATGGCATCATCCATCCAGTCCCCAGCCCCAAGTTACATAGAGAGAATAAAAGCGAACTGGGGATTAGGTACTACAAAATCCAAGACAATGTCATTTGTAGAGCTTCCATTATAAAGAACCCAGAAAGCTCCTGGATGGTAGAATCCTCTGATAGGACAGGGAGCCTTATGCTCCCAAACTCCACCTCATGCCTTGCTCTCTGCATTCCTCTTATTTACTTGACTCTAACATGTACTGAGGAAAGGGTATTCGAGGGTGGGTGACTGGAATTCAAATGAAATATAAGGTGTTTGTGGTGGGAGGGAAGTAACAACAACCTCAAGATTTATACTTGGACTGAAGTCAGGGTAAACTAGGCCTCTGTTTAGGGCTGAAAGCTGAAGTGTAGGCACTTGTGCAGGATAAATTAATCAAAATTGGATTCTGAAGTTAACTTCTGGTTTACTGTCAGAGTTGAATGGCATTGCTAGGCATCAGGTTGAGGTCAGTGAATATGAGCATCTCACAGGTCATTTATTAATGAGAAAAATTGCTAAACAGACCAAGAAACTAAACAGGCAGGGAAAAGTTATTGCAGTTGTAACAGATTTCCTTGAAGTTTACAAATCAAAACAGAACATATGTCTTACCACAGGAATAGATATAAATAGAAAATATTTATTCACAGACAGGGAGTATTATAAATATTATATCTAAATTTGTAAGACTGAAACCATGATTAAAAGTAAATAAATACTTCTAAAAATTGCTTATAAATCCTCTTAAATTATCCAAACGTCATTTTCTTATAAGGCAAATCTATCTTGAATCACAGCCAAATCTTATTTTGCCAGAGGACCTTGCTATAAATCTTACAAGGCTGCCCAAATACAAACACCTTGAGGACAGAATTATAGCCAGATGCAAACATATCTTCTTACATGATGGTCCATGAGGGAAATTTTAATAATCAACAACTGTAAAAACCATGCAAAAGGGAAAGCTTATATTTACAATAAATCAGCATTATCTTGAATGATGTGGAGAGTCCTCTTACAAAAATAAGTAGACATTTAAGACAGTAGGAAATACATGAGAAATGAACAATATAAGAATCTTATGATATTAAGAAAAAATCTTGAATTTAGAATGTGGGATTCTACTTTGTTCAGATTAAATGTTTAATGATATAGCTACATTTTCTTATGATTTTATTATGTATCATTGTATACAGAAATACTAAGTGGACTGTAACCTTTCATGTTAAACAAAAGATATAAAAGTGGGGCTCAGTTCTGTTATTCCTATTCTACTATTTTCTATGACCTGACCCATCTTCTAAACTAGTTTGAGATGTGATAGCAATCTAGTCTTTCCCAGGAGCCCATCAGGCTGATCCCAACGTCAGTGTTCCCCTGGAAAATGTCACACCCGCATTTTAAAGAGGCTTGGAAATGAGAGCAATTTCCAAAGAGTGTTCAGACACATCAATTAACATGAAGGTATGTTCTGCCATAGACCTAGAATGCTTGAAATATGTTCATAAGAAAAGACATTAGTGTTAGAGTTGATGGAGTATGAGGAAAGCAAAACTTAAGGCAAAAAGTAAATTTAAAAAAAAAAGTAAACATTAAGTTACTTTTTATTTGGGTTTTTCTTTGTCTTGCTCTGGGTTGGCAGATTCCTAAGAGATCTTGAAAGAAATTTCAGCCAAACAGTCCATTTATAGCTCTTGACAAAGCAGTCATCCTATTTCTTTTGTCTATTTTCCTTTCTGGTGAAAATGGATTAGACAGTTTGGAAGGAAATCAGCACATCTCCTTTTTGTCTTTACCATAAGCCAAAAGTCTAGCTACAACCCAGGCCTTATTTTCAAAATTTTATCATTTTTTCCAGCATTGACCTAAAGTATATAATGACCTTAATGAAGCTTTTTTTGTGTGTTTTGTTTTCATATCCAAGCATCGGAAATGACCAGAGCCTTTCACAAGTATTTCCAAAAAAAAAAAAAAAAAAACCCCAGAATCCACAATGCTCGCAGGCACTACAGGATGGCTAGTTTTACAACCCATTGACTTTTTCTGCAAAGCTCAGGTACTTTAGTCCAGGTTCACTGCTCACAAATTGCTGTGGAAGTACCAGAAGAAACATTGATGTGTTCTCTCACCTCAAGTTGTCCCATCATATCTCAATCACATCCTGCTCTGTGTGTGTGTGTGTGTGTGTGTGTGTGTGTGTGTGTAAGAGAGAGGGGGGGGAGACAGACAGACAGACAGATAGACAGACAGACAGAGAGACAACGAGAGACAGAGAGACAGAGAGACACAGTGAGAGAGATTTCTGTATGGATTCTTTCTAAGAGATTATGATAAAAACAGAAAGATAAAGTTTTGATATTTAGTGGAGACACCCTGTATAACTAATTCATGTAATTTTGCTATGTTCACTTTCATTTGCAAGAGCATACCTTAGCTTAAGAATAGTTTTCAGGCCGGGAGTTTGGCCTAGTGGTTAAAGTGCTTGCCTAGCATGCATGAAGACCCGGGTTCGATTCCTCGGTACCACATACATAGAAAAAAGCTGGAAGTGGTGCTGAGGCTCAAGTGGTAGAGCTCTAGCCTTGAGAAAGTCCAAGGACAGTGCTCAGGCCCTGAGCTCAAGCCCAGGACTGGCAAAAAAAAAAAAAAAGAATAGTTTCCAGAGACCAACTGCTAGTATTTATATTCTGGCTGATGATTTCCAGCTCTGTGTCCTTGGACAAATGGCTTAATGTCTCTGTGCTTTAATTTTTCTATCTATGAAACTACCATAATAACACTTTGAATCTGATTTAAAAATAAAAGGAAATACTTTATAGTAAGTATTCAATTTGTCTTTATGATTATATGCTCAATTCTTGACTTTATTTGACAGGTTGCATATAGGTTATAGGACCAAATGCTATAATAATTCACATTGTAAAGAAATTTTCATTTTTCTCACAGACATCCTTCTACTGATTCATCTTTTAGAATAATTTTTAACTAAAAATGTGTAGAAGAATAGCAGATCATTTCATAATCAGTGTGAAAAGAAATGCTTATCGGCAAAAGAATATAGCGTAAGGGATTAATCTGTTAATGTACTCTGTGACCATTTCTTGATTCCTGTCAAGAGCTATCTCTAATGTCTAGAGTTATATACTTCATCAAAATGTATCTTCAACCTCAAAAAACTAGAAGGCTTGAAATGATTATTCTGCTTCACACATGAAGAAATCAAGTCCAACGAATATTAATTGGCTTCCCCAAGGCAATATAATTAATCATTGTTGGAGTCAGAATTTGAATCAGGGATCTTATTATAAATACAAATGCATCTTTGGCTTGTTTAAAGTTTTCACAGAGAAGTATTTTTAAGTTTCTAAATATATATTAGTGGATTTAAAATTCACAGGAGTGAGATAATATCTGGAAACCTTTAAAAGTTGGTAATGTATCATTTTTTTTCAGCATAAGGAAGTGACAGTAGCCCTAGGCTTGCATACTCCCCCACCTGTCTCTCCTTAAACATCAACATAATCCAACTTGAGAGGAGAGTACAGGAAAGATAAGACCAAATGCTTTAGCACCTGACAACTGAAATGTTAACTTGGCTTGAAGAATATATGCAGTTTGGAAACTATACTGGCAGATTGCAAAGTAGAAATTTGGGAACGTGGTGTGTGTTGGGGGAAGGGAATGCACAATTATAAGCAGGGGAGGTAAACTCGGCAAAATTCAAAGCCCTAATATGGCTTAATCTATGCCTAGATAGGAAAACAAACATGATCCATGATAAATGAATACAACTCATGGAGGAAATTAGAACCACTCTTTATTAAGACACAGGTACTCACTCATAACTGCAAATTGGAAATTAGTGTTGTAAGGCAAATGTATAGAGAACATAAGTACATTTTGATCACCTAAACAAATGTATATTTCACAACACATAAATGACAAATATAGTAAACAACTAGGCCATGGTTTGTTCACTTAAGTGTGCATCAAATATGGAGTACCTTTGTGAACTGATGGTGTAGCCTGCCCATAGAATTTAGGGTCTAGAAGAGATCTGAGAATTTGCATCCTCAACCTGTCTCCAGAAAATATTAATGCTTCTGGTCTTACAACAAAATCTCAAAACTACTGAAATAAAATTTGTCATTCATTAATTAACCTCTAAAACTCTGCTCTAACCAGTAGGCTGTTCCAAAGTCAATATTAAATGCAAGACTCTATGATGGGTGAAATAATTCTTGAATATAATGATCAAACTCCTCTTCAGTTTTACGGAATGAAGTTTTATATGAGAGCTACTACTTCATCTATCATTCAAGTCTGCATCATTAGGAAAATGTTTATACAAAGCAGACTTCATTTATAAGGCATGGGAGGTAAATTAGGTACATTCTTGGAGAGAAATCAAACAAATTATTCTCACATTACAGACAGTTGCTCCCATTTGAATGTGGTTTCCAAAGAACATGTCAGAAGTTTAAATCCCATTGCAATACCGTTGGCAGGTGGACCTAATGTAATTGTTTATGTGATGGCAACTTCACCCTAACAGGAAAGTGATGCCTTAAGAAAGGGCTTAATTTCACCAGTTCCTTCTAACAAAGGAAGATAGTTTACATCGCATGTCAGCATATAGAATTAGACTTCTTAGTTTTACATTTATAAGCATTAGACTTATTTTCTTCATGTATTACCCACCAGTGGTACTCTGTTAAAACAACAGAAAAAAGACTAAAACATTTGGTATCTTTATTTTTTTTAGTTATTATCATAAGCAGAACATAATTTAAGAGTAAACACACAAATAGAAAAGATTACACGCACTCTGCTATTGTGATTGCATTTGGATTTCAGTGCCCTCAACCATTCATTCTTTGGTACATTTATCCCAAGACTAAAAGATTCATTGATGCACTGAACCACTGAGGAGGAGTGAAAAGAAAGAGAATTAACTGGACCAGACAGGCTCAGAGCAAGACCAGACTGGATCAGACCAAATCAGACTGGCTCACACCAGATGAGACCAGCTCAGACCAGATCAGACGGGATCCTACAGGACCGAACTGTAGTAGACAGTTTAGACTGGTTCTAACCAGATTAGGTCAGATAAAACTGGTTCTGACCTCCTCAGAGCAGTTCAGATCACATTGAACTGGTTCAGACTGGATGAGACTAAAAGAAACTGGTTCCGACCAGTTCAAACTGAATCAGACTGATTCAAAAGGGATCAAATTGGATCAGACAGGTTCAGACCAGTAGAGACCAAATTAAACTTGATTAAGCCTATTCAGACTGAATCAGACCAAATCAGAGTGGTCTGACAGCATCCAATTCAGTCAGCAAATATATCTATGGATCTCTATTCAAGCCTGATAAAAGTAAGAAATGCTGTATGAGCCTTATACACAAAATAAAAGAGAAACTTGAAAGGGGAAGAACAAAAGAAAGAGAATGGAGTGCCACAGTGGCTCATGGCTATAAACATAGTTTTGTTTTCTTTCTCCCAGTCCTGGCCTTTTCTGTGTATGTGGTACCATGGAAATGATCCCAGGGCTTCATGATAGCTAGACAACCACTCTACACTAGACTATACTCCTTGCCCCATAGCTACTTTTGAATAAGGTTGAAAACAGGATCCTCATTCAACATTAGCCTCCGCAGAAAGTCCATATAACTCCTAACACTTACTGCCCACCCAAAACCCTGATGGCGGAGTGGCTTAAGTGGTAGCGCACCAGCTTTCAGAGAAAAAGCTAAGAGATAGCAACCAGGTCCCATGTTACAGTCCCAGAATTAGCACACACACACACACACACACACACACACACACACCAATATAATATAAAACACACACACCCCAATATAATATAAAACAGAATGAATGCTATGACATTTTCATTCAGAATAACATTATATTATTACTACAAATAATGTTTAGATTTCAAGAAATGTATAAAAGAACTTCATAGAAACCTTACTGCGCAAACTATAACAGTGATTTTGCTTTATTTTCAGAAAGGGCAAAAATACTAATTGCCTCACTCAAAGATAATAGGAATGACTGTGAAACAAATCTATCTCTCTCTCTCTCTCTCTCTCTCTCTCTCTCTCTCTCTCTCTCTCTCTCTCTCTCTCTCTCTTCTCTCTCTCTCTCTTTCCCTCCCTCCCTCCCTCTCTCTCTCTCTCTCTTTCTCCCTCCCTCCTCCGCCCCTCTCCCCCCCCTCTCTTGTCCTAGGACATGAACTCAGAGCTTGGGCATTGACCCTTAGCTTTTGTACTCAAGAGTAACTCTATCATTTGAACCATAGTTCTACTTCCAACTTTTTGATGGTTAATTTGAGGTAAGATTTGCACAGACTTTCCAATCCAGACTGGCTTCGAATTCTTAGATCTATCTTCCTCTTGAGTAGATAGGATTACAGGCATAAGTCACTGGGTCCTGTATATTGCTGCTGGTTGTTCTTCATCTCTTTCTTTTAATCATTTTTAAGAGAGTCAGTTGAAGAAACAATCATCTCAAAGTGAAAAATATGCCTTTATTGTAGAAAAATCTTATTTCAGTAATATAATTTTTCCAAATGAGATATGTTATTTTGAGTACAGAAAGGTTTAGGTTTTTTTTTCTAAGAACAGTTGCAGTGACAAAAAAAACAATCCCACTAGGCTCACTCATTCTATTCTCCTTAATAATTCATCAATGTGTACTTTTTTAAAATATAGGAAAGGTCTCATGACTGTAAGAGGTCTTAAAACATTCTAATTCAAAGTTTGTTAAATGTTTAATTTGTTTAAAAATTTATTGAAATCATCTTAAAGCTCTATTTTAAATATGCTTTGCGCCAAACAATATTACATAATCCCCTTGTGTAAACTATGGTATACTATTGACTAATGTAGGAGACAGAAGTCTTGTCTTGTGTCCAGATTTTTAGTTCCTTGAAGGCTTTTGGAAGGTCATATTTCTACTTATCTTCTCATTTTGTTATTTTTAATTAAAGTTGACATAAAAGATTAACATTTTAATACCATGTACAGAGCTGATGTGGAAAACTACAATTTATGCAAAATCAACTCTTATTATTCAAAAGTTCAGCAAATTACTTACTTTTCTATATAAACTAGGAAACTACTCTCTGTCTATTCATTCTGAGTCTGCTAGGAATTTCTATATTCTTATCAAAATGTTATAATTTGAAAAGTTCTCTAAGTCCAAATAATTTGTTTTATGAACATATTTTGAGCTAATAGGCCTCTGAAATTTAGTAAATTTTCTCATATCATCTACATTCTATTAACATTATGTGAAATGTTAATATAAAGGTAAGTAGTAAAGTAAAACATATGGAAGAAAAATAATTACTAAATTCCCATTGATTAGTAAAGAATTGTCAGACTCTAAAAGCAAAACAAATTTTTAAAATAATTTTGTCCTTCTGAAATTAAAATTTTCTGCTTCTCTAAAAGAATTGCAATAGTCAGACACTGACTGATACTCTAATTCCTCAAGAGGCTGAGATCTCCAACCCATGCATAAAAGAGACTTCATCTCCAAATAACCAATAAAGTATTGTACAGAGTCCTGTCTTAATTGACAGATCACTAATTGTGACCAAAAAGCTAAAGGAGAATCCAGCCCTTATTTCAAATTCTTTTACTCACATGTATGTGTGCCTTGTCTTTCTTAACAAAATGCATTCATAAAACACTTACCTGAACAAAACCTTAACGTATAAAGGACACAACTATAAAAACAATAGTAGAAATCCAGGAATCAGTGGCTTACCACTTTAATCCTAGTTATTGGTAAGGCTGATATTTGAGTGTGTGTTTGTGGTGGGAGAATTCTGGTTCAACACCATCCTGTGCGATGAAGTCCAAGACACATCATCTCAGTGGACAGAGGCTGGGATAGTAGTCGGAGCCTGTGATCTGAGAAAGACAGTAAGCTTAGTATAACTTGATCACAGTCCAAATGTATGTCAGGATACTTTGTAAGGCTTTATCTCCAAAATGAACAAATATAACCAAAACAAACAAAAAATATCCCCAGAAAACTAAAGAAATTTTGATATGATGCTTTTAAAAAAGCATATATATTTTCCTAGAATATCCATGACAAAAGATTATTTGAACAGTCTGGAATGGAAAGTTTTTATAAAAGTAGATTCTAGGGTAGGGATATAACTCATATCATAGAGTTCCTGACCAGCAAATATAAAGAAACAAAGAAAGAAGGAAAGACAAAAAAAGGAAGGAGAAAAGGAGGAAGGGAAAATAGGTGGAAGGAAAAGAAGAGGTAGGGAGAAAATGGAAGGAAGAAGGAAAGGAAAGATGGAAAAAAGAAGAATATTAAGAAAAAATGGATAACAAACAGTAGTGGAAGGTAGGTATACACAAAAGGAATTCTTCCTTTTGAATTCACTAATACTAGATGAATCTCACTTCCCATATTTTCATCAGATTTTTATGGAAAAAACACAGAACCAATGAAATATGAATTTCAAATAAATCTGATTAATTATTGACATATTAGAATTAAGATCAGAGAATATCAATATTAAGTTATCTCGGATTTAGACAATAGTGCCAGAGGTTTAAAATGAAAATAAATATATAAGTAAGTAACTGCAGCTTCTTATGTTCAAATGTCTGACTATAAATATCATAGCAAACTAAGTGCCAGTGGCTCATGCTTGTAATCCTTGTTACTCTAAAGTATGAGATCTGAGGATTGTGGTTCAAAGCCAGCCTGGTTACAAAGCCCATGAGACTTGAACAGTTAATAACCAAACAATACTAGAGGCAGTGCTGTGGTAGAACAATAGACTTCAACTGAAGAGCCAAGGGACTGTGCCCAGGCCCAAAAGTTCAACCCATTCCTCTGGCCCAGCCCTGCCAAAAAAAAAAAATCTAACCAAATTTTTTTTTTAAAAAAAGAAAAAAGTCATAGCATCTATAATACTAAAGCAAAAATGAAAATTTCAGATTACTAAATATTGATACTGAGGTTGAAGATGTATCATTTTTGCTGTATAAAATATATGATTTTGACATGGTGTTAAGATAATGGTGACCAATTTTTAAAAACCACTATTAGGTTCATAAAAATATTTTAATGAGTATGCTGAACTTCAAAGAATTGGTTAGTTTATAACTTGTATGGTATGTTTTAAATTTTTTGCACATACTTTGTAATTTTTTTAAAATTAAGAGTACAATAATGAATGTGGAATGTGAACTTCATGTTTGGATGATAGACCTGAATATTACTGTTGACATTTTACCTCAGATTTTGTTTATAAATTTTAGAAATACCTATGTAACATATACCTAGGGTTATGCAATATTGTGTATGTCCAAAAGTTTCCATTCTTTCTTTGATTCTTTTGCTTTTAAAATTTAATAGTTTTGTTTTGTACTAGAGGAATTGAAGGAGGAAGAGAATGAATATAATAGAAGGGAAGGAAATGATAGAGGGTAACTTCAAATCTAACCTAGACAAGCCAGTAAAAAAACCCTTTAATACAAAGCCAATAAAATATCCCTACAAATATACTTCCCAGAGTCCTCTGCCAAGACTTGAAATGAACATGTGTCAATGTATAGGTTGGGTAAATTTTGCTTCTTGTTCAGATTTTCTTCTTGCTTACAAGACAGACTTAATGGCTTAAGTTTCTAGGTAGGAAACCCAGGTAGTAGGAAGCTAACGGGAAGATTACAGACTATCATTCTCTCTCTCTCTCTCTCTCTCTCTCTCTCTCTCTCTCTCTCTCTCTCTCTCTCTCTCTCTCTCTCTCTCTCTCTCTCTCGTAATGCACAGTGGGGATTACAGTTATATTCACCAGATATATTCACCAGATGGTAGATGCATTTCTTCTCACACACTGATACCCCTTCTCATGTTTTTGTCCTCATTTCCCTCCTCCCACCACTTCCAATCATATTGTTTTCCCCCCTTCCCTTTCCTCTTTCAAATAAACAAACAAATGTATAATAAATGTACCAGATGGGCCAGGAGTTTGGCCTAGTGGTTAAAGTGCTTGCCTAGCATGCATGAAGACCCGGGTTTGATTCCTTGGTACCACATATAGAAAAAAGCCAGAAGTGGTGCTGAGGCTCAAGTGGTAGAGCTCTAGCCTTGAGAAAGTCCAAGGACAATGCTCAGGCCCTGAGCTCAAGCCCAGGACTGGCAAAAAAATAAAAAATAAAAAAAATATATGTACCAGATAACAAAATCAAATGCAGAAACAATATAACAATATGAGATTAACCAAAGGGCAACCAAAGAGAAGAGAATAACATAGCATATTATGAACAATGATCACACAAGATAAATCTCTTGTTTCCATATCCTGGAGATCCTTTCATTTAGTCTCATTCTATATGATCTTATGTATCTAGGTTTTGCTCAATTGTAATCAGCTGCTAGGAGAGTCCTAGGAGTGTACTAATTATTACAAATGAGGGAAACCATTGAGAGTTCCTTTGGGTGTGGCTTAGGAATAATTCTTTAGACTATTTTCCTCTCTGGGGATGATTTTGGTGTGTGTCTCCTTAACATTTATAGTTTCACTGTAACAAATGAATATTAATTACCAAATGAAATATATTGAAATAAATGTAATCTGTGTGAATCCAGGTGTTCTAAAGTAGGAGAAATATGTTGAAAATGAACTTTACAACTTGGGTGGCATTGAGGAGAGGAAACATGGGAGAAAACATGGGCAGGAGTAATGTTTGACAGGAAATGTACTCACTACCTTCTGTATATAACTTTAAACTACAGATGATTATTCTTCTGGGATCGTACAATGGGAAGATGTAGAGCATTAAAAATGTTGAGCCCATTTCTAGAAAAGGTTGTTTTCTTCACGTTTTTGTGAAGAAATTACTTCTTGAATAATGATACCTCTTCCCATGTTTTTCTCCCACTTTCCCTCCCCGAGTCGCTCCAAGTCATATTGTAACTTTTTTTTGAATTATGTATCTTCATCTTATCCTACTAGGTAGGTTGGCAGCCTCTCATGATCAATCTCTATGTGTTTAAAATTGCTTGTACAAATAACTGATCAAATAAATTTTTCAAATATCCCCCAAAAGAAAAAAAGAACTCTCCGCCCTAACTTTTAAGCCACGGATACAATTTTCACCACTTAATTGTTTAGCAAAAATAAGTCCCTAATGTTTATGCCACTGTGAGCACCTTTTCTCTTTCTTATAGCTGAATATAACCACCAACGTCAACAACTGCTGCAGCCCTCCATGAAGTTCCAACCAGCCTGCTGGAACAGCATTACAAGCAAAAAGATTCTCCCAGTCAGGGAGGTAAACAGTCCAGGTGCCAAGAGCGATTTGCTTCTCCTATGATGTGCTGTCTCCCACTGATATTTGGAAATTCAGTCATTACCACCTTTCCAGACCACCCTAGGGCATTGTGTGAAAAAAATTGTTCCTGTAATGGGTCTCTCCACATCCATCCTCTCTGGCATTCTGTAACACTGTTATCATGGATAACCCCAAAATGATGAAATATTTGAAAGAGACTCTTTAAGATGAGGGTCTTGTAGTGAAGTAAAATGGTGACCAACTATACCTGTGTTAGAAAAATAAGTATGTGATTTTCTTTTTACATTGGTCATCAAGGCTCTAGAAAAATGAACCTATGAGATTTTGGTCAGACTCATGTGCAAAGCATTTTTAAATCATTAAAGGACAGAAGTTACTAAAATATAGCCCACAGGCCAAATCAAATTTTGTCCCTGATTTCCCAAATAAGATTGATTGGCTGGATCATGCCGATCATCTTGGCTAACTAGGAGGCTTAGATCTGAAGATCATGGTTAGAAGCCAGTGGGGCCGTTATGTCCATGAGACTCTTCTCTTCAATTAAACACCAGAAAACCAGATATGACACTGTGGCTCAAAATAGTCAAGAGCTAGCCAACAGCAAAAGAGTTCAGAGACAGAGTCTTGTGTGCAGAAAATATTTACAGATTTTTTTTAAAGCACCTGTTTGCTTTTTATATAATGACCGTATTATAACATGGATGTCTACAACAATAGATGAAATGATATCAAAGGTATTTTTTCAGAACTATATACAAGAGTATATATGAGTACATATATTGGAATATATATGTGAGTATATATATATACATATATAAATAAATATATATGAGAGAGAGGGAAAGAGAAGAGAAGTGACAGATTAGATTTTGTGGATGCTTTGTAGTCAGCCTTCGGTTCCTGCAACAAATCACTTAAAGTCTATAACTTCTCAAGAGGAAAGGCTTATTTCAACTTAGGTCTGAAGATTTCTTTCTATAGTCGCTTGGCCTCACTATTTCTGGGTCTGTATAAAGTCATTACATCACTTTAGCCTGCACCCGGTGGAACAACTTATCATATATGATAGACAAGGAAACAAAAACTATGGAAAAGGAAATGACAGGCTCACAACACCCTTGAAGAACATGTCCCCAGTAATCTATTGCCCCCACCCCCAGTTTTTCACTACTTAAAATTTCCACTAGCCAGGAGTTTGACCTAGTGATACAGTGCTTGCCTAGCATGCACTGCCACTCAGATTCGATTCCTCATTACCACATACATAGAAAAAGCTGGAAGTGGTGTTGTGGCTCAAAGGCAGCTTAAGAAAGCCTAAAGGCAGTGCTCAGGCCCTGAATTCAAGCCTCAGGACTGGCAAAAAGAAAGGTGCACTGTCTTGTAATAGTACTAAGATGCATAAATACCTTTTAGAACATTAGCCTTTAATGAACATTCAAGATCATTTTTTCATGTTACTCAGCTTTCTGTTACCATAACAAATAACAGAGATGAACAATTTACAAAGAGGAAAGTTTTCTTTTGACTTCGTTTGGGAGAATCCCATCACTGGTGTGGCCCCTGGCTGGTGTGGGGCCTGTGACGATGAAGCAGCATAGCATGGGCGATGGTGCAGGTGCTTTGAAGCAAAACGGTTCATATTCAGAGAAGCATGTGGCTCTGGCTCTCTTATCCTTTGCAAAAGCATGTCCCCAAGACAAAATGACTTTCACTATGCCCTATCTAATCAGTTTTCACTGCCTCTTACTACTGTCTAAGGTAGAAACAGCCTTTAATATGTGGCCCAGTTTTCTACCACCAGATTCCAAATGCAAGCTCTGAATAGTCCAGCATTGGTCTGTAGGCAGAGTTCAATATTTGGTCTAAGATTTGACACAAATTCATAGATGCAAGTTCATTTAACAAAGCAAAACCACAAATTCCATACTTGCAAAGTAAAATAATGGGACAAATAATGGGACATTCTAATTTCTGAAGGACTCAGCAAGAAAGAAACAACAAAGGCTTGAACAAAAGCAAAACAAACTTAGTCATGAAAATGTTGAATCTTTCAAATCAGGCTTAGTATCTGCCTCATGCCATGCTGCAGTGTGGTCTCCCAATGACTTGGCCAGCCCAATCTCCACGGCTTTCCTGATTTCAGCATTCATGAATCTCCCTGGCTGGTTTTACATGCTACCCACAGTTTCCCTTGGCAAGTATTATTCATTCCTGGCATCTCTATTTCAGCTTTGGCTTTGCTCTAGCAACTGCATTCATTGCTCTGTTAGGGACTTCTTGCAGGAAATGTGATCCAGCCATACCGTATCTACCCTCCCTTTCCTTTGAAATGTTGGCACACCCTGTTGGAATCTGAGGGCTAGAAATAGGAGCAACATGTGAATTACGTCAGTCTGCCACTGCTATGAATGATATCTAGGTTTCCAAGAGCCATTGTCCCAATGGCCCTTTATTGAATACCTAGCTGTTTTAAGCATATCTGAGAGGAAAGGGCAAAGTTAGACTGTCCAAATATACTTTTCTCAAAACACTTTGCCCTGGAAAAACCTTTGAAATTTGTTTGCATTTCTACATTTGTGGGTAGACTCGTATTGACTGCTGAGAAACCTTCAGACTGTCTTTTCTAGTGTCATCCAATAATGTGTTTGCCTACATTTTTAATGATAAATATCTATCACTTGCACCTTCCTTGATTACATCTATATGTCCATTTCTTTTCTGGCCAGACCTTTCTGCTAACTTCTACTCCCTGCCGGATTTCACGATCACTCAAAAGGATCAGTGATGTACACGATGTTGTTGAATCTTGTATTCTCTTGAAATTTCCTGCCTCAACTCCAACTACTCTGTCAAAGTGAAGCTCAGTGTGTTTAGTAAGATTCCTGTTAGTGTAAAAGAAAACTGACTTTAAAGGGAGAAACATTCATTTAGGTTTAAAGTTGCAGTCTGTGATTGATTGTCTCATTGACTTTGGGCCTGTGATTCAATTGTCTAATGTCATAGGAGCACGTGGTAAACAGTTCTGAATCATGGCTGGGTAACAGAAGGAGAATGACAAGGAACAACAGCTCCTACAGTCCTCTTTGAAAGCAAGTTTTCATAAGATAACATTCTTATTTTTGGTGTGACTCAAACATTCCTTACAGAGTCAAAAGAAATGACCCTGAGCAGCACAATAATTTTTTTGCTTGCCCCACATTGGTTTATAGACAAGAATGCTCTATGTGGAAATATTTAGTCTTAACTTCCAGTTCAATAGACTCATTGCAACCAGGGTGGAAGAAATATGAATTTGTTTCAGGTCAAGATATATCAATACGGGTTTAGTGAGCTGAGATTAAGCATAGTTTGTGGGAATAAGAAGTAAAACTCTTCTCTTTTAATCAATAAGAGTGAGCCGAGCCCTTTCCTTTTGTCTGGGGATGGAGAGAGAGAGAGAGAGAGAGAGAGAGAGAGAGAGAGAGAGAGAGAGAGAGAGAGAGAGAGAGAGAGAGAGAGAGAGAGAGAAAGTATTAGCCTTCATTGCCAACCTAATTAGCTTCAGTCATTCAGAAATCTTGGTAGAGATAGCAACTTGGTACAGAGCATTTAGGAATGTGTCTGTAATTGACTTTCTAGGGATTATTATATGCTAGGAACTTTGATTTAATGAATGATTTAATCCATTGATGGGTTCACCAAAGTCAACACAGATTCTTTGTGAACTGTGAGTCACTGGGAACATGTCCTCAGAGCATTTTAATTTCCTTGTCTCTACTTGTGCTGTGTTTATCCTGCCAGCCAGCAGAGATCACTTGTCTTTCCATGCACTCCTGTCACTATGCGTTCCTGGGATCCAATATTTTACCTGAATGCATTACAAAAATAAATCTTTCCTCTCTTAAACTGTTTATGCCAGGCATTCTATCCCAGCAATGAGAAAAGTAACTATTTGGTACTGAGAATATAGTTTTTGTGAGTAAACAGGACCATATGGTTACAGTGCTTGGGGAAGTAGTTTGTGGAAGATATTTGGAAAAGCATAGAGATGTGAGCTAGAGATAGACAAAGATTCTGTAAATAGGGACCAATGAGCAATGCTGGTGGAATTCAGAGCAGAAATCCCATGGGAATGTGGCCATTGTAGGACAAATCCATGAAGTTTTATCTGGTAAAGAAAAAAAAAAAGGGACACTTTGAGGACTTTCTGTTATTCACAAACAAAGATTGTGCCTACATGAAATCCATGTTTTGAAATTTTGTGGGAGTTTGTGTTTAATGGTAATGGACTTTACAGCATGGAAAATTTCAACCAAACATCCAACATTCAGGGTATGATAATAAATCAGTTGCAAAACATAAAAAGCAGAATATACAGGATGGATAGAAAAATGACATGTTGAAAGTTATAGCCAAAAAGGGTGTACAATAATTATAGAGATTAATACCAATAGAAAAAACCAAATGCATTTCATCAGAACAATAGGGGAAAAGCATATTAGGGGAATTTCTGGAATTGGTGACAAGCTCTGTCAATCACAGGATCCAGGATATGAAAATATTAACTCATCTCAAAGATATTCCTTGAGAAGGGAACACCTCCAGGGGAAATGGTTGTCTGTGAAAATGTTTTGGTATGGTTAGCTGCTCAAATATTCAGAGAGCCTTGCTGGTACTCAGCATTGAAATAAACCTTGATATTTTCCACATGCTGCTTCCTTCCAAATATATAAATATTTGTAATTCAAGAGCTGAAAATGCATAAAAGTGTCCTTGAAATTTCAAGTCTGGCAACTTGAGACCCTGTTATCAGTTACCTAGGCTATCCTTGAGAGTGTAATATGTGAAAAGCTGTGTTGGTTTAGCATTAGCCTCTGCAGACACAGAAGGATGCTAAAGATGCCATGCAAGTCTAGCATCTTTCCATTTCCTTATAAATGGGGTGATGTCATTCTTTCCAATAGTAACAAAAATCATATTAAGCGAATTAAGCCAGACCCAAAGGGACATAGGCTCAATGGTTTTACTCATTTGTAATATTAATACACATCTAGGACTCTCCTAGCAGAGGATTACAATAGCTCAAAACCTAAATACATAAGGCCCTATAGGATGAGACCAAATGAAAGGCTCTCTAGACTATGGAAACATTATTCTTAATGTACAATATTATTTCTCTTCTCTTTTTTATCCTTTGCTTAATCTCATATTGTTACTGTACCTGATTTTGTTACCTGGTATATTGTATATATGTTTATTTGTTTATTTGAAATAGGAAATGGAAGGGGGGAAACAAGATGATTGAGAGGGGATGGGGGAAGGGAAATGAGTACAAAAACATGAGAAGGGGTATCAAATGTGTGAGAATTAATGTACCTACTACCTGGAGAATGTACTTGCAACCCCTCTATAAATTACCCCAACAATAAAAATAATAATAATTAAAAGAAAAGAAAAGCTAGCGTCTGCTAAAGAAAGCCACATGGAGAAAGTAGAATTGAGCAGGAGAAGAGCAATATAGACTGTACATGTCTCCTGCCTCTAATCCTAATTATAAACAAGACGGAGATTTGAGGACTACCATTCAAAGCCAGCCTAGGCACAAAAGTCTGTAAGACTCTATTTTTCCAATTTATCACTAGAAAACCGAAGCTTTGACTGAAAGTGGTAAAGTTCTGACCTTGACAGTAGCCAGCTCCATGACTGACAAATATTTTTATATTAAAAAATTAAAGAAGCAAGCTTACGGAGTTCAGATAGCATCATATTGTCTAGATGTCAGACCGAGTGCTGCAGGAACTAGTATTGCCCTGCATGTGATGTACTACATTTTACTAATACTCCCTTTTGGAATCCAAATTGTATAAGGTTATTATTCTCTGTATTTTAAGTTATTTTGTTCTCATTTTGTCTAGAAACATTTTGAGGAGGCAGAAACAGTCAACTTTCTTATGTCTGTTTTCTAAAACTATGTGAAAGTATTCATTCAGCTCCTTGCTTCTTGCAAGCAGCTAAAAGTATCCATTGGAAATGTTTTATAAATTTGTATTTCCAGACTGTCCCTGGACTCTCAACGTTCTCTCTCCCACTGGGAATGGAGGAATTGGAATCTTTACATCAGAAAATATATCTAGTTCCAGAAACACTAGAACCAATTGGAATAATTTATCTTTAATATTCTATTTCTCTAAGCTCAGTCTTAGAACATAAATATGGATTTGTTTGGGGTCTTTTGGGAAACAGAACTCAAAGGGGTAGATTGAATATCGGTGTACATTATGAAATGATCTTGTAAAAATCTAGTATAAGTTCAAATTGATTGTACATCTGAGTGAGAAGATTCAAGTATCAGTTTAAACACTATTGGGGGAAGTGAGATTCTACCTTATTCTGTCTTTATGCCTGTTGGACTTTCACTAGATTGGATGAATCTCACCAGTTTGGGACATGTAATGGTTCTTTATTTACCGTACCAAATTAAATGCTAATCTCATAAGAAACACTCTTATACTCATAAAATATAATATGGTCTGCCTCAAGTTGATACAGAAAGTAATGAGTATGTGAACATATGTATATATATATATATATATATGAATGTGTAGATAATATGTCTAATACAGAGATATACACAGATCATATGTATTTTCTTTATTCACTAAGTATACACATTCAACTGTGATTATTGATATATACATGTATTTGTGTTACTCACATATATTTCTTTATATTTATATGAATAAAAATCTTATAAACAGGGGCCTGGAGTTTCGCCTAGTGGTAGAGTGCTTGCCTAGCATGCACAAAGACCAGGATTCTATTCCTCAGTACCATATACATAGTAAAAAGCCAGAAGTGGTGTTGTGGCTCAACTGGTAGAGTTCTAGCTTTGAGAAAAGTCCAAGGACAGTGCTCAGGCCCTGATTTCATCCCCCATGATTGGCAAAAAAAAAATCTTATAAACATCATTAAAGAATTTTTAAAATTTGTGGTTTGTAGTACTTCGTTTTACTGTGGTGCTCTTTATTACTATCAATATTATGTATCCCTAATCAATCCCTGAATATCCTAAAGTGTTCCTTCATTTTTTAATATTCACTAAATATTTAAAATATGATAAAAAGACATGTATTTATCTGAAAATGCTTATCTGCATATCTACAAATTATGAAGAGATACAAATTATGAAGAGATTTTGATCATTCCTGGTAAAGGAAAGAACTTTCCTTCTTTTAATCTTAAAAAATGGTAATTTGAGAGATTTTAAAAGAAGCATTTCTATTTTTGGTCACTGTATATAACATCATATTTTTACCTGATAATGTAATTCATGAAATTTTACCATGGAACTTCATGGACTCCTAATATTACTTCCCAATAACCATTTAATGTTGAATAAATAAATTAATTTAAAAAATTGTTCAAATCAGTAATAATCATGATTTTAATGCAACATGAATCAGATTGTTTTGGTCATTAAATTTATCCAAGAATTCAACTCTACTATAATTATAAAAATAAAAAGGAAAGATATGATTGGTTAAAAATTAACAATATGACAGGTAACAGAATAAAACCTAGAAAGTTAATCTACAAAATCTATGTAAAGTTGAATGTCATAAAAGTAAACTTGATATAGGCTAAGATCATATTAATAGCAGGTATTTGTTGTGCAGGGAAGTTTCATTGTGCCACTTGCACATCTGCCTGCAATGTATCTCAACCAAATCTTTCACTTCCATTTTTAAAGCATTTTCAGTAGGTTTCTATTTCTATACAGGCATATAAAGTACTTTAATGGGAGATCGGCGGAAGATGTCGGTGGTTCAGTGTGAGTCTTTCTGAGCTCTCCCCAAGATACCAGTTCTAGCATCGTAGGGGAAAGTTCATACCCAAAGATTGATCCTAAGTAAGATTCAGCACCACAGCAATCTCAGCAAAAGAGGAGAAAGGCAGGAAACCAGCACAAGAAAACAGCATGGAGCAGTGCAAGCCACTCAGAGCTGCTGCAGAGACAAAGCCTCCCTCCAACACCTGAGCAGACAGCACTTCTCAGCAGCACAGACCTGCCTGCTACAGACAGAGCCACACAGAGCCTGTGCGAGCCCGGAGCCCTCATTGGGCCATGGCACAGACCTGCCAGGTTCATGGAACCAGAAAATCCAGCAATTTGTGAGTAACTCCATGGAGACATTTTAAAGTTTTCATCAAAAGCGTCCTTTATATTCTTAGTTAAGTTAATTCCCAAGTAATTTATTTTCTTTGAGGCTATTACAAAAGAAGTTGCTTTCCTGATTATTGCCTCGTTCCTCACATTGTTGGCATATCTAAAATATATCATATCTAAAAATATATCAGCAGTTCAAAAAATTGAGTCACTTCAAAACTAATCTCCAAAGTAACAACCATCCCATTAAAAGATGGGCCAAAGACTTAAAGAGAGTCGTCTCTGAAGAAGAAACAAAAATGGCCTATGGACACATGAAGAAATGCTTGACATCAATGGTCATAAAAGAAATGCAAATCAAAACAACTCTAAGATTCTACCTCACTCCAGTTAGAATGGCCAGGATCAAGAAATCTAGTAACAACAGGTGCTGGAGGGGATGTGGCCAGGAGGGATCACTACTACAGTGTTGGTGGGAGTGCAAACTCATTCAACCATAATGGAAAGCAGTATGGCAGTTCCTCAAAAGACTAAATATAGAACTCCCCTATGACCCAGGAATTCTACTAATTGGCATTTACCCAAACATCCTGAAACAAGGACATACTAAATCCGCTAGCACAAGAATGTTCATTGCAGCACTATTTACCATAGCAAAGATATGGAGCCAACCCAGATGTCCCTCAGTTGATGAGTGGATAAACAAAATGTGGTATTTATACACAATGGAATTCTATGCTGTTGTCAGAAAGAATGACATTTCCCCATTTGTTAGGAAATGGAAAGATTAGAAAAAATTGTATTACGTGAAGTAAGCAAGAATCAAAGGAACATAGGCTCAATGATTTCCCTCATTTGTCATAATCAGTAGAAGCCTTGGGCTCTCCTAGCAGAGATTCACAATAGAACAAAATCTAGATACATAAGGCCATATAGTATGATGCTAAATGTAAGGACCTCCAGGATATAGAAACAAAAGCCATATAATGAGTGATTGTTGTCCTTGCTGTACTATGTTATGTCTCAACTCTTTTGCTGTCCCTTGGTTATCTCATATTGTCACAATATTTCACCTTGTTATCTGATATATTACATATATGCTTAATTGGTTATTTGAAATCGGATAGGGAAGGGGGAAAAACAAGATAAGGGGCGGGGTGGGGGGATGGAAATGGGGACCAAGACATAAGAAAGTGTATCAATGTATGTGAAGTAATGAACCTTCTATCTGATGAAAATAATTTAACCCTTCTCTTAATTACAATAAAAATATATGGCAATAAAGTACTTTGATGACATAGATCATTATTCACTTTCTACATTTGTCCATTTTCTTTTTACTACCATATCACTCTCTGAATAGACCTGTTTTGTGGTTTTTGTCATTTATTTTTAAGCGTATATTAGAAGTTCAAAAGACACTCCTGTGTCATTTTACACTTGTCAAAAATTCTTCCTTAATCAGATCTTGCTCTCCATTGTTTTATCATTCTCCATTTATATGTTGTTCCTCTCAGTTCTGTTATGTTTGAACAATTTTGCTCTGTGTCCACTCAGTATAATTAGAATTATGATTGAATCATTTGGCTCTTTTACTTCCTCAATGGAATAGGTGTACAGCTAGAGATAAGAAGCACTCTAATTTTCGTTCATTGTCCAAATAATACTTTCAATTTTATTCAGAATGCATCTTCAATTCATTGAAGCATTATTTACCATATTTCAGGTATGGAATCAACCCAGATACCAGATATTCATCAGTAGATGAATGGATCAAGAATATGTGGTATGCACAAGGGAATCTATGCTTCCATGAGAAAGAAAGAGTGTTGGGAGTTTTACCTCGTGGTAGAGTGCTTGCCTAGTATGTACGAAGACCAGGGTTGGATTCCTCGGTGGCACATACATAGAAAAAAGGCTGAAGTGGTGCTGTGGCTCAAGTGGTAGAGCTCTACCAGTGAGAAAATCCAAGGACAGTGATCAGACCCTGAGTGTAAGCCCAGAACTGGCAAAAACAAAAAACAAAAAAACAAAAAAAAACACAAAAAGCTAATAAAACGAAAGAAAAAGAAAAAAGAACATTATAGCCATTTTCATAAGGAAATGAAAAGACTTGGAAAAATTATTAAGCAAATTAAGCCAGTTCCAAAGAAACATAGGGTACATGGTTTCCCTCGTTTGTAATAACTCAAATATGTCTAGGATATTCTTTTTTTTTTTTTTTTTTTTTGCAAGTCCTGTGGCTTGAACTCAAGAACTGAGCAATGTCCTTGGGATTTCTTCAAGGATATCACTCTGCCACTTGAGCCACAGCAACATTTCTGGCTTTTTCTATTATGTGGTACCAAGGAATCAGTCTTCCTGCTTGCTAGGTAAGCACTCCATAACTAGGCCTGTAGTAGTAGGGGTCTTTCTCAAACGTCTGGGAGGAGGGATGAAGTGGTGACGTAGCCCACCAATAATCCCGGGAACACAGACTCTGGAGATCAGACTCCAGATGCAGATTTTACTTTATTTTAAAAAACGTGCTCACTTAAATACATGCAATGGCCACCATCTCAAACCAGCAGCACATAGGGAACTTTCAGATGCAACCGTCAGCCAATGATGTCCGGAGCAAATTTTTATTTATTTATTTTTTTTCGCCAATCCAGGAGCTTGAACTCAGAGACTGAGCACTGTCTTGGGGCTTTCCCAAGGCTAGAGCTCTACCAGTTGAGTCACAGCATCACTTCCGGTTTTTTTCTATGTATTTGGTACCGAGGAATAGAACCTGGGTCTCTATGCATGCTAGGCAAGCACTTTACGATGAGGTCAAACTCCTGGATGTCTAGGATGTTCTTTACAGAGGATCACAGTGGTTAAGGAGCGACATGCATATGATTATATAAAAGGATGTTTAAATAGAAGCAAGAGAGTTTCAAGGTATAGTTTTTGCAGTTATTTCTATTTTCATTATCCCCTGCCCCCTTTTGTTTATGATTTTCCCTGTTGCCACTGTTCTTTTTTTATTTCTGTGGTGGGAAAAAGGATGAACCAACGTGGCCATGATACTACCTAGACACTGTTACGCTCAAGTTCAGGAGCCTTGTCCCAAAAGACCATCAGAGACCGTCACCAATGTAAAAGCAAGGGAGTCTTTATTGCAAGCTTGAGCTTGGGTCTCCCATATACATGGCCGCAAACATTGACGATGAGCGGCCCCGAGCTCAGGGGTACAGCATCTTTTATACATTTTTGTGGGGAGGCAGGGGCTGCATACATATCATACGACCTTGTAACAAATCACTACACACCCTGGGAAAATCATAAAACAACTCTATAGTATGATTGGAAAGCTACCAAGCAGGAAAGGATCAGAAACACATTATTGGTGAGGTTGAGGGTTGAGTACTTTGAACTGGTTGGATGACACCACCAGGGTGACTCAAGAGGATGTGTAATCTTGATGGTTTTGTGATCTAACGATTACCAGACTCCAGGAGGGGCTGGAGTAGGGTCTCAGCACAACATAGGGCCTCAGCAATATGGCAGTGAAGTGGGTTACAGAAGCAGAATTAGCAGTTAGTGACTACAAAATGGTGGTTACAATTTTTAGCCTCTCAACACTACGGAAATAAACTTTGCAAATTTGAACGGAGGCAAGTTAGAGGCTGGGAAATGAGGGAAGGGGGTAATACTGTGCTAAAAGAAATGTAATCACTACCTTACTTATGTAACTGTAAACTCTGTACATCACCTTTACAATAAAAATTTAAAAAAAAGCTAAACCTCTTAAATATATTTAATTCTAAATACAACTTTTCTCCTTCCAGTTTAATCTTTCAATTATTTTGCCTTTAGTATGAATAAAATTAATGTTCAAAAAACTAAGTATCATTATATTTATTTTAGAAAAGCATGTTGTTATAAGACAAGGAATTAAAATGGTTGCATTCTAGAGAACAAAAAGATGATAAGTAATTTATATAAATGTGTGTATGAACTATTTTTTGCTTATTTTCAAGGTTGTGTTGATAATTGAACATCTCAGGTTTTTATACGTTTGCTCTTGAGAATTTCTTATTTATTTTTCCTGTCATGCTTCTTGTTTATTTTATATTATATTCTTTAATTAATTTGAAATGTGTGATTTGGTTTGATAAATCATAACAAATGGGCATATTGAAACCCACAGAGATGATTTTGATCTTTCCCAGGTCTCGCAGTTCTTCTTGCACAGTTTTGAGATGATCCACACTATTTCTCACCTTGTCCTAACACCTTTGATGTGCTGTATTCATGCAACTTGTTTTTCTTTTTCTTTCCACAGCATCCAGATAGAACAAAAGATACAAATATATCAACATTTTTCAAGTATTTTTCTTTATCCCATATTACTAGAGAGCATGTTCAAGCCACTGAATTGAACATAATTAGCTAGTAAGATCTGTAAGATTGTATGGTATGCCTTAGAGAAGAGCTGGAATAATACAGTAAAAATTTGGAGAAAAGTGTCGGTATATCCCATTTGCTCAACAAGATTGGTCAGAGTATGTTTAACAGTCTTATAATGGATGGAGTCTGTATACTATTCAATGTTTTGCCCAGCATATCATATGTATGAAATGTAAACGCAAAAGTATATTTAGAACTATCTGAATATTTTGTTAACAGGAAAGTTCATCAAGTGTTTCTTTTTCGTATTTCTCCCGTTAATACTCCTTTCACCACATAAAATTCTTGCATTTTTAACAAAGATATTTTTTAAATAGTTCGTATATAGTCCAATGTATTAAGTAACGGAAAATAAAATTTTAATATCCTATGATTTTTAGTGAGAATCTTGGAAATGGTTTTCACCTGCTTAATAGTAGTATGAAATAGTGCATTGTGGGGATAACATTTCTACTTTCAAGGTCTCTGACAATGCAGCTTTTAAATCTTTTCAATAAAGCAGAATAAAAACAACCATTCAGGACAGAAAACAATTTGGAAAATTGTTAGAAAATAAAACAAAGAAACAGCAACTAAAACAAGTCAGTAAAGCAAGACAGTATAATGGAAATTTAAAGATCTCTAGTATTTACTCCAAAACTATAAATAGTAAGGCCCAATCCCTTTGGGTTTCTTTCTGCTGATAGAATCAGTATTTAATGTTTTCGCACCATAAGAATTAATAATTAAATGTTAATCCTTGGCATTTAAGACCTACCAGATTTACTCTGTGGAATGCACATATTTTGAAAATTATACTTCTGACCCTCAAAGCCTCAGTATCACTTGGGAGGTGGAGCTGAAGCTATGGTTAATACAAACACCATGAAAAGACATCCTCAACATTTTTGTGTTTCAGGACTAGTAGATATTTTATACAGTTTAGATTTCGTATATTATCACCAGATGAACATTGTTATTTGAATATATAAGGTTAAAAGTGAGATTTTTAATTTTTTTTGTTAGTTGTAGGGCTTGAACTCAGTTCCTGAGCATTATCCTTGGAATTTTCTCATTGCTAGAGCTCTACTACTTGAGCCACAACACCACTTCCAGCTTTTTTCTATGTATGTGGTATTAAGGAATCAAACTCAGGTCTTCGTGCATGCTAGGCAAATACTCTACCACTAGGCCAAACTCCCAGCCAAGAAAGAATTTTTTTTACATAGATAATGACAATGAAAATTGTGTTAGTCTTTTCCTCAGGATAGGTAATCAAAGCAAAATCAGAATCATTTTATTTTTCCTCAGCTTATTATTAGAACTTTATAATTAACTACATCCAGTCAGTATATAAATCGGTAAAAATAAATAAATAAATAAAAACTCCACTCTGGGAGTTTCCTGCGAGAGGAGAACTTCTGCCTTCATTGGTTAGGGTCATTAAGTATGTAATGGCCTTATAAGCCTGAAATCTACAGGAGTGAATCAGAATGTACTAAATGTACTGGTTAATGATGCCTTTGTATTACCAATTATCCACAAGCTCATTGCATTAAAATGAACAGTCCGGGCTTAAATGTTTCTGTAGTTATATCTGTGTTCAGCTCTATAAGCAGAGAACTTTAATAAAAAATGTGTCACATAATAAATGAATGAGTAAATAACATTTCCACATCGTTTGTGTTTTTCCATGAATATCAGAAATATTCATATCCCACTTTATCATTTTATTTTAGATTTTATTTTCAAATATGATGTAAATGTACAATTTCAAATATATAAGCATTCAAATGTCTGAAATCCCATTTCAGAAATATATAACTCAAGGTACCCATGAGAGAAAAGAAAGCCAATTTGGAGAATTATAGAAAATATTTAACTAGCACTCCACAAAATTATCAGAACAAGAAATCATCAGAACTATTATGATCAGAGGAAGGTGAGGCAAACTTTTTATCTAGACAGGATGTTAGATCCTGGATTGGACAGGACTCAATTGGAAAGAAAGGAATTGTGGGAACACTAAAAAATTAAATAAACTTTGGAGTGATAGGTTGATGGTGACTGACAAATATGTCACACATAACCTAAAATTATAAAGTTTAGCAAGAAGAGCAATGTGACACAAGATGCTAACAAAATCGGAAAACAAACTAGGAACTATGTGTACTATGGTAAAACATTTGCATTAAATTCTGTGCTAAAATAATGCTGTTTAAAAAAACTACGTATTTTATTTTTGGGGTGAACAAATTCAGCAGTGGCACTCATGAAACACAATGTTGAATATGAACTGCACTATTTTTGGTTGGAGATGGGAGGGGAAATCTGGGAGAGAGTGAGGGAAGGGATGATATTGTCAAAAAAAATGTACTCTACCTGATTTATGTAAATGTACCCCTTGGTATATCATCTATATCATCACAAGATAAGTTTTAAAAATCACTTTAAAATTCGTATCTGCAGTGTAATGTATCTAAACTATTAAGGAACAGGTAAGTACAAACAACTTTTTATAACTTTAAACATTATTATATTACAGCATAGTACAAATTCACTCTACTTATTAAATCAAATGTGGAACAGATGTTCATGGCTATTCAGCCTGTGTTCCCTGTGGTAAACGGCCAGACCTTCAGAGCCAGATAGCTGAAGTAAATGAATTAGTTATTTCTTCAAGAAAAATTAATTTATGTACTCTTTAATTGTTCACAGAAACTCAAACTAATGTTGGAAAAGGCATGAACTTTTAAAAAGTAAAATAAAAATAACATTAGTTCATAACTAAGCACTTGATGAACATAATATAATAGAATTGGTTATCATTAAGTCAATTTTTGATATGTCACTGGGTTCTCTGAAATCGCTAAGGTATTCATTTGTGAAAAATATTTTCAGAATAATTTTAAATTGTATTACACTAAAATTATCCTGACTAGTAAATTCCTATTCAGAATAACACAAGTCTATTCTCTCACATTTTAATCTATTCATTATTTTAAATATGGTATTAAAATGTCAATATTTGTGAATAAATAGTACATATTATAGCTTATTATTTTCTGCATTCATTGCATCATTTGATCGAACAATAAGAAGAGCAAAGTAAAAAATGGAAATTAATGTTAAAAGTTAATAGCAAAAATAACTATGGTTTCTCCAATGAACAATTATGCTTTAAATTCACAACCAAGAGAGTGGCATCACTACCGTGTATTGGAAACATGATAGGTGAATATCTTAATGAATATCTTTAATTGGAAAAGACACTAAAAAGTTCCAGAATAGTGCTATTAATGGAATGGTATGGTTAATCAAATACTCAAAAACAGCCTGCACATTAAATCTATGAAAATGACCAAAATCTGATCATGTTGAATAAAGTTATTAAGCTACAAATACTAGGAGATAGTGGTCATGGGAAGTTGGGTGAGTTTATGCTGCTACTGCACATTTTACAGTGTAAAATTCTTTGAGATCATGACTTTTTCTCATATATACATTGAGGAAATGCTATTCTATCAGTTCATGTAAAATAATAGGCAATATGAACAAAAAAGCATAGTGTTTTCCTTAAAACATTATAATAAAAGAGAATCAAACGTTTCCTGTCTATAATATTATATAATTGTTGACTGTTCATTTTATCTTCTCCACTGAATTTTTTTTTTTGCCAGTCCTGGGCTTGGGCTCAGGGCCTGAGCACTGTCCTTGGACTTTCTCAAGGCTTAGCACACTACCACTTGAGCCTCAGCACCACTTCCAGCTTTTTTCAATGTATGTGGTACCGAGGATTCAAACCCGGGTCTTTGTGCATGCTAGGCAAGCCATTAGTCCAAACTCCCGGCCCCTTCTCCATTGAAATTTTATGTAAAATAGTTTCTGTTTTAAAGGTAGTCTGCTTCATGAGTAAACAAAGACAGAAGATAAGCATTTTTACATTGTTTAAACATTTTTCTCATTCCATTGCATTAAACAACCTAAAAGTTATGAATTATGTAATGTAATTGCATGGATCTAATTTCTGGATATGCTCAAGCATATAATTATCTTACTATTGAAATGCATATCGTTTAAAATTTTTTTACAACTTAGAAATAATTCATCAGAAAAATCACATTGCTTTGGGCAGAAAAAGATAAGGTTGTTTTAAACACAGTACCTTACAAACACCATTTTATGCAGTAATCCAAGGGAGCAGATACTGATATTTCAATTAGCTATTTATTTCCTGTAGAATTTACTTAAATTTTATTGTAGAGGCTACATAAAGTGTAGTTACATTTACATGCATCAGGTAATGAGTTCATTTACTTTCCTATAGTGTAATCTGTTCCCTCATTCTCTCCCATTCTTTCTCTCCCAGCTCCACCCACAAATTGTACAATTCACATTCATCAATACCAGTATGCTCCACTGCTGAACTTTTTCACCCATTTCCTTGGATTGTCTTCCCCCTCCCAACCATCGCACAGATATATACACAAATATACCATATATGAGGTAAATAATACAAATAAAAAAATAAACAAAACTCTTTTGCTTTCATACCTTTGAAGTTCATTTCAGTATGTTTACTAGCCATAAAGTAAATGCAAATCAAAACAACTCTGAGATTCCATCTAACCCTAGTTAGCATACCACCATTCTGAATTTAAACCAATGCTGGCAGGGATGTGGGGAGAAAAGAAACCTATGTCACACTGATGGGAACGTAAACTAGTACAGCTTCTCTAGAAAGCAGTCTGATGCTTCCTTACCATAGACCCTCCGTAGGTCCCAGCCTAGGGATGTCTAGGTTTCTAGACATCTCATCCTTAGCATCATAAACCAGGAAATGATAAGACACGTGCACAGCCATGTTCATGACCTCTATTCACAATAGCCAAGAATGGAAACAGCCCAGATGCCCCACAATACATGAGTGGATTAAAATATGTGTTACCTATGTAAATGGAAGTTTACACAGACAGTAGAAAGAATAAAATAATGTCATGTGCAGGGAAATGAAGGGAACTAGAACAAAGCATGTTAGATGAGGTAAGCCAAGATCAGAGAGAAATGGCTCATGTTAGATATAAAATGCACTGGGATATGACAACTTACACAGAAATCTAGATACTCAAGCTCAGAGAGATCAAGAGGGGAGAGTCTTAGGAGAGAATCACAAAGGTGCAATGCCTAAGTGCCTCTTCATATTCAGTTAGTTAATTTTTAATATATTTGTTTTTCAAATCATTATTTAAAAATCCACACTATGATATGGTCATCGGGGTCCTTGATATAGTTAGTCATCAGGAACTGATAAGATCAGTTTGTAAGTTAATCAAAGTAAACACCTCTGTTTCCAAAGCATATGATTTCTTTACACAGAACCGACTAATGATAAACATTGCAATAAGTAAAGAATAGTTTTCTAATCAAACATTTACATTGATCATAGGTGTGTGTTTAGTGGTAAATATAAGAAAAGAAATTATTACCAGTGAAAAATGTTAATTAGAGATGAACTTGCCATATTAGACATCCTTTGAATTCTCACATAAAATAGTCTATCCTTAGGGAAAAAATGGTTATTTCCAAAAGAAGCATAAAATATTTCAAGATTCTGAGAAGTATTTACTCATATTTGGCATGTTTTCATGATTGCATGGTTTTATATCTACTACAGCTTCCACTGATGATCAAGTTTATCTAGCAGTACAATTTTTACTACATAAAGGATTATATATGCAGATTCATATTTTAAATGTGAATATCATTTTAGAATACCTATGCAACAAGTCAATCACTAAAAATTCTATAAATAATATGTTATATTTAGAGTACTTTTCTTACTGAATTAATATTAGACAAAATCTATCAAAATAAAAGCCCGTTTTCCTTAGCATAGCGATGGTCCCCCCAACACAAGTGAAAAATCTTATATTATTAGAAGTATGCTTTCAATTTTCAGATCTATTTAGTGAAACTATTTGCACTAATTTCTCATTTGATAATTTAAAAATATTCACATTCTAATAGTCTTGTGTGTTTGATCATTTCTAATGAAGAAAGTTAATTATGTTAATGACAAAAAAGCTGAAGAAAAAGATTTATTTGATATTCTACAATGTCAGAGATTAGTTTTGCTAGTAATTTCTTTCCTCTAAAGCTATCAAGAAATTAAGGGGGGAAATTTTTAAGTAATTGAAAAATAAGATAACTAGGCACTCTCTGGTGGCACACACTTGTAATTCAAACTTTGCATGAGCTGAGGGTAGAAGGCATATCATTAGTAGACAGCCAGACAGAAAGTTTGTGATGCCCTTTATAACCCACAGTGGCAGAATTGTCACACCAAAAAGTATGTGAGAGGCTGAGAACTGGAGGATGATTGCCTCAGGAAAAGTTAAGTCTACAAGACTCCATCTACATGAAAGTGAATCTAGTAAGTTAACATTTCATAATTTGTAGAATAGCATCGCTTTGGAAATTAAGAAAGCATGATATTATCCCATACTGTTATGATGGGAATTGAATAGCCAGATACGGGAAAAGTATAGCTAGGTTATTTTGTATAACTTAGGTTTTGATTGCATTTAATTAAAATCACTGAGTCATTGAGTCACTGAGTCATTTACCATGTGAGTACTTTAGTGTATGTAAATTTTAACAAAAATTAAGAGTTCATAAGTTCGTTTTTTCAATCAAGAAAATTCAGTAAAAAGAAAATTACTGGATTTTGTCTGAAATACATTATATTCATTGATGCATAATAGATAGCTAGTTGGAATAGAAATCTATTTACCACATTTATTTCTGTTCTCAAAGTTTAATAATTAAAATAATTTTGCTTACATATATAAAAATTAATGAATGAGAAAAATTTTAAATGTAATTGTTATTACATATTCAAGGAAAATGTCAAAGGTAAAGTTGAGTGATTTTATTTCATAAATATGTAGAAGTAGGTTAAAGTTTTGATTACCAAGTAGTCTCTAAAAAGTTAGATAGATTTTATTCTTTTACCTTAAAAATAATTGAATCAAATTTTTTTCATGATTGACCAACTGAGGAGATTTTTTTAGCAAACAGATAAATGTATCATTTAAACAGGAGGAAGTTCATATAAATTCTTTTAAAGTTAATTTTATGACTTCATTCATACTAAAAATACAATGTTGTTAGATTTATCATCTTGATGTCTTTGTAATAAAAAAACAAGGTTTGGAAACGTGCTCTGCAAATTTGAACGTCATCTGGCACATTACATATAATGTAAGCAAATTTAAAAACAAAAGTCGGTTATGAAATATCGCTGTTGTATCTCAGAGTTTATAAGATATTGTTTTCCAAAGTCATTATAATTCTTCTAATACATTTTAAATCATTTCTATTTGGTAAAAGGTGTCTTATCTTAAAGTCATACTTATTTTTCTTTTTTGCCAGTCCTGGCTTGAATTCAGGGCCTGAGCACTGTCCTTGGGCTTTCTCTGGGCTAGAGCTCTACCACTTGAGTCAAGAAACCATTTCCGGCTTTTTTTCTATGTATGTGGTTACAGAGAAATCAAACCTGGGTCTTCATGCATGCTAGGCAAGCACTCTACCACTATGCCAAACTCCCGGCCCCTTTTTTTTATATATTTTTGATGATTTCTCAGTCATCACTAGTAACTAAGAAAGACTATGTTTGCACTGGAATTCATTGAGTCTTGTCTTTTTCATTTATAATTTTTTTAGAAAAAAATACACACTACATACACAGAAAAAGATGGAAGTTTTGGTGTGAGTGAAGTGATAGAGCACTAGTCTTGAGAAAGCTGAAGGACAGTGCCCAGGCCCTGAGGTCAAGCCCCAGGACTGGAAAAAAAATTCAAGTTTATTCACTTATGAATTAAAAACCACACATTTGTTTGTGGTTTGAGAGACAAGAAATGTATTTCTCCAACTACATAGACCCTTCCACTATCAAGAAATTGTTCTGTAACACATATCATTCAATTACCTTTTTGTCCCATATATCCATGGTCCTACATTCATTTTGTACACACATTTGTATCCACTTTTTCTAGCTCTCTTTGTGGCTTGGGTTGTTTGTCAACATGCATTCAATTTTGACTGACAGTAAAGATTCTGCCTCTGGAATGTTTTGCTAGATACTGGCTGTTTTCATGGAAAAAATATTCTTCGTTTTATATTCAACAATTTTATATTCATTTTTAGTTATATGTTTCATACTACTTATGATTAAAATTCAGTCTGGGAATGTCTAATTATTACATCAAATTACTAATATTTACCACACTTAAACTAGTATTGAATGATATTTCTTCCAAATAACGGACCTTTTATATTCTTTCATTCACTTTCTTGCTTGTAATTGTAAAAAGATTTTTGTCCATTTACTGTAGAATTATACTTAATTAGTATGATTACATGCATATGTATATATGTGTGTTCAGATTTAGTATACCAATTTTCATGATTTATTATTCCAATTTCAGGATAAAATTATATAAAATATAATTATATATGACTAAATAAATACATATATATTTGTGAACATAAAACACACAGTAATTTCTAACCCTATGTTTTTTTTAATTTTTTTTATTGTAATTAGTAAAAGGGTTACATGATATTTGCCAGATAGAAGGTGCATTAATTCACATACATTGATACCCTTTCACATGTCTTGGTACCCATTACCCTCCCCCCCACACCCCCCACCCGTTTTTCCCCCCTTCCCTATCAAATTTCAAATAACCAAATACAAATAAATCCAATATATCAGATAACAAAGTGAAATACATAACAATATGAGATAACCAAGGGACAACAAAGGAGATGAGAGACAACATAGTACATCAAGGACAACAATCATTTGTTATATGGCTTTTGTTTCAATATCCTGGAGGTCCTTTCAATTAGCTTCATACTATATGGCCTTATGTATCAAGATTTTGCTCTATTGCAGATCTCTGCTAGTAGAGCCCAAGGTTTCTACTGATTATGACAAATGAGGGAAACCATTGAGCCTAAGTTCCTTTGAGTCTGGCTTACTTCACTTAATATGTTTTTTTCTAAGTCTTTCCATTTCCTAACAAATGGGGCGATGTCATTTTTTCTGACAGCAACATAGAATTCCATTGTGTACAAATACCACAATTTGTTGATCCACTCATCAACTGAGGGACATCTAGGTTGGTTCCATATCTTTGCTATGGTGAATAGTGCTGCAATGAACATTGTTGTGCTAGTGGGTTTAGTATGTCCTTGTTTCTGGATGGTCTAACCCTATGTTTTAAATAATCATCAAAATACAGTACACTAGATAAGAAAGTTTCTCCAACTCACCGTGAAATGTAATTAGATATAACATTTGACTTTAACATTTTTATTACAAAAGTATTTATCACTGAAATATTTCCTCATCAATCTAATATCATCATTTATCTTAACATTTTACATGAAAAGGTTATTAAAGTAAATATTTTGAAATACAAATACAAAAATTAGATGTTTACCCTTATACATTTTACTTCTATGTTAATAGGAAATTATATTAATATAATGTTTGATCTCATTTTTCTGCCTTATTTTCAATTTCTGACAGCCTCTTTTTAACATTTTTATTTTAGTACATAAGCTTTCTGAATTTTTTAAAGTTTATACAGTTGTACCGAATTGAATTTCTTTTGGCAGTCAAAACAGTGCCTGAGTTTTCCATCTCTTTTTTATTCCTCTCTTGCATCCTTGATTTCCTTCTTTAGTCCCTTTCACTCTTTGTATTCTCTATATATTTTGTCACTATTATTGTTTGGTTTTTTTATCATTCCTTTTTTTCCACATCTCTTCCATTACTTCTCTCGCCAAACTTACCATTTGCCTAAGCTAATAGTTGGACTTTCTTCCTTTGGACTGTCACCTTAATTTTATTGATGCCTTGCTGGTTTTTGAAGGAAATCACTTGCCTTTGTTGATTCAGGAATTTCAGGAATTAATATACCTTGGTCCAGGATTTGTTGATACTTAAATATCATGTGTACTTAATAGTTACTTGCAACTTCATTATGTAAAGTTGATAGATGGCACTATCATGGTGAATGCATTTCCAGATGGCTTTCAGTTGGTAATTTCCTCGTTCAAAACATTGTATATTGGAAACTTTTCTACACGATGGTGATTGCTAATTTTTAGAGGTTATTTGTATAAAGTACTAATGAGGACTAGTCACCAGATCCCATTGTTCAAAACCTTTTAGACAGATAACAGATCCATAATGCATCATTAAATTTCCTTCACCCAGCCTAGAGAGCCTGGTACTGACTCAGGTCTCCTTACTGCTTTGCTTCTGCTGTATTTGCTTCTTTGTAAAATTCTGAGTCTGTGAATATTCCTTGTAGTTTCTTCTTTCTTCCAAGTTTTTCTCTCTTAGAATCATGTCCCTTTAATGTTCTACTGTGGAGACTGTCATGGGATATTTCTTCAGACATGTCACATCATTAGGAACCTTGTAAGGATATGCTCACCCAATACTTTGGTTTCAGAACAGTTCTCTGGATTTCTTAGGTTTGCCTCACAGAGATGAGGAAAATATTAAAATTCTATATTCACTATACGTTTCCACTAATCAGAAATATATGCCTTCATGATGTCATTTTGGATAATTGTGGATCACGGTGACTTCTTACATTTTGCCATTGTCAGTGGTAATACAGAAATGTTACTCATTTTTTATTATACTCATATTATCTTTATGATTATGTGTATATGAACTGTAGCATGTTCATTTGTAAATAAAATTTCTTGTTTTCTATTTGCCTTAGTGTAATTTTAAGTGACAAATTTATAAAAATATACCTTAATTCTACATACATTGTACAGAACAAAATTACTTTTGGTATTAAAAAAATTGCAAACCTTATGAATTTGAAAATAAGTAGTATTTACATTCAAAGTTTAAGCTGGGTGCCAGTGGCTCATGTCTGTAATCCTAGAAACTCAGGAGCAATTGATCTTAGGATCCATAGTTCAAAGCCATCCAGGGCAAAAATTGAGACTTATTTCCAATTAACCACCAGAATAAAATGAAAGTGGCTCTGTGGTTCAAGTTTTAGAGCTCTAGCTTTGAGCTGAAGAACAGCTCCCAGGCCCAGAGTTCAAGCTCCAAAAGAAAACTCCACTCCCAAAATTCAAAGTTTAGTTTTTACATTCTTCTTTTCTATCTCTTTTTTAACACTTAAGTGTTACAAAGCTTGAAATTATTTTTGAATTTAATTTACATCTCATTTTTCTCTAATCTTAATTCTATTGAATCAAGAATTTGTTGCATGCCTAAATTCACTGAACATTTTAGTTTATGCACATATTTTAGACTTTGAATCAGACATGTAGATATATAATATCTGAATCCTGTAGAAATGGTTTCATGAGCTACCTCAAGAATCATTACCATTGATGAGTTTATAACTTATTCAATAGTTTTAATTTGTCTATTTGTTTGACCCTAAAGCTATTCTTTTCTTTACTCATTTGCTTAAGTCTCTGGGGCTTTATTTCTTCACTCGTTCATCATTGGTTCTTTTTTGATTTACCAACCCAGAACATTCATAAAAGAACATCTACTGTCAGAGAGATTCATTACGCTGGCATTTTATAGTCTTTCCAATTATACTTCCTTCACTGCTTGTCCTCAAGTATCCTATTTATCTTTATAAGTATTTTCCTTAACTTTACAGAAGCTTTTCATCAGGAATCCTTTTTTTGTTTGTTTTGGCCTTATTGAAGTTAGATATGTACAATACTTTCAGTGTTCAAAGGGTGCATAATAATTCTTCCTGGCTTATAGCTTATCACACTTAACAACAAAAAAAAGCATTAATGACTTTTCTTAATGTCTCCTTTCAAATAAGTTTCAGTACTTGTTTAAAAAAATATCTTAGGACTGAAGATAACACTCAATGGTAGAGTGCGTACATAGCATACACAATGAACTAAATTGAGTCCCTAGCAATGCAATAAAATAAGTAATATCTTGAGGTATGGCTCAAGTGGTAGAATACCAGCTGTAAGCAAACAAGCAAACCACTGAATAAAAGCAAAACTCTCTGTGCTCAGGATCTGCTATCACCACACACAAAATGTTGTGTGTGTGTGTGTGTGTGTGTGTGTATGTGTGTGTGTGTGTGTATGTGTGTGTGTGTGTATGTATGAGAGTCCTTAAGTGAAATAACTATTGTGTGTTTAAAAATAGAGCATACATTCTTTTATTTTCATCACACCTCTATTCCTAGTGTAATTGGTTCAATGAAAATAAAATCTATGTAAATAATTTTTGAATCTTCAAGAGCTCAATCAATTATCCTCTTTTCCTCATGGAGAAAATACAAGAAGTGAAAAGCAACAAAGTGAAGAACTCATTTTACATTGTTCATCATTTGCATTTTATAGTGCAGATGTCTGTGACTTGCATATTTAGGCAAGCTCAATTTGCACCAGAGCTCCATATTGAGCACCCTTGTACATAAACGGAAAGTTCTCACTCTAAGATCAATAGAAAATATATTCTTGAGTAATCCTTACTGCTTTCTCCCCATTTGACAAATGGAGCACTCCATTTGTCACTCCAGGTGTATTTGAGTATGTTCGCTATTGGCAGTCTACTTCCTTGTTTGGGGATAGAATAATTATCAGAGAGAAAAGTATGTGTTTAGTAAGCAATATCGCTCCTCATGGGAGCCTAGAGTGAAGAAAAAATGTCTCAAGTGTCATGTCCTTAGACTAACGAGTTTCTGGATTTAAGCCCAGAGTTGACCAAACAGTAGATGACCTTCAAAGTGGAGATAGCCACTACTGGTGTTGACTTTTGTGGAAGAGTCTGAATATTTCCTCTTTAAATTTCCTGAAATATGTAAGTAAAGTTATCAAAATTTAGCTCAAATTTGATTGCAAATTTTCCTCTCTTACCAGATTATGCCCAATCAAATTTACCATGATGATGCCACGATGGTGTAGTGTTTCTATAATAATTCAAATAGTATCTTATTCTAAAAACTAAATGTATTAACCTTATCCAATGATAAAATCTCCAGTAAATATGTATGCTTTCTTAATATCTTATACCATGAGAAAACTGAATTTCAAATGCTAAATCCTCTTTAAACTTAATTCTCAAATATATAAAAAGTCAAGATTAATTTTCCCTACATATGTGATGTACTTTTCCAAAGACATAAAAACACACAATTCATCTTCCCCATGTTCATATTTTGTTTTGGTTTCAGATCTAAAAATTCTCAATTCTCAGATGAAATTTGCATTCATCAGTATCTGAAGAGTGGCTAGCTCACTCATGAATATGAGTCTATTTTTTTGTAGTCTCAAGATTGCTCTATTTTCCTTTAAATCTCTGGTATATCTCACTGTCAAATATCCAAAATTAAGGTCTCAAAATAGCATAATTATTCTCGACTTATATCTTTTGCATCTAGCAAACCTCAGACTTCATGGACAGTAATCCAATTAGCGCAGATATAATTATGCTGACAGGAATTGGAGGTACTTCTTAATATTGCCTTCAGCTTTAGAATAAAACCCTTATACCTGAGAAGATAAGAAAATGAGAAAACCCGGGTTTGGAGTTCATTGTTAGCAATCTGTGCATACTCACAGTATTGAACCCTCATTTGTGGATTTTTAAATTTACTTAGAAGGAAGGCTGGTTGCAAAATTAATACTTACATAGTATATAACTATATCCTACCTCTTGGAATAATCTTACCTATGCTTAATTCTATGATTTCCATTTCATTTCGATGCTATTTCTAATTTTACATTACTGACTATACTAGATTCCGATTTCTATGTGACATTTTTTCCTTCTCTATGGGGAAAGTCTTAGTCCTGTGCAGCATTAGAATTCCTTAGGTTGGCGCCCGCCTCTTCTCTCATTTCAAGTCTCACTAGTACCTTTAGATTGGGCTGAAGATGGCTTCACATGAGCACAGGCGCTTGCAGGACTTGAGTTCAGCTTTCTCCCGTAATTTCTTTTATGTAGGGTTCCTAAAAAGGCAATAAGATCCCTGGCTAGTGATCTAGAACCTTTCTACTACCACTAAATGTTTCAGCTGAAATGCTGTCTATATATAATTGCATGCACAAATTGGCAGATTAAAAACTGAAAAGACATTCACAGTGTTTTGCTTCTTAACACCAGTTCCAATGAATACTAATCTCTGATTCTGTAAGAAAAAGGGTAGGAGTTTGTCTTGTACACTGTTAAGGTTGAGCAATAACAGCCTATATTTTATGGTTGACAACACCTACAATCAACATTCTAGACCTGTAAATATTTTACCTCTGTCTAGGATACACCAGAAACAAGAGAGGTGACTAAATTGAACGTGGAGAGCAAATTTCATCCTCAATTTAATTGAAAAGTTGACATTTCTATGGCCTGCAATCATCTGTTCAAGTCCCTTGGGATCTGTTCATCCTTGTGGATGTACAGCTGTGGTTCCCTCTTGTTTGGGGCTGAATAGCTTCCTCTACAGTTCAGGTCGAAATCTAACTCCAATATAATGGTATTAGACAGGGTTATAAAAAAGTGATTAGTTGGTGGTTATGATTATAAAAGAAGGTTTAGGAACCCCCTTATACAGTAGTTTGGAGGGACCCAACTTTGAAGCAGAGGGGCTCTTCATATTACATGCTGAGATAAGTCTGTGAACAAGGTAAAGCCTTGCCTTTGAACCTCCCGGCCTCCACAATGTGAACCCTTTCTTTGTTTATAAATGACCCAACCTCGGGGCCGGGAGTTTGGCCTAGTGGTAGAGTGCTTGCCTAGTATGCACGAAGACCTGGGTTCTAATCCTCGGTACCACATACACAACAAAAAGCCGGAAGTGGTGCTCAGGCTCAAGTGGTAGAGTGCTAGACTTGAGAAAAGTCCAAGGACAATACTCAAGTCCTGAACCCAAAGCCAGGACTGGCAAAAAATAAAAATAAATAAATAAATAAATAAATGACCCAGCCAGAGATATTTTGCTAGAGAAGCTTTATCAGACTAAGACATTCTATAATTATTTTTATATTTAAATATGTCATATATCCTCTATTACTGGGACTAACTTATTAACTCAAGTCCCTCTTCAAAATCAGAGGAACCTATATATACTTCCGTTAAAGCTTTGAAAAAAAAATCTCCAGACATTAGACACTAAATAAAATTCATCAAACAGTATACTTAAAGAGGCAAATAGTTAAGCCGGCGCCTGTGGCTCATGCCTGAAATCTAGCTACTCAGAAGGCTGAGATAGGAAGATCACCTTTCAAAGCCAACCAGGGCAGAAAGTCTGTGAAACTCTTAACTTCAATTAACCACCAGAAAATTGGAAGGGGCCCTGTGGCTCAAGTGGTAGGCTCAGAGTTCAAGTCCCACCACTGACCCCTCCCCCCAGAAAAGGCAATTATTTTGTGTCTACAGAAGTTCATATTTAAGATCCAACGTGACAAAACAAATAACAGTATAACCATAGGAATAAACTGAATGATTGCCATCGATTGACCAAATGAAGGATGATTTGGAATAGTTAATGGGAGATCAATTCAGCAAAATAGATCCTGAGTTCCTTGCACTCTGAACTTATAAATAATGAGGTGTGTTGAGTGTAAATTATATAAAAATGAAACTGATTTTAAATGAAGAATGTTGAAAAAATTGAGCAATTGCCGAAGTCTGTTAACACCAAGGTCAAAAATAATTCTTAATCCACAAAAGTTCACAGCTTTTAATGAGTACCTTGAAATAGAATAAATGATTCCATGGATAATTCTTGCCCTGTCAAATTCCAATGCATTAGATTAGCAATTTTCCCCCACACCTGGAAAATAAGTTCTGAGTAAATAGACCGACTATATTCTGTACAATATTTGAGTAAAGTAAGAAATTGTGCCAAAGTTTAGCTACTAAAGAAGTTCGTCCACAAGAAGTTCCAGTTTGGAGAACCTGACCTTGAATCACCCAGAAAGAAGAGTTCAGCGGCCAGGAGTTTGCATAGTGGTAGAGTTCCTGTCTAGCGTGCACAAAGACCGAGGGTCGATTCCTCGGTACCGCATACATAGAAGAGCCAGAAGTGGTGCTATGGCCCAAGTGATAGAGCACTAACCTCGAGAAAGCCCAAGGACAATGCTCAGGCCCAAACCCCAGGACTGGCAAAAACATTTAAAAAAAACAAAAAGTTTCATCCTAAAATTTGGAATTTGGATAGGTTTTTTCTTGATATTTTAATTTTGAAGCTGTGGAGAACCTGTGATCTGTATCTTTTATTTAAATATCTGGAACCTACTTATAATCCTGTCCATTTTCAGTTGACATATACTATAAGCTTTCTTTGTTTTACCAGATATCACACCTCTCATGCTTTTGGAATGCTTTCAAATCATTTTTATATTAGTATTATGTTTACTAAGGTATGTTTCCTCGGATTCACTTTGCTAATTCCTGAGTATTTGTTTAACTTTTTAACATCATATATGAGAAGTGTTCCTCTTGGAATGGAATAAAACCTATCTTTTCTACCTTCTTATTCTTTGCAATAATCAATTCCTGCCAAACTCTGCCAGACTGTTGTCTTTGCCAGTGTTTACACCATCATTGACAAGATAGTCACAACTCTTAATAATTTAATTTTTGTTTGAAAAATAATATTTGTGCTATATTCTACACTATATGTGTCACACAATCAGGGCTTCATGTTCATGCACAGTATTATACTAAGTTACTCCCACCTACACCTTCCAAGTAACTGGGACTACAGGAATAATTAAACATTTTAGACTGGTTTTGCTTTTGAGATAAGGTCTTGGTAACATTTTGCACTTGCTTGTCTTGAGCCAAAATCCTTCTATGTCTTCTTTGCAAGTACATAAGATGAAAGGCATAGGTGAGTCTTGAGTTTAAGAAAGTATTATTGTATGTTTTGGAGTATTTTTTAAAGAAAAATATTTACAAGCAAATGTACTATGCAGAAACTGAAAGAGGAAACTGAGAAAAAGAGGACGGATGACATTGTGTAAAAAGGAAATGATTTCAGCACCTGACTTATGAAATGGCAATCCCTTTGTACACCTTTATGAAAACAATGAAATTTTATTTTAAAAATACATAATTTCTGTCTTATTTAACAAAGAAGGCATTGTACTTAAAATATACTATTTAATGTTTGGATATAGTTTTATATATTGTATAATATTCATAACAATGAAAATAATTACCATACCCCAATTAGGACTTTTTCTACTTTTTCTTTAAAAAAATTGTTTTCTTCAGCTAGGTGGCATATAATTAATGATTTCCCTTCCACAGATTCCAATATTTAAAGGTATGTACTACCAGCTGCTTCAGTTTCTTTCTCTTTTTTGTATTTCTTTATTTTGTTGTAAGAACACCTTATTAATAGAAAATTTACTTGGAATAAAAATGAGATCCTAAGTCCTTTCTGTTCCTTAGAAGTATAAATCTTCTGCAAAGCCTCTGGAAAGGCTTATAAACAAGGAGTGACCTTCAAAGACATTTAGGACCATCCTTTTGAAATGCAATCATGATAGGTGAGTAATGTATCTGGCAAGTACTTCTTTCCAAGGCAGAAAAATAGTTTAGTTTCCATTGGAAAAATTCAATTAATATATACAGGGAGTCACACTGCATATGATTTCAGACTCCTTGCCCTAGATATTGCCTGGAAAAGTTTTACCCATTTAACTTTGTCCAGTCTTAATTTTTGATTTAACAACAAGAAAACCACAATACAAGCTCTGAGGAACCAAAGACAGATGTAAAGTAGGAACAGCAAGACCAAACTGAAAATCCTACCCTCTGGACTCTCATCTCTAACTCAGTGGAAGAAGTGTCCTAAGAAATAAAAATCTGTCACAGTAAATGAAAAGACACAATGAATATGACTAACTGGAGACATGTAGAACAAAAAATTCTGTGAAACAGTTTCTCAGTGGACATACTGCCTAGCTAACACAACCTTTCTAGCTCTTTTATCAGCAATATAAAAGACCTTTTTTAAATAAATGAGCTACCCTGCCCAATAGTTTGTTTCTATATGTTATCATTACCTTACAGGATTGTTTATTGGAACATAATTGATTATAGTTTCCTTTGTCCTCCCTTAATATTTTCCATAAATACCAAAAGAAAATGAAGGTACACTGTATATGCAAATGTAAACATCAAACACAATAGGCATTAGCCACTAAAAATTGAGGGCCCAACTTTGTTCTAGGATTAAAGTGGAAAATGCAAGTCTATTCAGTGAATTAGCAGCAGGGATATTGTCAGTTATTTCTTTATTCTAAAGTATCTTAGAATTATCAGAACTATTAATCAATAATTATCTTGTATACATATATTTATTTGTAGACTGGAAGACTTGCCCTGTTTCTGGCTTGTCAGCACCCTTTTTGTAAACTTTAAAAAACACAATATCAATAAATTTCTTACTCATACACATTCATTCTACCTTTATACACTGAGTGATTTCAAGTTTCTATTGTCTTACCATTTTATTTCTGCAGGATGCCAATGACACACAACCACTATAATCCAAGCTAATCAGGTGGCTGAAATACGTGGGTTGGGAGCCAGCCTGGGCAGAGAATTCTGGTATATACTTATCTCTGATTAAGCAGTAAAACCCTATAAACGAAACTGTGGCTCAACTGTGGTGGTTGCCTTGAACAGACAAGCTCAAGGACAGCTCCCAGGCCCAGGTCCAGGGTTTAAGCTCCAGGGAGCCATATAAAGTTCTAGAGAAATACACTCCATAGCTTATAATGCAGTATTTCAGACTTCAGATTTTAAAGAAATAAATTTTATATTAAGTTCTTATTAGAGACAAAAAAGAAAATTCAAAAACAATACAATAATATAAAGCACATACAGAGCAATATTTTAAAAAATGTTCAATAAGTTCATTAATTATAGTAATCAAAACATATGTGTTCACATATATTTAAATATCAAATTGGATACATCATATATTTATATATGTCTCTTTGTATATTAATTTATTAATTGTATCTCAATAATGACATATGTACATAAATAAGATTAGGTATATGTCAGTACAATTACAGATATAGCTAAATTGTATATATAGCTATATAATGAAAAGTTATCATTAGTCTCTAGCTAATAATAATTATTTGAACTTTCCTTAACCCTGTTACCTATACTAGTGTGTGGAAATTAATGTTTATTCCCATCATACCTGTGGGAGGTTTTCACCTTAGACATAATTAAGCTTCTTTCATATCAATTGTCAGTTGTGATTCAAATTGGTTTTGTCATTTTGAGACATAATTTGGTCCCAAGAAACAAAATCTATTTAAGATAATGACTAAAACAATTTAGTTTTATTCATTTCATATAAACTTCAGGCCAAATATAGTCAGGCCAGCCACTTAAATCTCTTTCTTTCTTTCTTTCTTTCTTTCTTTCTTTCTTTCTTTCTTTCTTTCTTTCTTTCTCTTTCTTTCTTTCTTTCTTTCTTTCTCTTCCTTCCTTCCTTCCTTCCTTCCTTCCTTCCTTCCTTCCTTCCTTCCTTCCTTCCTTCCTTCCTTCCTTCCTTCCTTCCTTCCTTTCTTTCTTTCATTATAGTTCTAATACCAGGTTTACTCTGATACTGATGTACCTCTACTATAAAAACTTCTGTCCTATTTTCATATGGAATTTTTTTGCCAGTCCTTGGCTTGAGCTCAAGGCCTGAGCACTGTCCTTGGACTTTCTCAAGGTTAGAGCTCTACCACTTGAGCCTCAGCACCATTTCTGGCTTTTTTCTATGTATGTGGTACCGAGGAATTGAACCCGGGTCTTCGTGCATACTAGGCAAGCACTCTACCACTAAGCCAAACTCCTGGTCCACATATGGAAATTTTTAAAAATTCTATTTTATTGTCAGGATGATGTACAAAGGGTTACAATTACTTATGTAAGGCGGTGAGTACATTACTTCTTAAACATTGTTACCCCTTCCCATGCTTCTCTTCCACTTTATTTCTCCCCACCTCCTGTTGAGTTGTAAAGTTCATTTCCAACATGTCATGTGAGTATTGTTGTTACATTGATTCAACCTTTGTCCTTTGTCTCATCTTGTTTTGCTTCCCTTCCCTAATTCTAAATAAACAAATTAACGTATATACAATACACTGAGTACCAAAATCAGATCCAGTAACAACAGAGGTTTAAACCAAAAGGTGAGGGGAGGATAAAAAAAAAAAAAAGGAAATAACTTAGTACGTCAAAAATAACAACCACAAAGATAACCCTCTTTTTTCATCATATGGGAATTTTTTTAACCTAAAGTCAATAGACTCAAAATTAGCATCCTTAATGCTCCTTAATTTCTGTACTACTAGCTGCTATGTTTTAAACATAGCCATTTTATCATTTTTTCAAACATTTAAGTTTTGATTGACATGAGATTGAATGCAGAGTCTCATGAGCATGAAGTTTTCTATCATTAGCCTTAAGGACAACAAAATGGTGGGACAAAGGACAAAGGAGGAACTGATGCAACTGTGATACAAGACAATATGTTGGATATGAACTTTCCAACTTGGCAGGTGTGGGGACCTGTGAGGAGGGCAAATAGGAGAAAAATGATGGTGGGGGTAACCGTGTTCAACAAGAAATGGATTCACTACTTTAGAGATGTAGCTGTAAGCCCTCTGTACATCATCTTGACAATAAAATTAAATGAATTTAAAACTAAATTCTGTCCTTCAATAACATGAGAAGGGGTATCATTGTGTGAGAAATAATGCACCTACTATCTGGCGAATGTAGCTGTAACCCCTCCATACATTACGTTGAAAATAAAAATAAAATAAAATTTAAAAAAGTCCTTATATATGTAGATAGATACGTAGATCCTTAGATATGTAGATAGTATGTCTTAACAATTTGTAAAGAGAACAAAAGGAATTGGAACCAAACTAAAAGACAAATTGTTTTTATGTCTAGTACTTGTTATATTTGCCATCATCTTAAAGGAAACAAATACTTTGTTTTATTTGAAATCTGCATTTTATAATCATCATAGGGCTGAAATGTCTGAAATTTTAATATTCTTTTCAATATATGACCATTCTCATTCAATTATGTTTGTGGTTTTATTCATTCAATTAACTGTGTAATTTTTTCTAATTTTTATTTTTACATTTTTTCCACTTTTTTCATATATTTTTATTGTAATTAATAGAAGGGTTACATCATATTCTCCAGATAGAAGGTGCATTAATTCACATACATTGATATCCTTTCTCATGTCTTAGTCCCCATTTCCCTCCCCCCCACCTCCACCCCTCATCTTGCTTTTCCCCCTTCCCTATCCACCTAAATTTTATTTCTTTTTTTATTTTCACTTCTTTTTTATTTTGTACACATGCAATTTATTGCATTGAAATATTTTGCATTTACTTTCTTTTTATTATAAGATCATAAGATTGCATACATTTTTGTTGAGTTTTGTTTTTTAAGGTTCTGGGCATCAATGGCAATCTTGCTTGCCTAGCATGCATGAAGACCCAGATTCGATTCCTAGATTCCACATACATAGAAAAATGCTGGAAGTGGTGCTGAGGCTCAAGTGGTAGAGCTGTAGCCTTGAGAAAAAATTCAAGGACAGTGCTCAGGCCCTGAGCTCAAGCCCAGGACTGGGAAAAAAAAAAAAAAAAAAAAACGATTAAAGCCTTCCTTTTGTGACTTTTTTCAAAAAGTAACAACATAGTATCCTCAAAAACTGTTTAGAAAACTGGTACTTGAAAAAAACAGGGGCCAATGTTGTTAGTAAACTATAGCTGCACATATAAGTTACTGCCTTTTTCAACTTAAGTCTAGAAGGTATTTAAGAGACTAGGATGATGCAATCACAGAAAGACGTATTACTCCAAGTATTGAACTTTCACTGAAACAGAAACCATTTTATGTATGAAGTAAAATTCTCCTGACTAATAAGAATATTAAGAAACTGTTAGGAAACAGTTTTACTTACCAAGTAAAATTCTTATCTCCTGAAAAATAAGAATATTAAGAAACTATTAGGAAACTCATAACGTATTATAACGGCCAAGTTTTTAAAAGTAGGCATCCAGGAGCTTTGGAGACATATCAAAATATTTTGCTATAAATAACCTCTATGATTTTTAAATTTCCAAATTTATTGTAAGATATTTCATAAAATTTATAATATCATCTGTGATCTATAGTTCTAAAAAAATTGAGTCACAAATCCCTTTAAATTTCAACACTATTGTTTGAATTTCAAATCTATACTGTGTATGAAGAAAGAGATTCTGGGATATTAAAAATTCTGAATCTTTTAAGATTTATACTTCCACTTCCATTAATGAATCCTTTGTATAAAATCTATTAAATAAAAATATACCAATTTATATGAAAAGTAGTCATTATAAAATTAAATACAATAGCTGAAAAAACATTAAAGGAATCTCACAAGCTTGTTATGGTTCTGTAGTGATCTATAATATAAACAGATATTCTTTTTCAAAAGCAAAATATTCATTTGTTTCTTGGAGGCCAAAGCAACATATTCGCTAAGAATGGATATTTCACAAGTAGTTTGACACTGGAAATGACATAAATAGGAAAAGACAGATATGGTTTATATATCAATGCTTATAAAACTGTTTATAGATGTGTCAAAAAGCTAGATTCAATTGTTTTGGAAGGAAAATAGTTATATATAACAATTTTTACATGTGTTAATGCATTCAACTGGGAGATAATCATAAACATTGTTATTTCAAAAGGGAAATATCTAGGGGCTGGGTACCTGGAATAGTGATAGATGGCTTGTCTAGAATGTAGAAAGCCGTGGGTTTGATTGGTTGATACAACAGACAGAGAAAGAGTTGGAAATAGTGTTATGGTTCAAGTGGTAGAGTGCTAGCCTTGAGAAGGTCCAAGGAGATTGCTCAGGTCCTGAGATAAAGCCCCAGGAATGGCAAAAAAAAAAAAAAAAAAAAAATATCTAGGCATTAACACAGTGAGACCAAAGGAAAATACTCTTATGCTCTTATGATAGATTCACAAAGGCACAATAGCTATGTGCATTTAATTATTTTTTATTTTTTCCGTATATTTTTATTGTAAATAATAGAAGGATTACATTATGTTCACCAGAGAGAAAGTGCATTACTTCACAAATATTGATACCCTTTCTCATGTCATGGTTCCCATTCCCTCCCCCCCATCATCTTGATTTCACCCCTTCCCTATCCAATTTCAAATAACCAATTAAGCATATATGAAATACATCAGATAACAAGGTGAAATATTGTAACAGTATGAGATAACCAAGGGACAGCAAAAAAGATGAGAGAAAACATAGTACATCAAGGACAACAATCACTCATTATATGGCTTTTGTTTCTATATCCTGGAGGTCCTTACATTTAACTTCATACTATATGGCCTTATGTATCTAGATTTTGTTCTATTGAAAATCTCTCCTAGGAGAGCCCAGGATTTCTACTGATTATGACAGATGAGGGAAACCATTGAGCCTATCTTCCTTTGAGTCTGGCTTACTTCACTTAATATAATTTTTTCTAAGTCTTTCCATTTCCTAACAAATGGGGCAATGTTGTTCTTTCTGACAGCAGGATAGAATTCCATTGTGTATAAATACAACATCTTGTTGATCTACTACTCATCAACTGAGGGGCATCTGGGTTGGTTCCATATCTTTGCTATGGTAAATAGTGCTGCAATGAACATCGTTGTGCTAGTGGATTAATATGTCCTTGTTTCTGGACGATTGGGTAAATGCCAAGTCAAATGCTGGGTCATAGGGGAGTTCAATATTTAGTCTTTTGAGGAACTGCCATACTGCTTTCCATAGTGGTTGAACGAGTTTGCACTCCCACCAATAGTGGAGTAGTGATGCCTCCTGGCCACATTCCCTCCAACATCTGCTGTTATTAGATTTCTTGATCCGGGCCATTCTGACTGGAGTGAGGTGGAATCTTAGAGTTGTTTTGATTTGTATATCTTTTATGACCAGAGATGTCGAGCATTTCTTCAAGTGTCTATGGGCCATTTTTATTTCATCTTCAGAGAAGACTCTTTTTAAGTCTTTGGCACATCTTTTAATGGGATGGTTGTTTACTTGGAGATAAATTTTGGAATGATTCATTTTTTGAGTTGTTGATATATTTTAGATATGAGACCTTTGTCCATTGTATGTTTAGTGAAGATCTTCTCCCACTCTGTAGGCTTTCTAGTTAATTTGCTAGCTAATTCCTTTGCCATACAAAAGCTCTGCAGTTTAATGAAGTCCCACTTATCCATACTTTCTCTGATTTGTTGTGGTTCTTGGTCCTTATTAAGAAAGTTTCAACCTGTGCCAAGGATACTCTCTAGAACTATGTTGAAAATAATATATGCAACTTGTGGGTGGGCACAGGAGGGAAGGACTGGGAGAGAGAAAATAGAGGGTAATAGTGTAACAACACATAAACTTAATAATTAAATAAATAAATAAGTAAATAATCTGATAAGCTGTTTTAAAACCTGCTTATTCAATTAATTAAAGGAAAAAATACTTCCATTTACCCAACTGGTAAAAACTAAAGTAAAAATAACAAAATGTTACACAAAATAAAATCTAGAAAACACTTAAACCATCATTAGTAATTTTTTCTAAGCATCTTTATAATATATTTTATTATTTAAATTGATAGTGATTATTTAATTATGTACAGAGCATATATTTCAGAATTATATAACCAAGAACATATTTTTAATTTCACCAATAACTTCTCAACAGTTGTAACATATATACAAACACATAAAATACAGAGGCTCGGTATGTTTATATTTAACATGTTTCAGGAAACAAGCATCAGGTAATTCAATAGTTAAAAAAATCCAGATAGTATGGTTAATATTCCACATAGCTTGAAATAGGTAAATATAATTGACATACTAAAAATGCTCTTTTTAATTTCACAGAATATAAGATATTTTATTTTATTTTGTTTGATGGGGATTTAAACACAAGAGCATTACACTTTCTAGGCGGGCAGATTATCTATGAGCCAGCCTTGCTTTTTTTTCACATTTAACAAACATTTATTAACACAAAAAAATGAATAAGGCATGGCCCTCTGTTCTCAGGATGCCTGGTGAAGAGAGGCAGACAATCACAAAGCTACAGGAGGATCACAGTAGAATAAGTACTATCACCATGGTATAGACAACATACTTTGGAGGCACAGAAAGTGGGATAAAGTTGGGGAGAGAGGACAATTATCTAACTTATACTGGCCTACAGTTTCCAAGGCAGGCTCCAGGGAAGTCATCTGAGAGGGCTAAGAGGAACCACTATGTGAATGGTTAAGGAAGCCTTAACCAGCCTTGTGTGCTGGGGGCTCAAGAGACCTACAAAAGTCCAGCTAAGTGAGGGGTTCAGGGAACCAGGCATGAGTGAAAGGGATAAGGAAATAAAAAAGGAATAAGGAATGAGCAGAAGGATTGCTAAGCTCAAACCCATAGCTATACTGCAAAAATTTTTTAAAAATTAGTATTTTCCCATGAAGAGAAAGACTCAAAGCAGAGAGGGTAGGACAAATGTCCTCAGACACCGGTCCCTACCACCTCCTCAATCAGGCCAGGGAATTCAAACCCCAATAGCAGAGCTTCACAGTTGTAACCTGATTGCACTAAGCTGCACAATTATCACAATCCACCTATCAGAAGCTATGACACAAACAAACAAAACAAAAACAAATTAAAAAAAACTGTTTAAACATATTTCTAAAAGGCAAAGTCCCTAAAATATTCATCTTTTTTTCAGATGAACAGATTTGTCTAAGTAGCTCTACTTCCTTCAGGAAATTAGAAAGAGCATGAATCTGAGAAAGATGGACGAGTGTTCAGGCTTTGCTGCTATCTCAAAACTGGATGGTCAGAGAAGGGTTAAAGGGTCCACCTTTTTTTTGCACATTGTACTTATGCATTAACATAAATGATGATGCCATCATCACCAAGGCTACTATTGAGGACTTACTCTACAGTGAAGGATATTTACTATTCTATCACAAGCAATGCCTAGAGAAAGACTAGTCATACCAGAGCACTATCCAGAGGGGGAAAATGTAAAAGAAATGATTAGGTAAGGATCCTGAAGTGACACACAAATCTACCTGGAATGGACAATTCTAATAGTACCTTTACAAGAACAAGTACCACTTGAAGTAACCGAAAAACCTACTTAGAATGGACAATGACAATAATACCTATATATGACATGTGGCATCGGGATATAAAGGACTTATTTTTACTGTGGCCTATGGGTCTGTAGAAGACAAGAGCAGAATACTAACCAGTGACCACCCAGCCTTATTAAGGGATAGGGAGGGAGACCAGGCTGGAAATGGTCACATTGAGCATAATTAAAATGAAAGGAATGATCAAAATGGCAAAAGGTGGGGGAAGAGGTATTCCAATGCTACTATGTGCCATTTATTTCTACAAAAATATTGTGGAGAGTCTGGGAACATTCGTTAGGAAAAAGTTTTAGAATGGATGTACCAGCTATGAGTAACCAGCCAAATATTGAGAAACAAAATATTTTAAAAGAAAAAAAAAACTTAAAGCTTTAAAAGAGAAACATTTAAAAAAAACATTTTTAAAAAATTTGAAAGAACATTTTTAAATGTTAAAAACTTTAAGTTTTTAGAAGAAATATTTAAAAATATTTTTGAAATTTTTAGAAGAAATAGTTGAAATATTTTTTTTATTTTAAAATGATTCAAAATTATTAATGGTGTTAAACATAGAATATTTAGAAATTCTTAAAATTTAAGATAGGTGAAATAAAAAAAGTTAAAAGGAAAAGTTTACCAAAAAGTTTGTGAAAGAAGTGAAATAAAGTTAAAAAGAAAGTTTACCAAGAGAGTTAGTGAAAGACTTTATTTTAAAAGGAAAGAAAAAGAAAAGAATATTTGAAACTTCAATGTTTATTAAATTTCACAATGTAAAACTTCACCATGTGCAGAATGGAGTAAAAATTCAAGTTAAATTCAGAGAAACTGTTTAGAAGAGTTGAAAATTGAAAATCATGCAAGCCAGAAATAGAAGTTGTTCCAAAAGTTTAAAAAGGTTACAGAAAGACAGTATAAAAACAAAAAGAACCTTATAGTAGAAGAGAGACTTACGTGAAAATATTAAATATTGAAAGATAGTAGTTTAAGTACAAAAAGAAAACAAGTGTAAACATTTACGTAGAAATAATATCGACAAGAAAAATGTCTAAATTTTTTAAATTTTCATTTTTTTTATTTAAGGATTTTAAGATACAGACGGGTATAAAAGAAGAAAGAACAGGAGGCAGGAGTTATACGACAAAGGTGTTTGATATTACAGCCTTGCTTTTTAAGGGTGCTTTCTACCCAGGGTGCTTTATTGAACTTCAATCTGCCTGCTTCAAGCATGTCACTCCTGGAAGGCCAGGAGCACTTCATGAAGATGAAGATTTGCACATCGTATATTTCTGTTTTACTTTGTTTTGCTTTTCTGTCGAGACTCAGCCCCATATTTCACTGGCAATGCAGGCAAATGCCACTGACTCCTATTTCATAACTGCTATCTGTGATTACTCACAAAAGCAGGAAGGTATTTATTTTTCATGGCAAATGAATAAAGTATAGACCCAGAATAACTATAAATTAATATACACTTATATCTATTTATATATTTCTATTTCTAGCTCTGTCTATACACACACATACACACACACACACACACAAACTTACATTTCTGTGTACATACATTAGTTGTAGAAGTAAATCTTGGGTTTATCTTTATTTTTTTTTCGCGAATGAATTCATGAAAACTGTTTCTTTTTCATTATAGGTTCTGTTGAAGACAAAAAAATGACAGATTTTGTTGCTATAATTGTAATATCTAGTAGGAAACTAAAGATGATCAAACAAATACAGTAATTCGTGAAGGTAAAATGTGCATTAAATGTTTTCCAAGAGAAGTTTTATATGAGGGAGCAAAAGGACAGAGGGGGAGGGGGGAGAGAGGGAGGGAGAAGAAGGGAGGGAGGGGAGGAAATATGTTAGAGAATGTGTTATTTAGAGACTTGACACTTCAATTTGTTCTAGACTGATAGAACTTGAAAAATGTAACATTAGGATACAAAAATTTAAAACAATGGTATCAATGTCTTGCAGGATAGTAAGAAACAAGATAACAAAATGATTGAAATAAAATGATAAAAAGAACTGGTGCATGACCATACAGGGCAAAATAACCAAGTCTAAGAAGAAAGAATGTATTGAATAGGTAAAGGAGAGATAAAGTGTTTTTGTGCAGAACAAAAAGAAAATGAAAAGGAGCTCATATAAATTCTGATCTTAGAGGGTATGCATCTGTCAAATATTAATTCATCAAATCGATTTACCATTCAGAAGATTAAACTAAATAATGATTTCATCTACATATGCTACACAAAGCTTGAGGAATTTTACTCTAGGTCTAATCAGGCATAAAATTATATAATGTAGAAACTTATAACACATTTTGCAAACACATCCAAAAATTGAAATTTCAAAGAAATCCAAATAAGTTAAACTCTAACAAGTAGCAGATTCTGCATAGAAGAGATGACTACCACTTTTTTGTGTGTAGGAGTATGTCCTTTTAGTGCATTCGATGAATACTGATAAACTTGTGATAACTTTTATAAAGCATAATGCTGATGTGTGGTTCAAATGAACAGGGACTCAAGAGTAACTGAATTTCATCTTTTGTTTTCCTTTTTTTCTTTCTTCCTTCCTTCCTTTTCTTTTGGCTCGAACATAGGGCCAGGATGCTTATCCTAAGCTATTTTAATAAGTATACCACATGAACTATATGTACAGTCTCTACTTTTGGCTGGTTAATTGGAGATAGGAGTATTAATTTTTATGTCCAGGATGGCTTTGAAATAAGATCCTTCTGAGTAGAAGTATTACCATCATGAGCTCTTGGTACCCAGCTTTTAAAAAAAGACTAAATTTCTGTGAAGAACCAGCAATGAGTAATCCATTTAATCATCTGCTCTTACCTATTGGCCTGCCCTGGAAACATAGCAACTAAATCGAAAGTGAGGGCAAAGGTAAGGGTAGGGGATATACACCTATCTATCTGAGGAAGAGCTGAGAAAAATAGTTTCTAAACTATTCAGTATTAGTCTTCTGTTTCAGAGGGTGGAGAAAGAAAGCTTAGAGAAATTCCTAAGAAACATTCTGTGTACCCAGAATGTAAGTACTTGCTAAGGCTCAGATGGGACCTGAGTGGAACAAATCCTTTTCTAGGTTTGGTTTCTATCGAGTTTCAGTGAGAAACTAACAATATTCGTTTGTTTGGTACAGATGAATAATCTGACTCTTACATTTTCTAATCTTCCTTTTCTTTTGAAATGGAAGATAGTATGATCATACAAGTACACAGAAAGGCAACTGCAATCTGAGACTAGATACAGATTTCCAAAATTTATCAGAATTCTCTCATGGAAGGGTTTGTCTGAAACAAGACCTAGAATTTGAAATAGTCTGCAACTTAAGGGCTGCTCAATAGTGAGTTAACACTGAGAAACATCTGAGTTTTTAAAGGTGTTTCAGAATGATAGCTTTTAAGAGGTTTCAGGATAAAAAGATTTTAAGAGGTTTCAGAATGGGGAAGAAAATTGTTAATTCCAGGCCAGAGAGTTTCTCATGATCTTGACAAGTAACCTTAATCTGGGGTATTTACCATCAAAGCAATGCAAAGTCTATTCTCTCCTTCATGTCTCATTGACAAAAATACAAGGAGCATTAGCAAGTGCATACACACAAACAGGATGAGCCAAAAAAAACCAAGACAGATGGGATATCTGTCTAGATATGAGTCCACTACTGCAGACTCATTGACATGCCACTGCTAAGGAAAAGGTGGTCTCTGATAATTTTTGCAATAGTCAGTGATGATACCTTTCAGTGTTTCTATGCTTGGAACAGATTCTCTAATTACTTTCATAAATCATGTGTCAATGTTTCCTTGCTAAATGTGAACTTATTTTGGAGATCTCAACTGAATCACAGTTCACAGCCTTAGGAATTTAAAGAGCTTAGACTTTCTAGCATATAAGAAAAAGGCCTCAAATTCCTCTTCCTAAAGTGTATGAGAAATATTAATCTGAAGCAAATTAGGGGATGTATCTTAAGCAAGATGGATCTAATAGGGACAAATGAAGATCCTGGAAAAAAGTAACTATACTCATTTGGGAATATTGAATCCAAGGTTTTATATAGATAGAACACATTTGGAATTCTACTAGTTTCTTCCAGATGATAATTCATTCATTATCACATGATACCTTGAATTTCCTTAAGTGTTCAAATTTAGAATTACTAGAAATCTGATCTATAGATATTAATGAATTATGATTTGAGGGTTTATTTCATGGATGTGGAATTACTGAGACTTTTTTTTAATGGAGGCATTGCTATGGGTGGCATAGCCAGAAATTGGAATTAATAAGAATGGTGGCTGTATTGTGAAATAATCTAGGAGTGTCATGAGGATGAATGCCTTGTGACCTGATAATTATAATAAGGATGACAAAAGAAAGGGGCTGTTATGTACGGGCAGTTAACAGACTCAAGAAAAAGAGTCAAATGAAATAATGAAAACAAAACAGCTGGAAAACAAAGCAGCAATTAGACAGAGATATTAAAAGCTGTTCACTATGTAAGTTTATTTCCTTGTTCATGAACACATGTAGTTGTCTTCTTCCAAAGATGGGCTTCTTTTGTGGAATTTGCATAAACACTCAACTTGAGGTTACTTTTTACATTTACCTTCACAATTGCAGTTCTAAGTTGCTTATTTGGCTGTGAAAGATGAATATTGGGATTGCCTTCCAAGAGTCTGGCTGCTAGAATTTTAATTATTATTCACTAAGATTACTTCTAATGAGATGTAATATTCCTTATCCTCTGATGATGTTTCCAAAATCTCCATAATGATGACCATAATGAATTATTTAGGAAGCTGTGGTGAGAACACTTGCTCAGTCTTCCTGTTCTTACTGACTCATATTTCAGAACATCCCTGGAAGTGGACGGGATGAACTGCATGTGCCCGTATGAATCTTGTATGGTTGAAGATATCCAAGAGTTCCTAAAGAGTTTGTTACCTTTAAGTTAAAATAAAATGCTGTTAGGCCCAGGACCCAGAGCAAGGACCTCATGATTATAATCCCAGCTACTTGGGAGGTTGAGATCTGAGAATTACAGTTCAAAGAAACAAGAAGTTTGTGAGACTTTTCAATTAAACACCAAAAGTCATATGGAACTATCTCAAGTGATCAAGCATTAGCCATGGTGGAAAAGCTCAGTGATAGAGCCTAGGCATTGAGTTCAAGCTCCAGGACCTGCACAAAATATAAACAAACAAAGAAAGAAACAAAACAAAAACATTTGTACTTTCAAACTTTTCTAAAGATTGTTGCTAAGACAATTAGATTACTTTTTAAATAATTTAAAGCAAATTAACAGTGCTCATAATGGTCTCCATAAATGGAATGCCCATTTAATTTGTATCAGTTTTCCTATGCTCAAGACTAAGAACAGAAAAAAAAATATAAAGCTGTTTCCCAACAAATTTAAACATTGGTATTTCTACAAGGAAATGTTTCCATCTACTCTGAAATAGAAGTGTAATAGGGAAAACATTTCCAATCTCTAGGAGATGTGAAGCTAGGTAAAAATTCATCTGCAGGTCATTCAAAGGGCTTTTTGAGCTTCGGTTCCTCATCTTTGCAATTTCCCAGGATTATGTAGTTGACAGGTGACACATGACATTAAAATATCCTTTGCAAGATTTTTATAATGTTTCCCTACCAATATTCATTTAACATAACTTCAATTTGTCCCTAACATGATGAGTAGTTTAATGGAAAAGAGGAGCAATGTGTATTTGAATTATTTGTATCCATTAAGGGGACATTTCTGAAATCCCACAGATTGGAAGGTAAAAGTTCAGATCTTCCCCTCAATTTATCTCTATTGTTTGTTTATTTTTTTCTGTTTGGTATTTTTTTAACAGTGATTGAAGCCAAGGCTGGCACTACACTCAACTGAAATCCTCCTACCTCAACATCCTCACTGCTGGGTATGCAGGAGGCTAAGACTAGACCCAGCTCTATCATCCAATTTGAAGTCCAAGCTCGTATGGATATTTTCAAATGTCCTTATTCATTTTCCATTGTGAAATCAGTTTAGAATATAAACTTGGTTAGATTCATTGTTATAATGATAATCTACTATAAATGTTCTCCATTTTATTCATAGTTGGGAACTTTTATAAGCATCTTTGTAGGAAGTAGAAGTTTATCTTAAAGTCCCTAAATTTTCTGTCTTTTGAAAACATCTACAATTCTCTTGTTCTTAAGACTTTCCACTACCAGTAAATGTGTTTGTTTCTGGGTTTCAGGCAATTGACAGATTTTGATGAATGTAATAAATTCTTCCTGCTGTGCACTGGTGGCTCATGCCTATGATGCTAGCTATTCAGGGGCTGATATCTAATATCTGAGGATGGTGACTCACAGCCAACCAGGCAATAAAGCTATGAGATTCTTATCTGAACTACTCAGTAAAAGCCAGGGATGTTACTGTGGCTCAAGTAGTAGAGTGCTAGCAAAATCAGCTCAGGGATGGCACCCAGACCCTGAATTCAAGCCCCAGAATCAGTCATAAATCAATTAATTGATTAATTGTAAAGTTGATTTGCTTTTTGGTTGGATGATTATTTTATGAAGAAATTTTAAATTATTAATAGCATATTCTTCCAGTTTCTTTTCAAGTTATATTGTATCAAAATAATATGAGTAAAATAAATAAGTTTGTGACCTTCAAACTGAGACTGAGCTGATGAACTACAGAAAGTATTCTAACTGGGATCAGGAAACCATGAGGTTTTCCCTCTTCTTCAGGCATAGAAGAGAATTAGGGAATGGCACATTGTTGTGTACTGAGCAGTGATATGGATGGGAAAGGGGATGTGACCTTTCAGTCAGATGACTGAGATGGATACTGCAGTCCTTGTCTTATAGACATAGCTCTATTTTCACAAAGGATCACTGAGCCTAGAAATAGCCCAGCAGAACCAATCACAATAATGGGTTGATGACTATTTGCCAGAAACAAAAGAGAAAAACAGCAGGAAGGCAGTGGTGAGCTCATTATAACTTACAGGTACCATCTGATTTCATGAAGTTGAGTTTAAACTCCAATAATTTACCAAATATTTATTTACAAATAAACAAAAATATTTTTACTGTAAACAATACCTATAAATTTAGGTTACTGAAGAATTATTATTTAAGGTTATAAAATGACTGCTCATATTTAGGTTTCCAGACAGTAAGTACTCTTGTTAAGCATTAGCCAATTCATTGGGAACCATTAAAATTTAGACATTTTCTCTACATTATAAAGTAAACTTAGAGTTTTTCTCCACTGTCATTTTGTAAGGTCTTTCATAACTTTGGATAATATTTTACTTTTATCATGATAAAGCAGTCTTACTCCTTTAGAAAAATAAGAAAATTTGTTTTTACAAAATTGTAATATATTCTCTACAGCTTTTTCATAAGTTTAGAAGAAATAAATGCAATTGAATTAATAATTAGCTTTGTCTCTGAACTAAGTAGATCATTTAGTTTTCCTACAAAACATCCTAAGTGGTCCTTTCTTACCTACTTGTGATATTTTGTTAGGAGCAGAAGTTAGTAACAGGAAGAAGTGTAGGAGAGGTGGTGCTCTTAGAGATGATGGAGAATATTAGCACAGAGAAGTTTGAGAGATAAAACTACAGAAGGCCAAAGATGGTGGTCTAAAAACTTCAGGTTGTAGCCACTAAAGATGATCCTGGTCAAGTCCTTCTTGACAAAGAGTCCTGAGGTGGGAGTTTGGCCTAGTGGTAGAGTGCTTGCCTAGCATGCATGAAGACCCAGGTTTGATTCCTTGATACCACATACATAGAAAAAAGCAGGAAATGGTGATGTGGCACAAGCGGTAGAGCTCTAGCCCTGAGAAAGCCCAGGACAGTGCTCAGGCCCTGAGTTCAACACCAAGGACTGGGGAAAAAATCATTTAGTTATGAGGCCTAAATGCTGTCTCTAGTTGGTGCTGATTGATAGCTTATAGCTATTGTTGCCAGCTTCTACTAAATGATGAGAATTTTAATGGCTGGCTAATGGTGGGCGACTGGCAACCACAAGCCAAAGAAGTAAGCCTCTAACTTCAACACCTAGAATGACAAGACTTTGGCATTTAAGCTTGCAGTCATAACTCCCCAAACTAGAGTTTGGATCTATTAGTCTTTGAGATTATCAGTCTATCCAATGTCATTTCCAAAACACACACACACAGAGAGAGAGAGAGAGAGAGAGAGAGAGAGAGAGAGAGAGAGAGAGAGAGAGAGAGAGAGAGAGAGAGAGAGAGAGAGAGAGAGAGAGAGAGAGAGAATCATCCACTAGTGGCTTCCATCTGTATACAACAAACACTCATTATTAACAGAAACAGAAGTGCCCATAACTCCTAGCACATAGTAACTATTCTTACATTTCTTACATTTAATTCACCTCAAGTGTTTAAAGGAGAGTATTGTAGGATATTGTTTGCTTTTTCTTTCATTAGAGAATTGTCACCACTGAATTGAGTTATTTCCTATACATCACTTTTTAATATTTTATTCTTAAAACGGGATTATCAATTCCAGGGGCCATTAAAATACATTATATACATCTTATACCAGTCCAAAGTTACTGGTGTAGGGTGACAACTAGGTGTTTTCATGGTCATAAAAAAGGCTTGTCCAGACTTTAAAAATATTACCAGATGTATTTCAGGCAAGAAGGATATTTTCATTTCATATATTTCATCCTTTTTTCATTAGATCTACAATTCAATTATAGTTTTACTGACAAAATGAGATGAAAGGGTTGATGTTACACTGACACCTCCTTTATATTCCATTTGCCCATTAAAGTTTGCTTTTTTATTCTGTCCAGAAAATCAATAGTTTACCTTTTCTCTATATCCATGATTCAATTATAGTACACTTGATTATTTATGTTACTGCTTTGGGTATGACTTTTGGAAGTTATTATGCTAACTTTCAGGCCTTCTCTTTAACCTTGGGTTAACTGTACAAAGGAGACCTCTGTAATTGCCTTTCTGGGTCAGTACAAGATTTCTTTTTCCATCTATAATTATCAACGGATGTTCCAATAACATAATGTCCAAGTTGATATACATCAAGAAACTCTAGACTGTGTGCTCCTTAAACAATTTCAGATTCTATTGTGAAATGTGCCTGGTCTTGTCTGTGTTTGGTGAATTTAATGATAACTCAATATAGTTTAACTTCAAGGCTTAAATGCTGCTGATTCCTATCCACCTAGCTTTGAGGAAAATGGGTCTGGGAGGTAGGTGACAATTTGTGAGTCTGAAGAGAGTTAATTGAGTGTGAGTAGGAGTGTTTGGACAACAAGAAGAGGGAAAAGTTGAGAAAAAGGAGAAATAGAGAGGTCAGATGCATTAATAAAGGTGAACTGCATCTAGACTATCGGCTATACCCAAGAGAGTATGAATCTTGGGTAAAGATCTTTATTTAATGATAGCTTAGACTATGTTAGGTTGCTCGGTATTTTCACAAACAGAATTAGTTTCAGTAAGAATTTTCAGTTCAGAATTATGTTTGGAAGTCATTATAGTCCAATACTTTAATTTCTGATCATAGGGCCTGAGAATGCCTTCCTATCTTGTTGCTTCACAGGGTAGTTTTCAAATAAATAATTATTTTTCAACTGTCATGCACCCCGGAGTGGCCACTGAAAACCTAAAATCATCTTTCGTGAAGTTCTGTCTTTTAGAAAGAACTATCATTTGAACAGGACTGCACATAATAAAAAGTCCCCCATCTCCTCCACCTGGGGAAGGATTTGAATCAGAAATATACCATCCTATGGGAGTTAGCAAAAGTGACATCTATTTAGATTTTTTGTTGGGTCTCCAAAAGAGAGTTGGACAATTTCCAGAAATATTTTTCTCTCAGCAATAAAAATTTTCAGGGCAAAAAGTTTTGATTTTACTCATTGACCGTACCACTTAGAATAATTGCTTTCCAGAATTTTTTATCCTAATTTCCAAAAGCTATGAGCACATGAACTTATGTGGCAAAAGGGACACTTGAATAATATTTCATTAATTATTAGACTATAGATGTTTTATTATATTGCATCCTGTGGTGTGGCACAAGTTAATTACAATGGTCCTCTTAAAATTAAAAGAAATTCAAGAGAACTAGAGTTTGACTTGACATGTTACACAGATGCCTTTAAAGATGACAATAAACCCCACATTAACAGATGCGGGTGGCTTTTAGCAGGTGTAAGAAACAAAGAAATAGTCTCTCCTACTGTCTCTCCACAAGGAACATAATCCTGCTGATACCTTGATTCTGGCACAAGGAAATTTACATACAGCTTCTGGGTTCTGACCACATAATTGGAAATTTAAGCTGCCACCTTAAGCAGCCAAATCAGTGGATATTTTGTTAGCAAGAAGAATTGATTCACAGTCAAGTATGCCAGAATTACATCAATTTATGGCCAAAGGATCCAGCTCTGAACTGCGAAACAACATGTCTTAGGACCTAGGCCTATATTTTATATTGTAATTTTTCTTAATACAAATACTAATCTTTAGCGAACACAATCTCATATAGGAATGCCAAAAGAAAATGAAATGCAAAAGGGGGGATGTTTATTGCTATACACCCACCTGAGTAAATAAACAATTAAAAACCACAAAAACAAAACAAGAGCAGAGTTGAAATCAAGCTGTGACACAAGTTAAAACCGATGCTCTCATAGCACCATCACACACTGATTAGTTCTTGGATACTGAGTTGGTCATATGCTAAATTCCTGACTAACAGGTGGAGTATAGAGTGACAGTACATTCTCTGCGAAAGCTGAAGCAATAAACTCTTCTCATATGAGAACAGAGGCTATTTCTTCAGAGCTAGTTAATTGCTTGTAATATTAATAAAATAATTAGCCACCACCACTTACATTTGTCCAAGATTCATAGACAAGAGAGGGGAAACTTCAGTATAGTGGGTAAAGTCTAGTTAGAATTAATTGGCATAAGGAAATAGGCTAAATGATATTGGGACTCTTCTGTGATTTGTGAATGATATTATTGTTTTCTTAAAAGATTTTTGGTTTTAAGTAGTATAAAGACAAAATAGAGGGAAGCTGGAAGTTACTTCCAAAGAGCTAACCAATATGGACCCATTGCTACAGGACATGAAGTTTGGTTTCTTTGATGTTTGACTATTGATCGAAGCCCTATGTGGTCTCAACTCTTTATTGTATAATTAGTTGCTGATAGACTGTGCTGATGAAGATGGCCGACATAAGGTACTCGCAGGGCAGGATTAGAAAGACATTAGCAGCATTAGAAATTGGATAATGAAGAGCAAGGGGTACGTGTGTGAGTAGTGTGAAAAGTTTTTCTATGTAAGAATAAAGCTGGAATAGGCTGTCAGATCACTTTAGAAGGGAGTAGAGGCAACAATGGAATACTGCAAGGACATAAAGGAAGTGGTTAAATAAGTAGACATCAAGACAAAGAACTGCATATGGATCCCCCCATATTACAAAATGTGTGATCTTGTGTCAAGCCATAATGCTTACTTACCTGTACAAATACTACTCTGGAGATTGCTGAGAAGATATTCCATAGAACAAATATATTTTAAATAAAGGAGAAAAAAACCCTCTAAAACTATGAGAGACCCCATCTTCAACTAGTTGTGTCTGTCTTACTTAAACAACAAAAAGTTATTTTCTCAAAGGTCCGTAGGATAAAAGTTCAAATTGCCATTATTGGTGGTTTCAGCAGAAGCCTAACTTCCTGATTTGTGAATGACTACCTTACTCTGGATCTGAAAAAACCTTTCCTATTTGTGCAGGTACATCAGGAATGTCTTTCTTCTATAAAAGCATTAGTTCTCTTGGATTAAGATTATACCCTCAGGACGTTATTCAACCATAATTCTTTCCTTAAATGTCCTTGCTTTCGTCAACTGGTGGATTTGAAATTAATATATGAATCTGAGGGGGAGAAGTCAGTCTATAATCGTGGAGTTGAAAGAAAGTTATTTTCCCGATCTTAATGCTAGTACTGTGGCTCCATGACAGAATGTCTCTGCTTAAGTAACCATACTCTGAAGTGTGGAGATGTCATTGTTGACATTCTAGTAGTTGAGGGACAAAGATGTATGGTGCCATAGTTAGATGTTTCTGTAAATTTTATAGTACTCACAATTATAAATGAAATAAAAGTTAACCTGAGAGTTTGGCCTAGTGGTAGAGTGCTTGCCTAGCATGCACAAAGACCCAGGTTTGATTCCTTGGTACCACATACATAAAAAAAAAGCCAGAAGTGGTGCTGCAGCACAAGTGGTAGAGCTCTAACCTTGAGAAAGTCCAAGGACAGTGCTCGGGACCTGAGCTCAAGCCCAGGACTGGCAAAAAAAAAAGAAAGAAAGAAAAGGTAATCATGAAAAGTAATGAGATAAATCATCCAAATTGATAGACATTCTAACAAAACGGAAGGTCTCCTCACTTCAAAAAGAACACAATGAAATTAAATGTACAACTTTTATTGGGCATAAGTAATATAGATACCATAAAGAAAGTCGCTGAAAAGCTGAGCATAATTTCAACATGGCTAATGTTCTTTAAAAAAAACAAAACTTGTTCTGCTACATGTATGAGAATGAATTTCTTAACAAAAAACTTATAGAAGAATTAAATAGGATAATGTTTAATGTCTACAATTTGCTTGTCAATTTTTCAGAAAAAAAACCTAAAACATGGGCAGAATATATGCAAAAAAATTAGGAAAAAATGTGAATTTTAGATAAAGGAAATATAAAAACTATTTGAAGTATCTTTGAAACTTTTATGAAGGTTTGAAGTTTTTTTCAAATTAAAAGTATAATTAGAAAATAATAATCCACTAAAAACATAGAAGAGGCAATTTCCTACTCACAGCAGCAATCTCAGAACAAATTTAATAAGAAATTTTCAAAACCTAGATGAAGAGAGCTAAAAGAACTTTACTGGGAGAGATAATAGTTTAAAAAAAACTTGTGAGTATAATACTAATCATGTGAAACTGAAATTGCTTTCTTTGCCTATGAGCCCGGAAAAAAAAATCACAAAATAATATGAACAGGTACTACCAAGCTTAGAGAAACATGAAATCTCTTATATTCTACTTAGGGAATTTGATAAATTAGTGTAACCAAGTTTTCTTTGATCAATTGTCTGATATAAATTAAATCCACAAAACCAAAATCTTGATTGTTTTCAAATCCTTTGAAGAGATGTGAAATCACTCATTTGCTTTCTTCCAGATCCACATTGTATTCCTTCTCTGACTTACCTGGGGCAGATTGAATTGAGAAGGTACAGTAATGAGGGCATAGAGGCAGATAAAGAAGGAGAGAAAGACAGACAGTAGGACAGAAACAGAGACAGTACTAGAGACAACATCCAAAGTATTTATATACCCTTCTATCTGCTGGAAAGCTCTGTGTCTTCAAATCCCCAATGTGTTATCCAGGCTGTTATTACACTTACCACCGAGAAGCCAGTCCCACTTCTTGAGTAACAATAATTCTATTTTTGCCCGTTAGTATAGCTTAGTTTGTTTAGCAGCGTTGTAGCTAATTTGTATATTGTCTTACTATACTATTTGTCTCTCAAACAGGTTCTTTAAGGAAATTATTGTGCATTTTAAAATATTTTTATTGAACTATAGGAATCTGGAAATTTTGAAGTTGATTATGGTTGTATGTGTGTATATGTTGTGTGTCAGAAATACACACATATGTATGTTATGCGTTATGTTTTATATACATAAATCTATACAAAGATACACACAAGTATTTAATTGTGAATGATTATAATGAACTGATATTTGGCAAAGTAACTATCAAAAGTAGCCTGGAAATTGCTTTATTATGCCAATGAAACTTCATGAAAACATTATGTATCCAAATTTTGTAAATTATGATGAAATGAATGATTAGAATGCATTTCTTTCCATACCCTAATTTGAGGATTACAGGTTATCATAAAGTAACCATTTGTACTTTACATTTTATAACACTAAACAATAACTGCCATTTAAGGAAGGAAAAATGGGAGAAAAACATGGCAAAGGTTATCAATGTTCAAGAAGTGATGTACCTGATGAATGTAACTGCAACTCCTCTATATATCACCATGACAATAAAATAAAACAATAAAAAGGTAAATATCATCAACAATAGAGCAAATGAATGGAATAATATTTAGTTCCTGTGCACTTAGATGTAGATAAAGTCTTGTTTAACAGATTGCATTCATTCAATGCTAATTATTAAACCAGAACAAGTTGATATTATGTAATTGACTATCATAGTTATAATAAGTATAACTAAATATGCATATTTGTTAAATTGTGTGAAAAATGTTATGTAAAAACAAAATAAACATAGGTTTATATATGTACACCCACACATATGTATATATAGAGAGATACACACACACACATGCACACATACATATACAGACAGACAGAGAGACAGACAGAGACATTCAGGGAGACAGAGAGAGACAGAAAGGAGTTACATTATAAACAGCAAACTTGCTTGATTTAACATTTTGCTATTTTCAGTCATAAGAATATAGTAAACCTTTCTATATTATTTGCATGCACATTTAAGTAAATGTACTTAATAGGTTATGAATAAATTACTTCATAAAGCAAATAAAAAATGAAATTAAACTATGAAAACTACAGAACTCTGTGCTTTATTTAGTTACACATTTCAAAGTATAAACCCTATGAAAATATATGAAGAACTGATATATAGAGCTACATTTTGACCCAATTATTGGCCTGTTGTACATACAGCTACCCAGAGAAACTTCATTAAAGAAAAACTTATTCATATCTAGACATTATTATTGAATGTTGTGTGCTTTCTCTGTTGATGCAGTAGTGGGTTCTTCTTTACAAAGTTCTCTTTTGCTTGACAGGTTTGTAACTTGTTTTTGTGGATCAAGTTACATTTCAGTCCTTTTTATGTGTGTAGAGTTTGTTTTGTAAACCAGGATGCCAAGATTTGCTTTGGAAATAAGGGCTAGCCACCTTCATTTAGTGAGTTGCAAGATCTCTGTTAATTTTTCTTGCATTTCCCTTGCTTTGAAGAATTTGTAAAGTGATTTTTTTGCCAGTCCTGGGCTTGAGCTCAGAGCCTGAGTACTGTCCTTGGACTTTCTCAAGGATAGAGCTCTACCACTTGAGCCTCAGCGCCATTTATGGCTTTTTATTTTTTCTGTGTATGTGGTACTGAAAAATCGAACCTTGGTCTTCCTGCATGCTAAGCAAACACTCTACCACTAGGCCAAACTCCCGGCCCCTGGAAAGTGATTTTAAGAATAATTTTGAATGAGTCCTGAGTTTTCTTCAGAGTTTTTGTTCTAGGAATATATGTCAGGGCAAACAATAAAATAAATAGGGTGACATTGCAAAGTTAGATTAAGCCTCATGCAATTTGTTTATGTTCACTAACTCTGAGTTCAAGACTCACAATTCACATACACACACATGTGCACACAAATCATATGAATGAGAGACAATATTAAATAAATATGTTTTCATGTATTTTGAGGGCTAAAATTATATAGGAAGATTAAAATTTTGCTAGAAAGTTCTTTAGAGTGGTGTCTACTCTTTTACATTTTTTAAATATATTTACATATATCCATAATGAAGTGACTTTTCAGTGTAGCAACTTTTACATTTTAAATCACACTTTTCCCTGTTTTAAACAGAAAATTCAATGCATATTTTACTAAATTTTTCAGAAGTGAGAGAAAAATTGGGAAAGGAATTGCTGAGAATTTTGAAAGGGGTAGTATTAATCAAGACACAATGTATTCATAAACTGCTTTGTTAAATGGCAACTTTTTGTATAAGTACATTAAGATAATATTCAGTAGACCAATGAATCAAGGAAATATGGTCTAAAAGTGTGGTATGTATACACAATGGAATTCTATGCTGCTACCAGAAAGAATGACATCATCACATTTCTAAGGAAATGGCAATAGTTGGACAAGATCATATTAAGTGAAGTGAGAACCAAAGAAACATAGATTCCATGGTTTCCCTCATTTGTAATAATTAGTATATTTCTAGAATTTTCCTAGCAGAGGACAATAGCTCAACAGATTCTTATATGATCATATATGATGATGCTAAGTGAAATGAACTCTGAGATATGGAAACGTGATTTTTCTTTATGCTTATTATCATCAATATATTATATGAATTTATTTCTTTTTTCTTTCGTTTTTCCCCACTATAATTTAATTCCCTGTTGTCACTCTATCTAATCTTGTAACCTGGAGTATTTTATATTCACTTATCGCAATTAGGGAAGGGAAGGAGAACAACAAAATAGCCAGACAAATGACAAAGGATAAGCCAATATAACAGTGATGCATACAAGACAGTATGTTGTGAATAAACTCCACAGCTTGAGGGATATAGTAGAGAGAGGGCAAGTAGGAGAAAAACATGGGAGGGTGTAACAATGTCCAACAAGAAATATACTATCTTATGTATTCAGCTTTAAGCAATGTATACATCACCCTAATAATAAAATTAAATTTAAAATGATAATAAAATTAAATATATAAATAAAAATAAAACAAAAATGCAACATCTAAAATGAGATTTTTCTCTACTTTTGCTATGAGCATGAGTGTGTGTGTGTGTGTGTGTGTGCCTGTGTGTATGTATGTGTGTGTGTGTTTCACCTGGGTAGAAGATGACAGAAGCAGATAGAAATAAAGAAATGTTCTAAAAATAAAATACACTGCAGAGCAGCTCTGCAATCTTCCTGGGAGTGCCAAAATATCAATGCATCAGTAGCCAAGGGGATAAAAAAAAGGCTAAAAATTCCATTTCCTTAAACTCCACACTTTCCTGTAACAATGCAGACTAGAGAGCTACTGGCAAAATAAGATCTCCACTTGAAATGCCAAAACGTCTCTGGAAAGCAGTTTCATAAAGACGGTATTTAAGGGCCAAAGATCATTCAGCCTTCAGTTCTAGTGTTTCTTTATCTTATTGTGTGTAGCTGCTAAAGATGGAAGTAATGAATTTGGAAATTAGATTCACGCATAAGTGAATGGGTTATTTGAAATCACAGTATCAAAAGCACTCACCTATGTGCTTTTAGGCATCTGTGAGCTAATGCATTCTTATTCAAAGTTGTGATTTTTATCAAGCTGTCTTCAGTACTGCAGAAAGCCGTACTTGATCATGGGAATGCCAAATAACTTATCTGTTTCAATTCTGGCTGCATTATTTTAGACAATCCTAGGAAGAATGATGTAGAGTGCACACTTCCTTTTAAGATTAGGCCACAAAATGACAGGTAGGTAGGTCTTTACTTTGAGTTACAGTATGTATACTTGGATACAGTTTAACCCAGTTACATTGACACATAAATTAATCCTCACAAGAACTGTATGCAATAATATTTTGTATATTTAAATTGCAATGGTTATAATATATAACGCAAATGATTCAAATGGAAATATTTTGGCAGGGATAGAAAAGCAGTGACTGAAGATAAAAATATTTGACATTTCCCACATTTCAGGAACTGTTGGAATATGCTTACATTTTATTTTATTTTTAAATTGCATCTAGAATTGTATTTTATGGACATGGTTTTTATTTTCTTAATAACAGCACTTTTAGATTAGGACAATTAATATCTCATAAATTGTTCTTTTTTGCTAAATTGAAACCATTCTGCACCAATTTCTATACACCAGAGTGACATTTGAAACATACAAGTGCTCTACAGTGTGTTGGGTTAATAGTATGGTTTGTCACACTCAACATAATGAACTCTAGTTTCATCTAATTTCCTGCAAATGATACAATTTCATTTGTCTTTATAGTCAAATAATACCCCCTGGTACATATATATTGTATTTTCTTTATTTATAAGCAGGTTATTGGGCACCATGGCTGATTCCAGTGTTTGGATAATGTGGCTGGGGTATCAAAGTTCAAGAAGTTATGTACTCATTACCTGATGGATGTAACTGTAACCCCTCTATACATTATCCTGACAAGAAAATACAGTAAAAAATATATTGAAAATACTGAAAGTATTTCAGACAAAAGATGAATTCTACGTATGCTTGGATCTCTACATCCAATCATTCATTCATCTACCAGATAATATTATGAAGATAAGTACATAATTTTAACTTTGAGACATATGTCTAGTAAGAAAAAATAGATTCCTCATTTTTCTTCATTTCAACATTATTTCTTTGTGTTATCTTGCATCTGCAAAGAGATAAATTCTGGTTTTTGAAACAAAATTTCAGTCTATTGACTAAATTACCATCAAAATTATTTCATACTCTTATTAAAAATAAACATACACCATGCAATTATCATAGACATTTAGCTGTTATACACTTATGAAATTTATTTGAATTGATTTTTTGCTTGCTTTGGTGCATCATTATAAATTTCCTTTCATAAATTTTATTAAATATTAGCAAAATATGATTAATTTCATAGTAAGAATCAGTACCATGATATTTATTCAAAATAGATGACAGAATCAAGGAACTGAGAAGGGAATATGGAAAGATTTTTATTAATCCATACATTGCTCCAGTTCAGAAATAGGAATAAATAACAAGTATTTGACAATGAGTGCTTGAATTGAATGAAATGTTAGTGAGTGTTTTACTTTGCTTTTAAGGGGAAAAAGGAGTGGGAATAAGAATTCATTGAAGATAGTATTGCCTAAAGAATAAAAGTAGATTAAAGTATTAAATAAGACAAATAGCTAGGTATATAGGCCTTGTAAGAAAATAAGTGCATGGAAATAGTGCTACAAACATTAAGCCATAATCAAAGTTTTCTCACAATTTAGCAAGATATGAGTTGAATTTTCTCAAACTGTCATAAATTATTTTCATGCAGACATTATAGAGGCAAATTATAATTATTTTGGAATTCATTTTCTAATGAGTTACTTCCTCATATGTATTTATTGTCTTCCTCCCTCAAATGCAATTCATCCTAATATTAAATACAATGTATGAAATACCAAAGTTGAGAACATACACTTAAAGTTTCTCTCATAGATACTAACAATTTTGCATATTTAAAAAAACTAACAGCCGGGAGTTTGGCCTAGTGGTAGAGTGCTTGCCTAGCATGCATGAAGACCTGGGTTCTATTCCTCGGTACCACATGTATAGAAAAAAAAAAAGCCGGAAGTGGTGCCGAGGCTCAAGTGGTAGAGCTTTAGCCTACCACTCAGGCCCTGAGCCCAAGCCCAGGACTGGCAAAAAAAAAAAAAAAAAAAAAAAAAAACTAATGAATAAAGGGAATGCCAATCATCATTTCTCTTTTTGGAGTATGATTAGTCATAAGAAGAATTGAGTTTTGTTTTCCAAAGACATATAAACTCAAGGCAAATCTCAGCAACAGAATGAATCTTTCAAAATTACTGCAAGCACAGCAAAGGAAGTAGGGGGAAGAAAAAAGTCACACAGCACAGATATGAACAAAATGTGCTGATATATTACAACAGAAAGAAAATGAAAGTTCAGGCTAAAATGACTCAGACTCTCAGGAGTTGTCAAAGAAAAGTGTGCTCTTTCAAACAAAAGAGTGAAAAGAGTGATACAGTTCTAGAGTGACAGAAAAGGAAATTATGAAAGAAATTATGCAGTATGCAAATATAACCCCATATTGAGGATAGACTAATAAAAAGACAATATTAATAAAATTTAAGTCTTCTTTGAGCAAAATCTCACAAATTTGATGAAAAGTAAAAAATCAATTTTTCACAAGCAAAATAATAACTAGAAATGATGACAAATGCTAAGATGCTATAATCCTATTGCTTAGGAAGCCAAGATTCATGAATTAAGTTGAGCTCTACTAAGAAGTCATCAAGACTACATTCAACTAATTATTTGAAAGTGACAACACATAACTGTCATTTCAGGAAATAGGATTGTAGTCCACTAACTCCAGCGGGCACTCTCCTCCCAAGGAAAAAACAATAACAACTATCTCAATAATAAATAAAATATAAAGGCCTAGATATAGAGTTCATATGGTAAAAAAAAAATCTTGCCCAGAAAATACAATGGGTTAAAGTCAAACTCAGAACCAACAAAGGGGGAAATAAATATACTTTATCTACATTTAATGGAAATAAAACAGGTATTGTTTCTCACCAAAACAAACATGAAAAACCCACATGTGGAATCATGTCTTGGAATAAATGAGCTGATATAGGTTGCATATCCTAAGAAAACCCAAAGGCAAAGAGAAAATCAAAATGGTATGAAAAAGGATGGATGGATAGGTGTCATACTTGCATACTGATTACATAACAGTTTGAAAAGAAGCATTTTAGAGTAAATTTATCTGTTACAACATAGTCTTTGGGGTAGTAGATGCAGAAGCTGAGCAAACTGGTTCTCTGCATTTCTGAAGAAGCAACGACTAAGCTCAGTTAAGTGTTGCCAAATGTAAGTTATAACAGGAATGAAGAAGTTAGTGATAAATATTTCAATAGCTCTGATTCAAGTCATCTGGAAGACTTAAGCCAGTCAGTTACAGCTTAAAACCAATTAATGGTGAAAGAATTTAGCAAAGATAATGAGCTTAGAAATGTAACCAGTTTACAAAAAAAATGTATATAGTATAATTCAGATGCATTTTTAAAGAAAATGCTGACAGTAGTAGTTTATAACAAATAAAATTATGATTTAAGGTGTGGTTGGAAAAGGAACTGGAAGAAGGGTACAGGATCTTTCCCTATTTCACTTAAGAATAGCTATTGGTATTTGTTGTTGTTAATATTTGTCTGCACTGCTTAAAGACAATGTAAAAAATAATACCTATTGAAAACTGAGGACATAGCTGATTTGCAGTATGTTTGCTGAAATGTGATAGGCTCTGGATTAGACCCCCAGCACCACACATAGAACTAAAAATGACTATTTGATAATGTGCCTTGGTGGATATGGGAAGTTAAAATAAGCATAATTGCCATATATAATGTAAGGAATAAGTTATACTCAAAATTATATCAGGTCATGTTAAATTTGATGACTGGAGAAATACACACTACATATTTATATATGTAAAGGAAAGATAAATGAATTAATTAATGAATAACAAAACACAAGTTTGGAGTTGCAGCTTCAGTGGTAGAGAACTCAGAGAAAGAGTGTTAGGCACCAAATTCAAAGCCTAGTGTAGTCAAAATAAAAAATAATGAACAAACACATTTAATATCTTATACTTATTGTATTTTTTACAGTTATACAAAGCTAATTAAAGCAATGGCTACTCAGAAGAATGAGCAGCAGGATCTGGAAACTTGTTGGCTCTTGCATGCTGAGGGACTGGTTCTTTTTCTCTGTGTTGGCAATTTGACAGATGGTGATTTGTTTGCTTAAACCAAGTAGGACCCTCTCCTGAATGGTGACTTATTGGAGGATTAGCCTAGGTAAAATGTTGTATATTTTAATTACATTTATTAGGAGAAGACAGAATAATTCAGTAGGAAAATATATATTTTTTACCTAAAATTGGTATATCAGAAATTAAGGGAGTCAAATAATTAAAATTTTACAAAGGCTTCAATTTAGATAAATGAAACTCAAAATCTGGTGTCAAAGCTTTTACATGAAAAAAATGGGATTTAAAGTTAACATTCAAAAGTACATGTGAATCTTGTTTCTAAAGGGTAAATGAGCAAAATGTAAGAAGTTAAAAATATTCATATGGGCCAATATACACACACATATATATCTGGGTACAGATGCATGTAAAAGTATAGAATTCACAACACTGATTGACTAGAATGTGGAGTTAGACATCTGCACACTATCAGTCCATTAGGTATCAAGTGAATAGAATAACTTTTTGAAAGCTTAGTTATCTTATGAGCATGGTAACTTACTCAACAAATAGGATAGTTCTCTCCACGGGATAAGAGACATTTTCAAAGTTGATTTATGTAGACATTTTGCATGTGTCATTATCACCACTCTTTTCTTTTTTCTTTTTGGAATTTTAAATTTTAATTTTCAGGGTTTTGCTAAATCTTTCCTTTTTTTTTTCTTTTTACATCAGCATTCTTTAGTTAATCTCAAGAAGTAGGCAGAATTACAAAACCTGAACACCGCCACGCCCACCACAGATGGGAGAAAGTTCTTTGTTACCACTAATATCCTTCGATTATAAAAACACCCAACAGATATCCATCCACTTTTCTACTGTGGTTTCTCAAGAGACAGTATGAGCTTAAAGCATGTGCAGAGTGAAAGAAAAGATGTAGGCACTAGCCAAGTGTGTGCTTCTGTGTTCATCTTCAGCGTGAAGAAGTTTTGTTCTCTGAGTGTCAGTCCCAGATTTGTGTCTAATGAACTTAGTGTTGGGGGAAGAGCTGAGAGCCCTGCGATGGACTGCTTGAAGCAATCCTAGCTGCGCAGTGACTTCGTATGCAACAGCATATAGTAGGCACTACCCTGCGGTTTACTGAGGAACAAGTTAGTTTTGAAACATCCAACAGACAACATTCCTAGGAGGAGGCAGATTAGGAAGTGTTTATGCAGACTTCTGGCAACGTTTGTAATCAGCCATCCTCTGATATGTTCATTTCTAATTTGGTCTACACACAGTTTCACAGGACTCAGATTTCCTGGAGGCTTGTCTGCTCATTTTCCTTTAATGAAAGGAAACAAAGTAACCGATTTTTAAAGATATGTGATATGAGGGGTTATTGTAATCTGAAAGGATTCTTCTTAGGACCCAGTAAATCTTATTTATTATAAGAAAACCAAGGTGCATGTTTTGTGCTTCAGCCTTGAGCCTCACTCATTAGGTGGAGTAATTTTCTCTCAAAGTTATTTTGTGCTGTTATTATTTGACCATTTGCCCATTTGAGAAAAATTCAATCTTTCCTGATCAAATCTCTGAAACCCACATAAAGTTCACTGCTATTTCAGGGGATGCTTCCATAATGAAATTCCTGTTTGCACATTCTGAATCCTCAGTTGAACAGTCACTTTCTCCATTTGGTAGAAGCAACTATTAATAACTATGAAATGGCCATTTGCACAAGGCACAAGAGTGCCAGTTGGTATAAACTTCCTTCTCGGGTTGTTTCTTTTCTCTTTAAGAGCTTTCTGCAGCACACCAGAGCCCTTTATACTTGCCAGTTCATAAATTACCACAAGGTTTAATTAGCTCCTATGGCCCAGAAAGAATGAAGCTGTAGTTAATTCTTAAATGTACCCAGAAACGTTTGAGGAGAGGGGCGTGTGCTCTGTATACATGCATTGATTGATGTGAACTATATAAGGACTATAACTGATTTTTATTGTTCAATATCTTCAAGGTTCGTCATAATGGCTAGTTTCCTCTCTTGGATTGTGTATGGAAGAGATAAAATGTTAAGCAATCCAGTCGGATTCACATCTGGTTTCACTGGTTTTGTCAGTTTTAGATTTGTGAACTTTGATTGATTTAGGAAACTACTAAAATGTGTATTGTATCACCAAGGGTCATAGCTGTATGGGAATCACTGCACATGGACAAGTTCCCATGAAATTCATGCACAAGATTAATTTTTACATATATCTCATGTGGTATAAAATATTATTCTTCTGTTTTTAAACCTGTTGAAAACATTAACAGCAATGGACTTCAATCTAGGTTATAGTTTGGTCATATAACTACACAGTAGGTTAACTTTAATGAGTAAGAGTATCTAGATAAAATATACATTAATTTTCTTAATCATAGTAACAATTTCTCTATGTATATGTGTATCAAAATCATGTTTATATATCCTAAACTTATATAATAAATATACTATATAATATACAGTATATGTATGAGGAAATATTCCTAGTGAATTAGTCAAATCTTTTATCGTCACTGAATCTCTAATGGAACTGTCTACTACAATTTGCCAATGCTAGACTTGAACATTGAAGTTCCTTGGCTTCTGCTTTTAAAATTTGTTCCAGTTCTTTAGTAATAAGGAAGTTTTCTTTTTTCATATATTTTTATTGTAATTAATAGAAGGGTTACATGATATTGGCCGGATAGATGGTGCATTAATTCACATACATTGATACCCTATTTCATGTCTTGGTCCCCATTTCCCTCCCCCCCACCCCCACCCCCCATCTTATTTTCCCCCCTTCCCTATCCAATTTCAAATAACCAAATACAATATATCCGATATATCAGGTAACAAAGTGAGATACTGTAACAATATGAGATAACCAAGGGACAGCAAAAGAGATGAGAGATAACATAGTACCTTAAGAACAACAATCATTCATTATATGGCTTATGTTTCTATATCTTAGAGATCCTTTCATTTAGCGTCCTACTATATGGCCTTATGTATCTAGATTTTGCTCTATTGTAAATCTCTGCTAGGAGAGCCCAAGGTTTCTACTGATTATGACAAATAAGGGAAACCATTGTTTTCATTATTCATTTCCCCTGTTAAGGAAATGGCTTTCCCCTCACTGTATCCTATCAACATTCTGAGAATCCATCAGTGTTTTCTTATTCCCCTACCCTAAAGAGGTCATTAGCTAAACTAAACTTTGACGGTGTTCTGGGTGGAATCAAATCATCTGTATTCAGTGTTACCTTTTAAGACACGAACAAATGAGAAAGTATATATGCATTTAATAAAGCCATTTAACTAAAAAAAGAAAAGAAAATATTTCTGTTAATAGCAAACTATTACTTGAAATTGGACAGAGAAGGGGGAAAAACCAAGAAGGGGGTGGGGAGGAGGGTAATGGGACCAAGACATGTGGAAGCGTATCAATGTATGTGAATTAATGCACCTTCTATCTGGCAAATATCATGTTACCCTTTTATTAAATACAATAAAAAAAGAAAAAAAATAGCAAACTATTATCCTAGTCATAAAGCCTGAATAATATTTCTATTTTATTCCATTTTTATACTGTCTATTCTTGTGTTATTGCTTCTTCAACATTTTAGTATTACTCCCTATCTTGCTCTTTAACAATGTTCAGTGTGATCTTTTCTGCTGCTGTGTCCAAATTACCTCCCATGAATTCTGCACTCTCCTCTTCCTCTTTACATGTTTCTAAACAATAACATGAACACAGTTTTGGTTAACATGCTATTTAAGCATGTATACTCTCATGAAAATATAGATATCTTCTCCTTTGATATACATGATTTTATTTACTTAGTAATACATCTTCTTCCCCCCTCCCACTTTTTTCCTTGGGTCTTCTTCTTTTGTTAGTCATATGTTTATTTTTTCTGTGCCCTACTTTCTAATTCTTCACACTGCCCTACAGCCTCCGGTAACCTCTGAAGACAATACTGTAAACTAGAAAATACCAGCTTTTTGGCTTTCTATGTTATGCAGCTGTTTTCCTCTGGCTAAACCTTGTTTTGTTCAAATCTGGGTTAAATATGCATATGAGCCTACATTTCATTTTCCTTACTTTCATTCTGAAGATGCTCTTTATCATTTTTCTTTATCAAATGGGAATCTGGCCTCTCATAGAATTAATCACTAGTATTTGTGAATTTCATTATCTACCGTAAGACATTAATGAATGAGAGTTTCTGAGATATGTTAATTCAAAAATGTGCTCTTAAAAATAAGAAAACAAGATGAGGGGTGGGGGTGGGGGGGAGGGAAATGGGGACCAAGACATGAGATAGGGTATCAATGTATGTAAATTAATGTACCTTCTATCTGGCAAATATAATGTAACCCTTCTATTAATTACAATAAAATATATGGAAAAAATAAAATTATTTGTAATTGATATGTTATGATCATTAAAGAAGATTATTTATGATAAATGTTGAATCACATCACATTGAAAGGAATTGTCCTTTTCTGAATATTATTTCATATATTTACTTATTTTTATTCTAAATCTCAATGTTCTTGATAGGATAGTTCGCCAATACTGTATTTTGAATTCAAGACTTCATGTTTGGTAAGCTAGTGCTCCACCAGTCCCACCAGCCATCTAACCATCTTATTATATTTCTTATTTGCAATGTTTTAAGTAATTTTATTTTTGAATGAGTGAACATTTCTTTTACTGAGGTATTTCCATACTTGTACACTGAATTTTTACTGTATTCACTCTTCCTTTATATTCCATTTCCTTTCCCGTCTCCTCTCCTATCTCTTCAAACCACCATTTTAACTAGTTTTATTATGTCATATTTTAATACATATATACATACATATATATACTCACAAACATATTATTGTTCCTCTTGTTTCTCAGTATCCCTCCTTTTCCCCACTCTCTGTTGTCCTCTACAAAGTGCTTCTTTTATATTAGTAACCATGATCACTATTATTGATGTTAACATTGCCATTTTATTTCTACACTCAAACAATGAATTAGAACATTCTCCCTTTTTGAGCTTGACTGATCTCTCAAAATTATGTCACTCAGTTCCACCTATTTTTCTATTAAGCACATAATTTTATTACAACTTGAAAATGTGACTCATGAGCAGAACTTCAATGAACAGGACTTTGAAGATAGATCTACTATGTATTGATTTGTTTCTTTCAGGTATATTTAAGATTGTTATTGAAGAATAGTGGTTATAGTAATTTACATCATCTCTAAAAATATGCAGCCATTTCTTTTTCTTAACATCCTCACCATCATTTGTGGGGGTTTTATTTGTTAGTTTTCTTCATGATGACCACTTTAAACTTTTAGATGATTGATTCAGTCTACTATTTTCTGTTTTCAATATTTAATTTTGTCAGCATTTCTTTCCTTATCTCTCTCCATCCATAAATGAACCTGAATATTTAAGTATATAAACATATACATGTCTAAATCTGCTCTGATTGTTTAAACAACATCTAGACATTCAGATATACTTATTCTGAAGTTAATTACTGAATTATCAAGTAACTTTTGCATTCTTTTCCTTTCTTTCCTTTCTTTTTCTTTTTCTTTTCTTTTTTTTTTTTTTTGTTTTGTTTTGTTTTGTTTCTAGTCCTGGGGCTTGAGTTGAGGGCCTGAGCACTGTCCTTGGGCTTTCTCAAGGCTAGAGCTCTAGTACTTGAGCCACAGCACCACTTCCTGCTTTGTTTTTTTCAGTGTATGTGGTATGGAGGAATTGAAAATAGGCCTTTGTGCATGTTAGACAAGCACTCTATCACTAGGCCAAACTCCTGGACCATGACAGATTTGCTCTTAACAAATATTTATACTGTTCTCCAAATTGGTAGTGGTAAATGTTAAAACAGAAAGGTAATGAGTACATTTTATTTACTTGTGGAACATGTGAAATCATGGAGCCTAACCTAAAATGAACTCTGCTTGATAGTCATCATTTATGAGACAGCAGTGTAGCTTCAAATAGAGTACAGGTCCACATTCCTTTGCAGGCCTGTTTTCAACAACAACAACAACAACAACAAAAATCAGTGTAAGTGTGGCATTCTACTTTCAGTCAAGCTCTCAGGAAGTGTTTTTCACCATCTGTTCTTTGACTTTTTTTTTTCTTTTTTGTGGATCAAAGGGCTTGAACTTAGCCTGGGTTCTGTCCCTGAGATCCCTGGGTACTGCCCTACCTCTGGGCCTGGGCACTGTCCCTGAGCTCTTCAGCTCAAGGCAACATACAATCTTACCTTTGAGCCAAGCTCCACTTCCAGTTTTCTAGAGGTTAGTTGGAGATAAGAGGCTCAAGTCCTTTTATGCCTGGACTGGTTTTGAACCTTGATTCTCAGATCTCAACCTCCTGAGTAGCTAGGATTACAGGCATGAGCCACTGTACCCTGCTCTTTGACTTTTTAATGATTAGATTCACTTGAAAATGATTCATTACTGGATAGTTTTCCTATGAGATACAAGTATGCATTCTTGCAAAACCACACAGAACAGGGTTTTGGGTGGTAAGATTACTCACAAAAAAAAAAATGATCATGGTTTAAAGCCAGGTATCGAGTCTTATGCCTTATAAGGTTAGCTGGTATGATTGCTGAGATCTTGAGAATTATATTTCAAAACAAGTCTAGGGAAGAGAATTAGTGAGACTTACCTTAAAATAGTCAGCAAAATCAAGTGTGACTCAAGTGACAGAGTGTTAATGTAATAAGCACAAGTCCAATACCTATTACTACCAAGGAAAAAAACATTTTTGTTGTTGCTTCACTACAACTTAGATTTAATTTTTGCTGTAATCCATTAATATACTTTCAGATACTTCATGTAAGATATTTTATAGTTTTCCTTGTTTTTTTGAAGGCCATTTGTTACTTGTCCTTCCAAGAAGGAGATATGCATAACAGAAGTGACTGGACTGTATAATAAAAGCTTAAAGGAATAATAGAGTGAAATCTTAGAATTATTGGAATATATTGCTCTCTTTGTTTTATTAGCAACTGTAATAGTTGTACAAGAATCGCCATTTAACAAAGTAGATTATAAATAGAGTCTGTCTTGATCAATATCACCATTTTCAAAATTCTCACACATTCCTTCTCTACCCATTCTTTGCCTCACTTAAATACCTTTCCCTCACTACAAAATTATTCCTTTTGTAAGATAAATGTATTCTCAAGTGCATTTCCCCCTTCTTTGTGCCATTCACCTTCAACTTTCCCCTTGACCCCAACCCAGCTCTTTCAAGTACCCATTTTGTGGTGTTTTATTTTGCTGCATTCTGATTTTAGCTAAGAATTGCATTATTTGAACTTTCCTTGAATCAGCTATGTTTTAGTTAATCCATTTGTGCATATAGTTGTACAACACCACACATGGTTCTTTATAATTTTCTAAGCTGAATCTACCTTCCATTATAAGGAAAAGCATTAATCCATTGTCCTTCTGGGCCTCACTTAGTTCAGTACTAAAGTGAAAACATGACGTTGATAATGCATACTGATGTGCAGAGATTCTATCATCTCAAACAAGCCAGGTATCATAGTGTGCATCTGTCCAAATATCTATAAAAGAGGCATAAGTAGAAGGACCATGGGTCAGGCCATCTGGACAAAATAGCACAAGAAATTACCTGTGATAAAAGTGGCTGAGAGGCTGGGAAAGTGGTAGAGCACTTGCTTAGCAAATATAAGTACTCACAGTTCAAACCCCAGTGCAATCAAAGAAGTAGAAATTCATTTCCTTTGATTTAGCAAAATATTATTTTCTGTGCCTATGCACATCCATTGACAGGTTTGATGAAACTGCACTTCCTGCTTTCCTTTTGCCGACAGCAAAAGCTGTTTCCTAGCACAAGTGTTTTAGATGAAAATGAATAGGTAGGAAATAAAACCATAATGTAAATCTAGACCCATAGTTAGAGAGTTGACAGCTGCATGTCTAAAGGAAATACAGGCAGTATTTTCTGTGATGTGGTGGTAGATTGAAGTTGAATGAGAATACAGCTGGATTTCACTTGGTGCTTCTCTGCACCACACATTTCCCTCAGACTGAAGAGAAGTCTCTGGATGAGCCAATGCATTAAGCTACTAATCAATCTTAAATTTAATTATTTCTTGTGAAATATAGATACTGGTTATTTTCCCATATTGAGGCTGATATTGCAGCAACTACATATCTGACTGACGTTTGCCTTAGGGTTAACTGTAAAGATAAAGAGAAGACCATGCTACAATGAGTGCATAAAAATTATGTCTGAAAGCCAGGCACAGTAGCTCATGCCTCTAATCCCAGCTAGTCAGGAAGCTCAGATCTGAGAATAAAGATTCAGCCTGGGCAAAAAAGTACTTGAGACTCGTATTTCCAATTAACCTCTACAAAATGATAAGTGGGACTTGGCCCAAAGGTAGTGTGGTAGTCTTGAGCTGAAGAGCTCAGGGTCAACACTCAGGCAGGGTTTAAGCCTCATGACACGCACATGCACACACAAACACACACACACACACACACACACACACACACACACACACAAATGATATTGAAAAACACTGCACCGACTTGGAGAATATACATATATCATAATTTTGTTTATGCACAGTGTGACAGTGAGGGTTAGTCAGTCTGTCTTAAATATTATACTAATGGGTCATCCATTGTCAAATTTAAGTTATCCATCAATTGACATCACATATGTCAATGACATCACATATGTACTAAAGACTAACATACACAGTTATTTCCTTTGTTTTAACTTTTCAGTCAGCATTTATATTATTTCCCTCTAATTTATTATACATAGTAATAAAGGTCCTATGTCTTAAAATATATATGTAATTTATACAAGGAGAATGTTTTTATTATTTTCTTTCACTTTTGTAGGTCCTGAGGCTTGAACTCACTGTCTGTGCACCATCCCTGAGTTTCTTTTGCTCAAAGATAGTACTATATCACTTGGGCCACGGTGCTACTTGTGGCTTTTCTGTTTATGTGGTGCCGAGGAATTGAACTCAGGTCTCCATGCATGCCAGGTAAAAACTCAACTACTAAACTGCATTCCCATCCCTGAAAGATCTTAATTATGTGGCAATATGTGAAACTTATGAGGTCAACTTCAGAATGTTCTTGTAATCATGAGAATTTGGAACATGGATTGCAGAGGAATCTTTCATTCTGAAAACAAAGATTGGCATGCTTACCCTTTTGTTCATGAGTGTTATTCCCCATTATTTTTTCAGTGGAGCTAGGTGATTTAACTACTTTTTCCTCATTTCAGATACCACTTGAATATTCCAGGCTAGTTATTTTGTAAGGAATTTTTTTTTCACTCACTGCTTACCTTTTGCACAGATCTCAGCAAGTTAAATCTTACTGCTCAGCTATGTTCATCTCTGCAGTATTCACAATAGCCAAGTGATGGAAACAACCCAGATTCCCTACTGCAGATGAATGTATGCAAAAAAGTGATATATATATACATACAATGGAATGCTACATAGCCAGCAGACAAGATAAAATAACGGAATTCGCTGGGAAGTGGGTGAAGCTAAAGTGAATCATGTTGAGTGACTTAAGTCAAGACCAAAGGAACAAAAAGCACATGGTATCCATAATATGTGGATATTAATCCAAACAGTACAAGAGTGATGACTCAATATTTGGGTACCCAATTTTATGGACATGGTATTGGAGATATAAACATAACTACGTAGATATAAACATCTATGTTGGGCTATATATTCTATAATGTTTTATTACATAGGTTAACATGTATCTATGACATACAAACCCTACACTTAATTTTAATTATGTTCTAAAATCTAAGTGCCAGTGATTGTATACAGAGATTTCCTTCTTGAATACTTGTTTGTTAAACATAACATTTGAAATATGATGTGAAAATCAATGTTAATAAATTCTTCAATAAAAAATTATCTGCTTTTTAATTATCTGAAATAGGAATGATGATTCCTATTTAAGTTTTTATAATTCAATAATTCAACTAAGAAGTATAAAAAAAGAAAACTTTCAGCATAAAATTTAGAAAGTTTCAATGGTCCTCTCATACTTTTAGAACTGAAAATTGCTCTTTCTATACTGAGATAAATATATTTTACCCTATGCAATATAGTAAGCAAACAACTACGAGTAAGAAGAGAAAAATAAAGATTTTTGATTGGGAAAAAAACATTTTTAAGAAAGCAGTGATGCTGAATGTATTGCATATATAGTAGATCTGTAAGACTGAAACAATTAAAGCTTTGAAACAGACCTGCAGTGTTTCTGTCTTGAAGAATGAGACATCAAAGTTTAGGAGAATGAATCCTGATTTAAAGTGATGAGAAATTTCTAAGGAGGGACAGATTAACAGGTTAGCAGAGGATAATTTATAAACTATGTGTATAATATATCCGTACATCTTTATTTAGGCTGCAATGTATATTCATAGCATATACTTTCATCAGCACAATGCAATCTGGATTAATTATTTTAACTTATAAAATTCTGTCCCATATGAAAAGATTACCCCTAAAGTACAAGCAATTAATCTTCTTCTAAAATTTTCCACACACAGAAATCAACATTGTTTGGCTACAGATTTTTTTTAAAGACTAGCATAGAACATTCCTTGGATATTCTTGATATGAATGAGAATTTTCGTCTGATCAATAGAAAAATATATAGACAGACTAAACGATGGATAAACAGGCAATAAAGATTGTGAGAGGGGTCTTTCTGGGAGAATTTGTTTCTCTAATAAGAGAGGCTCTGTCACATATAGGACTTTTACAAGCTCATGATCAAGGAAACTGATCATTTCTTTGCATTTAAATCTGGGAAGCTGATTTTACAGCTTCTAACTATAGGCCTAAGTCTGAGCACCCCTGAAACATTTGCCAAACTCAGACTCTAATGGCTACAAAAACTGAAGTTCTGATTCCACAGAAAGGAAAAGGGAAGTGCCTATAATCCACATATTCTTTTTCCTATATGCATTTCTGTAAACATTTTCATCATTATTCATCACCTTTTAGTCTTCGCAATTCCCTGACGATCAAGGAAAACGAGCTACAGGCCATTCACTGATAGATGGCATGGAGTGAGATCATTTTTCTTAAGAAGCAAAGTACAACAGCAAGAACACCACAAGGAGGTATGCCTTCTGAAGATATTTGTTCCACCATTATTTTTATATTTTATCAAAATAAAAAAAGAAGAGTGTAACAGCTTTCAATGTGGATGCCATATTTCAATATCTCTGGATCACAGAAGGCTAATGTTGGAGAATCATGGGTCTGAGGTAGCTCAGGGAGACAAATCTACAAGACTTTAATTTGCATGTAACTAGAATTTTTATTAAAAAAAAAGGAAAAAGGAAAGAAAATAGACATCAAAGTGCAGTTCAAGTCATAGAATGTAAGTAAAGAAGCTGAGGGATCGCATGAAGGTTCTGAGTGCGAGCTCCTAAGTAACCACAGAAAAAATTTTAAAAAAGCAAAATGATATATAAAATTGTCAGATTTAAAAATATATTTATGGGGCCGGCAGTTTGCCTAGCATGCACGAAGACCCGGGTTCAATTCCTCGGTACCACATACATAGAGAAAATGCCGGAAGTGGTGCTGAGGCTCAAGTGGTAGAGTGTTAGCCTTGAGAAACTCCAAGGATAGTGCTCAGGCCCTGAGCTCAAGCCCAGGACTGGCAAAAATAAATAAATAAATAAATAAATAATAAAAATAAAAATACATTTATAAAATATTTTGTGTATATTAGCGGCTTATTGAATTCTGTTGTGCAGTTTTCTACTTTCTGACTTCACTTGTGGGATAATTTTCTCTTACTGCCTCAATGTCTTTGCTTGTTATTGAAACGTTTATTGGTACAATTTTAATATGCAGTGTGTATCTAGGAATCTTTTGTTTTTCTCCATTTACTAGAATTGGAAACTTACAGTAAAATCAATTTTTCCCTAAAATTTGGTATTCACATTTATTAGAATCTTGGGTTTAATTAACATAGTGTCGTCAGCTCTTCATTCCTTGTTACACTGTACTACTTAGAGTGTGTGGGAAAAAAAGAGAACTAATGTAGGATGAGGCTTAAACCAAGAATCCTCACAGCTCTTGAGGCTAAAATCGGAGATTCATGCTTACATCAGCCCAATCAGGAGTGACTGGAAGACATTTATCTCTAGTTATTCACCAAAATGGCAGACATTGAACTATGGCTCGAATGTTAGATTGCCAGTTTTGAGCACAAAAGCTACATGACTGTGCCTAGGCACTGAGTTCATGCTCCATGACCAGCACAAACACGTGTGCACACACACACATACACACACACACACGCACGCACGCACGCACACAAACATGTTTAATAACTTAAGTTTGAACATTTCTAAACTTCTTGCCTTCTTTAAAATGATCTTTATAACGGCTAGCTGATAGACATTTCTACATAATAATATATACTTAGGCTTGATAAATGGCACAATGAAAAAATGAAGGAAATAAGGAATTAATTCGTATTTGGCATACTCAAGTGCAATATAGTGAAGAAAATTGGATTAAATTCTTCTTTTTCATAATTCAGTCTGAGTTCTTAAACTATTAAGATGTGTGTATCCCTTGATTAAGTTTATGAGAGGCCACATAGGTAGGTAAATTTGCAAATTAACAGTGAATACTTCAATGTCCATCAAAATGACAGGATATTTTACTTATTTAGAACAGACACACAATGACATAGAGGAAAATTTAGAGTATAAAAAACACTGATTAAAAGAAAAGTTAAAATCAAACATCAAACGTTTTACAAGAAAATTATGGTTAAATTGGTTTTGCAAGTTGGAATTATTTTTGCCACAAATAAACATAATTTATTTATTGTATGTTTATAACACATTTAGTTACACAGATAGACCTAATCCTATATACTTGTGATACAAACATCTAAAAGAAAGAAAACTGTAATTAAATAAGTTTACTGAAACTAAATTTTTAAAACTAAAATTAATATGCAAATTATAATGTAAACTGCTATGCAAAATTTAGTGTCTACCAAGCACCAGGTCCATTAAAATAATGCTGAATTCAGCAGTTTTGTCCATTGCAATAATCATCTGATTAAAATATTGATAGCAGATCTAATTAATTCTTGATCCAGAATAAAACAGATTTAGTAATATTCAGAAGTCTTCCAAGTGAAGAAATTCAATGACTACCTAAGCTCTTTAGAATATTGCTCTATTAAATCCTTGTTGATTTAAATAAGAAAATTATTATAATCCTCATCTTTGAGCTCTTTCATAAATCTCCAAATCTTCAAATGAATTATAAATCCATCTTAAATATTTTGAGTCATTCCTTTTATTTATGCTAGAGTTACTTAATCCTTCTTACAATGAATATCACAGTAAAAAAAAAACTTACAGTTTCATTTTTTTCTTTTTTAAAAAAGAAGAGAAAAACTCTTATTTTACATTAGAGTACTAGGTTCTTACAGCTGTCTTATAATTTGCATACTTTCCAACCTTCCCTCCATAAAAATATACAACCTTTACTTATTCATTTTTTTTCTAGATGGTAGGAATGCAGTGTTAACTATAGTAGAGAATCTTCAGATTTATTTTTTATTTATTTATTATTTTTGTTGTCATGGGACTTGAACTCAGCCTGGATACTGTCCCTGAGCTCTTTCTTCACCCTACCTTTGAGCCAAGCCCCACTTCCTGTTTTCTAGAGGTTAATTGAAAATAAGAGTCTCCGGTAGTTTTGTGCCTGGGCTGGCTTTGAAACTTGATCCTTAGATCTCAGCCTCCTGAGCAGCGAGGATTACAGGCCTGAGCCACCACACCCAGCTATAAGAATTTATAGAATTTTAGTCTGGTTGAAGAGTTAAACGTAAATTGCCAAAGCAACAATAGTTTCAGATGGTAACACATCAAGAACTGTTATGTACAATGACTTGGAGATGCCAACTTTGATTTGATGCTCACAACATAACTGAAATGTTAACATTATTATCAATACCAATCTTATGATTTTGCAGAAGATTGCACTTAAAACAGAATGTAGTTCACAGGCTCTAATATATACACAAACTTGCTATAATTTTGTTAATTGACTGAAAAACCAGCAGGAATATAATAGTTAGATTAAAGACATATTATCTGATCAAGTTAGAAGGATGCAAAAATTCATGAAAAATCCATAGCAAATAATCGACATGAATTCTAAGTACATTGGAAACCCAGGACAAAAGAAATTTTATGCATTTTCTAATTATGCCTGTTTATGTTGATATTGACAAGCATGAAAGTAACATTTAGAAACTTAAGACATGATATTCACCATAAGACTGTAGTATCTCAGGCTCTAAATGCAATGCTTAATTTTTTTCAGATTTTCATTTTAGTGCCTTTGAAATACTTATGAGTTTTGTTTTTGTTTTATAAATTCCTGTCCCAATGCAGTCATAACCTTTGATCATTTGTTTCATTTCTTTTCTCAGCTGCATTTGCTCACAAAAGGTAAAACTCAAAGTACTTCCAGGAATGTAAATCCCCATATCTTAATAAGTGATCCTCTGATCTCCACGTAGAGAACTTGGTATTCATAATTTTAGTCTTTGTATGCTAATTCATGATCCCTTGAGATGCCCAGTTATTTTTCTTTTGTGTAGATGTGCCTTTTCTTAATTCTTACTGTTTAACCCCATTAATTAACAATTTTGAGACAAATACTGCGAAGATTTTTCCATCTCCTTCCATATAACCTATAAATGTTTCCTTATTATTGACCATTTAATCACCGAAAGAATAAAATTTTCTCTTTTTAATTAGAGGAAAAGTGTGGGGCACGTCACATCAGGGAAATGGAAACCTATGCTGTAGAAAAGGAGGCCTACCTCGTGGCCCAGTGCTCATTTCCTGGTTTTGAGACCCCACCTGCCTGTCACCTGGTTGGAAGGCTTGGCTGTGGTTTTTGATGTAAAGTAAGGCTACCTCTGGGATTGACCCCAAACACTTCCGCCCTCTTGGACAGCACCTGATTCTCCTTCTTTACCTACCTCCCCCTTCCCTGACCACCTTTGTGCTGATAGGCTCCTGCATCCTACAATAGCTAAATGTACTTCCTCAATAAAGGAGTTTCTTCCTTGACAGGTCTCCCTGATGCATCTGATTGTCCTATGTCTAGGGAGGGCTGGGAGCCATCAGCCGACCTTTCCTCTCTGCTCCTTCTGGTTGGGGCATGTTCTCTCTATCTCTCTTGCAGGTCAGGAGGGACGAAGCACTAGTAACTCCGACAGAAAAGATCTTTTCTTGTTATTTGTTGTTTTGTTTCTTTTTAATATCTCCAGAAGCATTGTAGAATATGTGAAGAACAAAAAAACATTTATAATCAAATGATTAATCCATTCACTTGTAATATACATTCACAAATTTTTCTTCCTTGCTTAAATTTTTACTCTGAATTTACATTTCTTTTTCTTCCAGATCAATGTGTGTAATCAGGTGTTGTTTAAATTCCCTAGCTTTTTTTTCTTTAATAACCTTCTATGATCTCACATCTTTTCTTGTTGGGCTTGAAGGAACTTCTATATTCTCAATTCATACTTTCATCCTTTCATTCACCACATATTTGTGAGTTAAATATATCTGTCAAAGTGAAATTACTTGGAATAAATCAGTATGAGAAAAAATACGAAAACACAGACACAATCTATGTCATCATAAACTCTATATCTTATTAGAGGTAGAATTGTAAATAAAAACAAACAAAAATAATCAAGAGGTTATGTAATATATTACAAGCTGTCCATTTATGGCAGAACTAGAATTTATAGTATTAAACATGCTTCTTTGAACATATTCTCTGTTCTTTTTGTTGTAAATTTTCTTCCATTTTTCCCATGGCCAATTTGGGACCACAGCACTTGTACATATAGGCATACACGGTTTATTTGTTAAAACAGAGTGTCATTAACATTTGTGCAGGCTTGTTTCAAAACATTTCCAATCTATGCCTCTTTAGTAGATGGATGGAGAGCAATGGGCTACTATTCTTGTCAGTAAATGTCATTTTAGAAAATCAAAAATGTTCAGGGAGGTGAATGAGAAACTTTATAGATGATGACTTACACTTTTAAGTCTAGTGGTTACAATTCACCTTACCAAGAAAGTGATATCTGGACAAAAATTGGAAGGAAGAAGCAAAAACCATTATTTGAGTAAGAACTACCTACCAAGTTCAAGAAAAATAGAAGTGGTTTATATTATTAACATGAAGGATGGGCATAGCTGAGGGTAAATTCACAAAGAAAGAGAGGACAAGATTTTATGTAGCCTTATGAAACATAGAAAGTTAAAGAACCTTCATTCTAAGCACAATGAAGATCATGATAATATAAAGTAATAATGCGATTCAAATGGATTTTTTAATAGACTTTCCAAAGAAAAGGTGTATACGTAGCAGTAGTTAGAAAGCTGTTGCATTAACTCAGGGGAAGTACCAAGCACAACTGCTATCAGCCAGTTCTAGCTGAATAAAGTTGATAGATTCTGTATGTATCTAAAAGTACTTCCCACAGATTTGGTCATAGTCATAAATAAAAATAAATGGATAAACAATTTTTAAAAAAGAAGCAAAAACAGTCAAAATGAAATGGACAAGCAAAAAATATTGGATTGTTCCATGTATTTGTTCACAATTACTTAATTGGACCAGACAGATATTAATTAGAGCTTCGCAAGATCTGAAGGACATCTACTAAGCAGATTACAAGATCTGCTGACACTAAAATTCAGGTCAAGAGGGAAATCTCAATAAGTTTTTTAACAACTGAACACATGGGCAAAGCTGCCTTCAGCAATGCAGGTACCATCCGTGATCCTGTTAGAAATGCGGTTGAAAAAGTTGAAAATTGCTTTTTCTTCTTTATATATATAAATTTAACTGCTGTTTGATGTGCATTCTTCAGAGTCAATGTATATTGCTCATCAATTTAGAAAAATATGTGTATAATTGAACAGTTTTGTTTATTCTTATAAAAGTAATTTCTGATTCTTTTGTTCATGACAATGGTTCAATATAGCCACAATCTCAGTATCTTCTGGGCACAGCTGAGCATGGATTATTAGCTACTCTATGATTTCTTTTTAGAGGTATTGAATGGGGTCCTGGAGATAATTGTGAGTTTTTAAACGAATCCATAGCTCAGGGATTTTGTTGCTGTTTTTGTTGTTGTTTGTTTTTTGTTTTTGTGTTTAATTTTTGTGAGTCATGGGGTTTGAATTCGGCCTGCGGCCTGCGTGCTGTCCCTGAGCTCTTCAGCTCAATGGTACCACCTTACACTTGAGCCAAGCCCCACTTCCCATTTTATAGAGCTTAATTGGAAATAAGTGTCTCAGGTCCTTTTGTGCCGGGCTGGCTTTGAACTTTGATCCTTAGATCTCAGTTGCCTGAGTAGAAAGGATTAGAGTCGTGAGCCACCTCATGTCTCTCTTCAGGTTTTCCTTTACCATGTAATTTTACTATGAATGTGAATAAATTGAGGGAAAACTGCCTGTTAGAATTTGCTTGTCTAAGGAATCCAGAAGTACAAAAAGGAAATGTGTACTAAAAATACATAATATATAACATCTGTCTAGGAAAATACTGTTAACTGCTACACTTTTGACATGCTAATAAAGTCTAGATTTGGCAACAAACAGAAATTAAAAATTAAAAATATAAACAACAAAGGAATCAATTTTATAAAGTTTTATTTTCATGCCAAATTGTACTTCATCTAGCATGCAATGCTAATACTAATATCATTAGTCAACCACAGTCCAGACTGGTCTAACTTTTTCTCTCAGACTTTGCAGTTTTTGTTTCCAGATTTTCCTGTCAATAATTATTTTTTGCAAATGTCGTGAAATGTTTATGCAATCAAATAAAAACTCATTTCCTAAACATTTTTTAAATAAATAGTATTTCTATTCCACAGTTCTTTCCAATACTAAATCCCCTCATTACCTGCTTGTCTTATTGATGTTTTTCTTTTTCAATCTTAGGCTAATCATCTCAAGGTTGAATCTTAAAGAGTCTCAAAGTTCATTGTTCAACTAGAAGTGATGGTTCTTTTTATTTTGATGCCTGGATATTTGTCAATTTTTTCTTTTCTTTTTATTATGTATGTGGGAGTTTTGTTTTGTTTTGGTCTAGGTTTATTTGTTTATTTATGTATTTATTAATTTTGAGAGAGGGACTCTTTTCCTCCTTGTGACATAGGCTGGCATCAAACTCACAGTCCTACCTGCCGGCTGAGACTGAAGGTATTTACCCAACTGGGCTATTACTAATTTTTAAACACTATATTATATTAAAATTTGTAGGTAGTCACTAGAAAGGGTTTTTAAGAGCCTCAGTTGTTGTCAATGTTATTATTGCTTCTGTTTTGCTTGTGTTCCTCTCAAATAGAGTTTGAACAGAGAGCTTAGACTGGTTTGGAACTCTCTATGTGGCCTAGGCTGGTATCAAACTCAACAATCTTCCATGCAGTGCTCCATGCTGCGATTGCAGATATGTAATCCTGAAGAAGACAAAAGTACTGTCTTCTTTGGTAGAATATCAACTCTATAAATGGGAGTGTCATAATATAAAAGCTAAGTGTGATTTTATGATTAGATTCCAACTTCTTGTAAGCATGCTTTTATATACAGCCTCATAAAACCACAGCAGAGCTGGTCCTGCTAGCAGACAGAGGTGTAGTATCATACTTAGTCTAGCCTGTAAGATACTCTATTATGATTTAACCTTTATTGTCACATACCATAATTGTTTTATTTTATAAAACAGTGTCAAGGATAGAACTCAATACATCCTGATTCATATCCTAACTTTCTTCTCACTCTAGCTAGCAATATTTATGAACAGATGTAAATCATGGAGATGCTGCCGATTCAGTAATCAAAATTTCTGATTTGGGAGGGATAACAGATCCATCTGTTAAGTCTTAGTGTCATTGCTACTTCCCATTTTAGTGTGATCCAGAAAGCTTATCACATTAATTGTTCCAAACGTATGCTTAGTAGTGACTATTGAAAGCAGTTTGCATGCAGTGAAAATTAAGCTCCCTTAATTTTCACTTGTCTTTTGGAAAGGTTTACCTTAAATCTGTAGATAGATGCCAGGATTTCTCTTTGTCATGCGATTAGCTTTCCTTGACATTACAACCTTTATCATATTCTTTGGGTCTCAGCTGGAAAACATTCAGTGAAGCACTGTGCAGACAGTGCAGGGTTTTTTTTTACTTTTACATGTCACTGAGAATTGACCTTTTTCTCTATTCTCAATATGAGAAGTCTGTTCAGCACCACTTTACAGGACAAAACGGGAGAAAAGAAAGTATTCTTAAGACAGGTTCCCATCACTTTTCATCTATGAAAACAGTTTTAACAACAGGAGTGAGTGACTTTTCTGTGAGAAGCCACAAGCAATTGTGTTGTCAGTACCAGAACTAAAAGCATTTGGTTTATACATGTGGTATGGATGTCTTAATCTTTTAGTTCGTCAAATTCCAAGGAGTGAGCAAAAGGCAAAGATTGTAACTTTAGCTGCCAAAGAGAGTGTGAATCATTTCTCTCAAGATTTTAAATATCCTTTTTTTAGCTTGGAGGCATACAGCAACCAACCTGAATGAAAACAGATTTAGCCTATAAGAAGAAGACAGAATTTTAACCAGCATATGTTAAAGAGCCTTACTGAAACAGAACAAAAGTTTTATGCATAAATGTTACTTGTAAAAAAAAAATGCCACAATTGTTCACACAGTGTTGGCTGGACCTTCTAAACTTTTAAAGGTCACGAGAACTTTTCTCAATAAATAATTAGAAATTAAAATAAAATAATCTGTTCTTTAAAAATTCACTTAAAATTGCTTGATTAATGTCAGATTTTAGTAAAATTATTCTCATGGCTTTGAATCAAAAGCTTGCATATCCAGTTGGATACCAGAGTCTCATGTCTGTAATATTAGCTGCTCAAGTGGCTAAGATCTAAGGTTCATGGTAATTCAAAGCCAGTCCAGACAAGAAAGTATATAAAAACTAATTGAGAAACAAAACACCAGAAATAAAGCTGTGAGTCAGTGGAAGAATTCTATCCTTGAGCACAAAATCTCAGAGATAGTACCAGGACCTATACAAAAACAAATAAGAAAACGTACATATCCAAATAGATATTAAGACAGTATTTAACTGTTTTGGTGTCATGAAAAATTAGTTATAATATTTGAACATCCTTTAACTTGATATGTCATAATAAACTTATAATTCAACAGGAAAAAGTGGAAAACAAGAATAGCTTCAATATACATAATTTTAACAACTAAGACAATATTTCAAACAACTTGGAAAGCTTTGATTTTTTTTCTTTTCAACCTTTCCTTTCATATCTTTTCTTTTCCTCTTTCATTTCTTCTCCTTTACTTTTTTCTTTCCGTTCTTTGACACATGCTTCCAGCTCTTTCTTTTCACTAATTATTTTTATCATTATTTTTAAGTAGTTGTACATAGGAGTTGTCATTTACTCAAAGACTTTGTGACTACAATGTAAAGTGAACTCCTTCTGATATAAACTCTTGCTTCCTGCAAGACTGGACTATGCCTGGACTATGATCCACCTACTTTAGCTACTGTAGTTGAGGAGACAGCTTTGTTCAACCAGGAAGGTCAGTTTTTCTTTACAATAAAATGGAGTCTCAGAGAATTTTACTCTTTGGCACTACAAGTGATCTTAGTTTACCAACCCTCCTAAATATATCTACACCCTTTTTCAGTGAGAAATGATATTTAAATCTGATGACCCACAACTGCAATTCGAGGTGCTTGAGAGCCTGATAACAGGAGGATCATGACTTCAGACCAGCTCAGTGTTTGATTTTCAAAGAAAAGTATGGGGGAAAAACAGGTACAGTTTCAGAGTTATTTATGTATCAGTATTTCATATTATGGTAAAATAAACTGCTGCTGGATCTATGTGTTAAGTCTAAAAACTATAGAAGTAGTGAAGAAAACATTAAATTTTAATAGCTGAATAGAAAATTGTAATTCAACTATTGCAAAACAGTTTACAAGTCATGAAAGATATTTTAAAATTAGGATGTATTTAAAAATGAATTTATAGCAAACACAAGGTAAATCAAGTTATATAATTTGAAGTTGCATGTATACTAAAGCCCCCCGAAAATAGTATATAATCCCATGATACAGAGACTATCCTTAGAGTACATGCAAAAATACTTTTCAGGGGCTGGGAGTTTGGTGGAGTGATAGAGTGCTTGTCTAGCATGCACAAAGGCCCTGGTTTGATTTCTCGGTAACCCATACAAAAAACGCTTAGAAGTGGTGCTGTGGCTCAAGTGGTAGAGCTCTAGCTTTGAGAAAAGTCCAAGGACAGCTCTCAGGCCCTGAGTTCAAACCCCACAGCTGGAAAAAAAATTCAAAGAGTTTCTCTCTCTCTCTCTCTGTCTCTCTGTCTCTGTCTCTGTCTCTCTCTGTCTCTCTCTCTCACACACACACACATGCATACACATACACACACACACGCATGCACACGCACACACACACACACACACACACACACACAGCATCCTGAAAGTTTCTTTCATTAGTGACTCTTATTATCAGAATACTTTCTGAAAATTCCAGGAAACCTGAAATCAGAATCCCCGTGTGTGTGTGTGTGTGTGTGTGTGTGTGTGTGTGTGTGTGTGTAAGAGAGAGAGGGGGAGAAGAAATAATCTTTTTCATAAGAAATATTTTTGCAGAGATTCAGTGATTCGCTGATTCTTTCAAGGTATCATTTTGGTAAGCTTTATCTCATCATTATATTGAAATTCATAACTTATTTCTCTACTAATGACCTTGAAAAATCTTTGAATGAGTCAATGAATTAAATCTTGGATAAAATAGGAGATATGTTAAGTAACGAAAGGTTTGCCTTGGAAATAATGAGTACATTATTCTCAGATGTAAAGATCAAAGAACAAAATGGTGAGTGTGAGTACATATCTGTGTGTATTTGTATGAATAGGCTGTGTTATGAATTTGGCACAGGCTTATCAAGAAGACATATTCAGTGAACACATGATATTAGCTGGTGTGAACTTTTAGAGCTGGATAATCTTGATTAGACAAATTTACACATAATTACTCAGCTGTCTAAAGTCAAGAGTGGAGAATCTTGAAATCTGAAACTGATCTTGCCTTGAGTCTGGAAAGATGCGATAGTAAACAATAAATAAGGCTTAATGATAGAATGATATTACATGAATTTTTAGACTGGTTTGTTGTTGAATCTTCCCTATACAAGTGAAGGGAAGAATGAGGTGGCAATATCAAATTCTTGGTTAAAACTTTAGGAAATGGTGACATTGAAACGGACATTAGTAGAAAGGAAAAGGTACATATATATATATGTATATGTGTGTGATTTATGGAATATATATATATACCATATACACACATAGATATATATCTATATTAATATAGATATACAGAGATATATACCATACATGAGGAAGTTGTTCATAGTTGACAGAGAATCTAATAACTAGACAGCTATAGAAAAATCTTGTGTCCTCACAGCTGACCTAAACAGGAGGCACTAAATCAATTACATTAAAGATAATTTCCTCTCACCGCTCATTTCTGCTTTTCATGGTATAGGTGTGTCTACTCAGAGATACCAGCTTTGGATGAAAGTAGCAAAACTGAAGAATCTTAGATGAGTTGTCTTAGTATGGGATTCCAAGTGACTCTCATTCACAGTTATTGTGTGCACATGTCAACTGGAATTGTCATCAGAAATTAAGCAAACATCAAATCACAACTCAACTTTGTGTCTGGAAAGTTGTTTCCCATCTTAAACCCCTCATCTTGCTTAATAGCAATAGCTACACGTTTTTTGTTTATCCTTAATTTTCCCTACTTCCAGTATTTGTAAGTGTTAAGAAACTAATGGGTTTTCTTATTTTTTTGTACAGTAAGCCAAACTCATCTCTATTAAAAAAAAAAACATGTCCACAAAGATTATTTTATCTTGAAAAGGCATTTGAATTAAAAGTTTTCCTATAGTTTGATGATATTTTGTTTTATTTTCCAATCAATCAGTTTTTTGGGTGGTGGGGGAATCACTTAAGAGGGCACTGTCCCTGATCTCTTCAGTCAAGGCTACCACTCTACCCCTTGAGCCACAGCTCCACTTTCCATTTTCTAGTGGTTAATTGGAGATAACAGTCTCACGTTCTTTAGTGACTTTGAATCACAATCCTCAGATCTCAGCCTCCTGAGTAGCTAGGATTAGGGTATGAGCTACCATGCTTGGCTGTCCAATCAGTTTTAAAAATAAAGAATAACAACAACACTGGAAACATAACAGTTTTGTGTTTATATTATTTTCTCCAAATTCTACCCATATTTCAATTTAATTGTGAGTTTATATAGCATGGTGATAAGTGTGTCATATTTTGGATTATGACAAAATGAATCCTTTAATATGTGACATCTCCAAAAGGGACTTACATATGTAAGTTAAAGACTTTTGGATTTAATTCAGAAAAATAAATCTGGATTATCTAAAGGAATCTAATGTAGTTCAGTTCATATCAAGGATTAAAAAGAACTGGGCTATAATGGGGGAAAAAGCTGAAGCAAGAGATGCACATTGAAGATGATGAAGGGACCATAGAAAAGAAATACAGGCAACCCTATAGTGGCTAGAAAAGACAATGAATGGCTTCTCCCTTGAGATTTTCAGAAGACACAACTCTGCCACCAACTTGAATAAGATTTATGACATCTACAACTGTTATAGAATTGCAGTTTTGTTATTCTCCAACCTTAGGTAGGGATTTATTATTGCAAAATTAGGAAAGTAATGCATGCTGTTACCAACCTAAGAGAAGCTTCAGTCTGGCAAATATGTTAGGCTTGGTTTGTCTGATAGTAAATATAAGACTTAGATTGTTGTGAACTCCCACAGTTATCAGCATGCCAAAGATTCAAGGCAGTAAAGAGATTGTCACTCTGAGAAATTACTAGAAATGGATCAACTTGAAGTTTGGATTGCATACCATAAAATTTATTTTCCAAACTATACTCTGTGACTCATTCCTCTAATCCTAGCTATGCAAGAGGCAGAGATTAGATTACAACGTTTGTAGTCAGCTAGGAAGGAAAATTGGTCATATTATCTCCAATCTCAGATTATCTCCTTGAAAAGCAGACATAGAGTTATGGCGAGGTGTGGTACAATGCTAGTCTTATACAAAAGAAGCTCAGGGACTGTGCCGAGATCTGAGTTCAAGCCTCAGGACCTGCACAAAACATTTCTTTTTCATAGAGATAACACTTGACTTGTTACCTAGTTAATGATAGAGAATTCATCAGAGTAATCAGTGTTGCAAAAATATAAGTGGCTTAATGAAGCTTGACAAATAAATATTTAGAAGACTGATATTTATTTCAAAATCCATAAAATGATAAATCAAAAGAAGAGAGTCCAATTATGATAAGACAAGTCTGTTTTTCTGGATGTTTGCTTTATAAAGTGAGGATTTCATACATGTCAAACCAGGCACCTTGAAGAAACCCAATATTGTATTAGTGAGGCACAAATAGAGAATAAGAAAATATGAATAAAAGGCAGATTTTATTTCTTTTCTTTTCCTGGAAATAACCTTCAATAGGAAAATAATGAAACTAATATGCTGTCCTGGGTTACTTCAGGTTTTCTAAACTAAATACACAGTATATTGATTTGTGGTTAGAGAATAAAATTCTAAATCATGGACCCATAGAAACTTTTGATAGATTTAGGGAGAGAAGAAAAAAGGAAATCAGAATATGTAGAATGAGTTGGGAATCTACAGTTTCAGTTGAACTGACTTAGATAAAGGAAATCTCTTCCCCCAAAAGGCAAATGTTCCTTTCGCCAAATGGCAAACAAATTAGTCTACTTCTTCCATCCCCTCCTTATCTCTAACTAAGCTTCTGGCTCAGCCTCCCTGTTGCCATCACCTGCTCCTCCTCCACAACACACAGAGCCTTGGAGTCCCGCCCACTGCCCTGTGGACTCCTTGCTCTGAGGCTCAGAGGTCCTACATCTAGAGAGCTCAACCGGGCCTCTTTCCACCAGGATGCTAACCACTGTGGGATGTGCTGCTTAATCACAAATCCATGATGACAATTTTTTCAGACAAGCATGGAGATTGACTGCCCAGGTTTCTCTTTTCTTTACTTGCTGACTGAACAGTTCCTGCCAGTACGAATCTCATCCTTGAGTGAACCAGTTATGGACTCCCATCCCTTCCCTTACACAAGGAACCTTTCCTTTTGTTGGTTAATATATATGGTAGCTTTAGTCTAGATCATATATATTTTATAAATTAGCATATACCTGTTCTAGACAGAAAGTATCAATTTATCATAAACAATATATTGAAATGTATACATTTATTGCAAACCTTCATGGAGATTTAGTGAGACTACTGCAAATACTGTGAAATTATTTTTCAAATCTTCCTGAATGATGAATAAAATTAATTTAGAGGGAATTCCTATGTAACTGCTAATTATACTTTCTGCATTTCCAGTGTTACAACCCATTGTAAAGCCTATATGCAAAACATATATTTTCTTAGAATTATGTATACGTATGTCATGTTTTAGTTATAAATGTTCCCCATTCTAATATAGCTAGTTAGAGGAAAAAATAATTTTGTTCTAAGAGAACAGATACCATTGGGGAAAATATGAAATGGAATTAATATAATTCATTCACAAATGTTAGATATTTTGTTGCAATCTGTTATACTCTCTTGGTAGTTTTGCTTAGTTAACTTTATGAAAAAATTATAAATAAATTTAAAAAGTAATTGTTTAAAATACTATTTGCAACTGAGCCATTATATTGAATTCAAACCTAAAGAAAAATTAGTTTTCTTTGAATGTGTCTTAATGGGATTGAATCTGTAGTTCCTGGGGAAGGGGCAGAGATGCAAAAATTCTTGCATACATTGTCAGTAATAGAAGGCAGTGTAAATAAGGTCCTATATCATGTAAACTGATGTCATAAATATTGAAGAGGAAAATAGCAAATAAGAGCACAAGAGTGTTATAGTGACTGCATAGATTTTGCACTAAAAAAATAGCAATGTATTTTAGCAGAGGAAATTCCAGCAATTTTTAATGAATTGGTTGGAAATAAGGAAACTGATGCCAGGTCAACGGGAAGCTAATTTTCCATTTTCAGGAGGAACAGATGGTGTGGATGGATGTAAAAATTGGCTTCATAGTGGGAAAAATGCTTTAATTTGGCAAGTTCATTTCAGAAGATATTCTTCATAAGCTAGATCTGTGCAGCCATTTTGCAAATGTTCTCCCTGCTGATCTGTACATTAAGTGGTGATCAAAGCCATGTTTGCAATCTTTGGTAGAGCATCTAGATGTTTCCTTTGCAGTAAGATCTCCTCCTGGCCAGCTGGTTCTATGGAACAAGTTTCTGAGAATTTTCATTTTACTTCACTTAGCTTAATAAATAAGGAAACAAAAATAACTTAATGAATTGAATTGTAGATGCTTTCTATTGGCTCATGCATGTAGCAGTTTCCTATGACGAGTAATTATAGAAACATAATAAAAAAGAAGTCATAGCAAAAGTTTTCGTGAACAGTGACTCAAAAAGAATGACTAAATTCTATCTAAGAAGCTATATTTTCTGTTAGAAGAGAAATTGTTTTATTTGATGTGGAAATGACACTCAAGTATCAGACATCTCAGCTGAAATTTCATATGTCCCTCTAATCAGAAATCAGATGTGAAATCTATTTTTCTTTTTCTTTTGTGTGCTGGTCCTAGAGCTTGAATTCAGGGCCTGGCTTGTCCTTGAGCTTTTTTCATTCGAGGCTAGATCCTTACCATTTTAAGCCGCAGCTCCTCTTCCAATCAGGTTTACAAAGTAAAGACAGTACATGCAATGGACAGCTGGCTACATTCACTACACTAATGACAATCAGTTCTATAGTGTTGCCCTTATAGCAAATTCCATGGAATAAAGATCATTTCTTTTGACATGGCACATGACATCTAATCATGACAACTTCAGTGTGACTATGTAGGAGATAATCAGTGACAGATCCCAAAAGAAAAGTTTCAGTCTAGGCATGGAAGAAGATCATGTTTGGCATTGAAAGACATTTGGTAAAGATTCAATAATTTAAAATCCCCTAACTACCAAATCTTGACAGTTTTTATGCCTTTGGATGTAAGTACTAAACAGTTTTTAGTAATAAGCAATATTAGTGTAAATATTTCACAACAAAACTAAATATCATAAGTATGAAAATTTATGTAAAGAAAGTGACTACATAAATTATTAAAATGGATATTATATGAAGCATCATTATCTAATAAGAAGAGGACAAAAACCATGCTATTTGATCTAACAAATGAACATCTACCAGGATGGTAAAAGACTTATTAATTCCAAGGAATAAATGAGTATAGTTAAAAGGAATTTAGGAGAAAGAGTGGTATTAACTTGAATATTTGCAAATTATATAGTAAGAATAAAGGAACTACTGGCTTAAGTTCCCGCTTGATTTAAGTTCATTTTGATGGACCTATTGTAAAAAGCTGCTGTTCTGAATCAAAATCTAAAATAAGCAAACAAAAATAGCTACCAGTTTAGAAGTACTTAAAACAGTAATAGAATGAGGAAACAAACTACTGTAACAGTAGAGTCATGATTTTAGTAGAGTATGCTTCCCAGAACTCACATTGAAATTAGAAAAAAAAAGGAACTTATTTTAAATAGTTGACACTCAGAAGTTTAAGTCATATGAAATCATCTTCCCATTTTTTTTCTGGTAGGAGATTTGAACTTAGATTGTTGTACTTCCTAGGCAAGTTCTGTACTACATAAGCCGTACTTCTCGATCTTTCTGATTTTTTTGAGTTGTAGTCATTGCTTTCATTTTTATAACAGTGTCTTGCTCTTTGTACAGGCAATCCTGAACTGTGATCCTCCTATTTATATTCTTTGCATAGAAATGATGACAGGTATGTGCCCCACATTCAGTTTTTATTTGCTGAGATGGGATCTCATGAGGTTCTTTTTGTTTCGTTTTGTTTCTTTTTTTTTTCCTTTTTTTTTTGTCTCTCTCCTTGGTCTGGCTTTAAACTGTAATCACTTTGACCTCAGCTTCAGTAGCTGGGATTACAATATGAATCACTATGCCTAGCTTTAAAAGTTTTACTTTTATATGACAAAATTATTTAAATATCCCAACTTCAAATGGCTTACAAGTGAAGTAAAAATTATCCAGAACAGGTATGACACATTTAAATGACTGAAATAGAAAGAAGACTATTCACAGAGAAATTCTCTAAAGACTCCAAGGCCATTTCTAGTTCATTGCTTCATCATGCTATGCATTCAGGACCGACAAAAGCCAGGATAGTGTGCAAGAGTATCCATATTTCATGTAAGCTTTGACCTATTCCTGGCACTTGGAACTTCTTAAAGTCCACTACTGAAATGTAAAGCTTTTCTGTGCTTCTCAGGTAGCAAAGTAGATCTATATTTAGCAGTCACGGTGCTCCTCACCACCTTCTCCTACAACCGGTCTCATAGGGCCAATCATTTTACAAAGGAGTCTCATAAGAACCAGACAGTTAAGTGGCCACAGAATTATTGTTCTTTCTTGGGCAAGGACAAGGATACTTATATAATAATCTTTTATACGATTTCTATGCGTTTCATAGGTGCTCTGAAGTTTTACATGATCTTGTTCTTGACAAGGTTGAAGGTAAATGAGCTACTTCTCAATGCTGTGCATTCTGAAGAGACCTTGAACTTACACTAATAAATGGTCACTCCATTCAGAGTTCTACAATGACCACTTAAAGTAAAGCCAAATTGTCTACCAACCATGAGGGTCAATATCGTTCATGTGTATTTTACAAGTTATAATCAAGAACTTGTTTGCTACCACTGTAAACTTCTCCTTTCATCATTCATGCCATTGAGAGCTATTACTAATATGTCTCATGAGCAAATTTAACTAATAATAGAAAAATCAGATGATAGCATATCATAAAGTTAAAATCATCCACTTCATGTGGACACAGGGGTTAAGCTACTCTGGATACTGTAAGGACTGATAGATTGTCATCTATTAATGTGGTGCTCGAAGCTATAAAACTTTAAGCCGTAAGTATATTATCATATATACAAAAGAGAGTTGTTACCAAAAAGGTAAAATGATTCCTATTTCCCTATAGTTTTATGAGAAGAGTACTCAAAGAAGCAGCAAGAAAATACAAATGTACAAATCCTTTCAGTGAGTTTCATTGTTATAAGGAAATAGATTGAAAATAGTAAAAAAAAAAAAAAGAAAGAAAGAAAATAGTCAGACTACATGCAAAGCAATGTCACACCAACCTGATAAGTGCTCAACTTCCAAAACATTGTGAAAATATAAACTTCACACTTCATGTGTCATACACAGAATGATTATCCTTCTTTATTTATAACATGTTAGACTGATAAAGTTTAAATTCTTTCCCATGGATAAATTAAAGGAATCCTCATGAAAAAAATGTAATTTTACATTCCATTACTTTATATTAATTGAACAAAAAAGGATTTTGTTTGTGATGTTTTCCTTTATTAATTTACTTCGATCAAACTGTATTTCTTTTTCATGTCTTCTCTACCCTTTTGTAAGCATGATTTTTTTATGATTATTCTACTTACATATATATGTGAAGAGTTTTATTCTTATTTAATTTTTGTTGTTATACAGGTTATACTTACATGAATCAGGTGATGAGTAATGACAGCAATTCTTTTTCAGCCATATCTCCCCTTCCATTGCTGTCTCCAATTTTCCCCTCCCGTACCTACTCACAGGACATCCAGTTCATTTTCCACATAGTGTCTAATGAATATCACTATTATATTTGTTTACCCTTGTTCCACTTTTTATGTGCTTCCTTTTACCCTCCCATATAGAAACAAAAAGCAAGGCAAAAGTTAAAGAGAACAAAAACCACAACAATAAGCTGAAAATATCTCTTGCTTCCTTTTCTAGGAATTAATTTCATAGGATGCATGATTTCCCTCATTTGTGGTAACTAGAATGTGCCTATAAATGAAAAAGTAATCACAGTGAATGATTAAGATTTAGATAGATAGATAGATAGATAGATAGATAGATAGATAGATAGATAGAAGTAGATACCTAGATAGCTGTCTAGATAGGTAGATAGATACACATACTGGGACATGATAAGTTATGTAGAAATCTAGTTATTCATATACTAAAGCACAAGAAGGACATGCATAGGAGTGGTGGATAAAGGCACTCTAGCTACATGCAGATGGTCATACAAAATTATATGGTATGAAATGAACTCCAAAGCCTTCATTCATGTCATTTCTCTTTTGTTCCATACTTTCTCCCTATCCACTCCATTTCACTTTCCCACTCTTACGACATTCATGATTTTTTTTTATTGCTGTGGTGATGTAGAGAGAGGTTACAGTTACATTTGTCAACAGTAGGTACATTACCTCTGTAGAATACTTCTGTAGAATCTAGACTTAAACTCATATTGAAACATATAAATAAAAGTTTAATGTCAATCATTGTATCCATAAACAAGGTAAAACTTAAACTTTTTAAATGGAAATAATAAAACAGTAAAAGGGATACATATCCAAAGCTGAAAGAAACAACCTTATGGCAGACTAAAGGTGTGCTTTTTTTATCATAGAAATAAATATTTTGTTTCAATGTAAAATAAAAGGAAAAATGTAACAGAAAAAATAATATTTTTAGACAAAATAAAAGCATGAAGATGAAAGAGAGAGGAAACCAACATTGCTACTGTTTTTTTTAATTTCTAACTGTAAAAGAGAATCAGTTGTAAATTGAAAGATAAAAAATATGACAATAAAGTAATATATGATAAGTGTGATTGTAAAGGCATGATACTTTGAATATTAATAGTGACCATTAAAACATAGCATTTAATAAAATGTAGAATTTTAGTTGGCATTAAAAAGCAGTTTATTCAAATAAGAAAAAAATAAAGGAAGAAAAGATTCTAGAAAAACAAAATTGTAATATTTATCCTGGTTCTAACTAGATTCTGGAACAGGATATGAAACCAATTTCACAAATACTGAATTGAATAAACAGTATAAACAAAAAGAAGCATGTCATTACTGAAGAAACAGATCATATAGAACATTTACATTGTAGATAAAAACATAAAGCAATTGCAGCTCAGCATGAAAAATGAGAGCAGGTCATATGTATATTGTAAATTTTATATGAATTCATAATTTTTGAAATATAGTGTGAAATAGAATTTGTTTTCTTATTATATTTTATTGTTGGGTGATGTCTAGAGGGGTTACAATTACATTCATGAGACTGTGGGTATATTATTTACTGAACATTGATATGATGTCCATATTTTTCTCCCATTACACCCTTCCAATCATCTTGTTTTTCCGCTTCTTTCATCTAGCTCAAATAAGCAAGTAAACCTTTGTATAATATACCAGATACCAAAGTCAGACACAGAAACATGAGAAATACCACAAGGAGAAAAAAAGAGAAAAGAAATAACTTCACATAGTACATTAAGAACAGCAATCACAAAGATAAATGTCTTGTTTCCCTATACTGAGTTCATTTCACATAGCCTCATCCTATATGACCACATGTACATAGCTTTTGAGCTATTGTGATGCTCTGCTATGAGAATCCAAGATATGTACTAATTATTACAAATAAGAAAACCAAGGAATCTACGTTTCTTTGGGTATGGCTTGCTTCATTTGATGATGCTTTCCAGGTCTTTCCATTTCTTTACAAATGAGGCAATGTCATTCTTTCTGGTGGCAGCATTGAATTTCATAGTGTATAAATATCACATCTTCTTGATCCATTCATCTACTGACAGGCATCTGGGATGGTTCCATATCTTAGGTATGGTAAATAATGCTGTGATGAACATAGTTGTGCTAGTAGCTTTAGTATGGAATTGTTCATGGATATTTGAGTAAATGCCCAGGAGTGCGGTTGCTGGTTCATAAGAAAGCTCTATGTTTAGTCTTTTGAGGAATCTCATAGTTCTTTCTAGACTGGATGAACAAGTTTACACTCGCACAAAAGTGTGATGGCCACATCCCCATTAGCATCTGTTGTTATTAGATTTCTTGATAATGGACATTCTAGCTGGAGTGAGATGAAATATCAAAAAAATTTGACTTACATTTATTTTATGGCCAGAGTTGTCAAGCATTTCTTCATGTGTCCATAGGCCATTCTTATTTTCTCTTCAGGAAGTCTCTTTTTAAATCTTTAGCCCACCTTTTAATGGAATGGCTGTTTCTTTGAGGATTTGTAGTCTAGAGATTCGATTTTTTGAGCTGTAGATACATTTTTAAAATGAGGCCATTGTGTGCTGTATGGGTAGTGAAGATCTTCTCTTGGACTTTCTATTCAATTTGCTAGTTATGCCCCTTGCCGTACAGAAGCTCTGTAGTTTAATGCAGGCCTATTTGTCCAAATTCTCTTTAATTTGTTGTGTTTCTAGGCCTTTATTAAAGTTTTGACTCGTGCCAAGCAACCCAAGTGTGTCTCCTATTTATTTCTGTGAAGTTTTCGGAGTAAATCATAGATAGAGCTTGGACATGTAATAATGGTACTCATTGTTCCATTTCCTTAATTGAGATAGTTTACTTTAGCTTTGTGTTTTATTTTCTTTAAGACATATTTTTAACAGTCATCCATTAAATTGATCTTAAGTCCAGTGAGGTCTTTTGTCTAAAGTACAACTTCGCAATTGTATGCATGATTAATTCTTAAATCCCAGGTAACACATGACTATTATTAAACACTCACACTTAGAAATAGAAGTATCTGAACACTCACCCACATTATGAAAAATTAAAGTAGTGGTTAGCTTGTCCTACACTGTTTCTTCTGCCTGCTTCCCATTTTTGTTTTCATTTCTAGCTTTTCTTTTGCTGAAAAGCTCATCTCAGTTTATAAAACTATTCTTATCAAATGTTATCCAGTATGCCTATGTTTATACGGAAGATTATTTCTAGATAGTGTAATTGGATAATTTGCTGAATATATCTATTAGTGAATCACAGAACTCTTTTCTTAGAGGATTTTTCAAGAATACTGTTGTTGCCTAAACACAACTATGACAGATAGCAAATGTGGCATTAAAAAAGTGTGAAAGGTTAAAATGGAAACAATGTGTAATTTAAAATACATGAAAGTCTCAAGTGCAATTGTAAAGTAGGTGCAACCAGAACTATCTTGGTATAAACAACATGCAGCAAATTATCTGCCTGGAACTAGGATATTTACCTCCAAATGAGGTAACTAGAACTCTTCATTTATTAGATGGATGTTGGGAGAAAGTTAAACCTTTCAATACAGCTCTGGAGAATAATTTGAAATTGAAAGCTAGAAGCTTCAAAGAATGTATCCTAAGTTAATGTAGAGAAAATATTTTTGACAGATATTGTATCAAAATGGCTTTAATACAGATCATTGATTTTGCTATATGTAAAGTTCTCTCTCCCTAAAAGGGTTCATTGGTGGCACAGAATTTCTTGAAATTTACTTGTCAATTTAGAAAACAGAGAATCAAGATGGGGCTAGGTTCTTGACACTAAACAATAGGGAACATCTTAAGAAAATGAACCATTACATGAATGAGTTTCTCCAGCTATAGAAACTGGAAATTAATATTTATAAGTATTTCTGATTACAGAAAGCCAGCACCAATAGAGCACAGGATAATATTGCACAGAATTTCATTATCATTTCTTCTCTATCAATAATGTCTTTATCCTCTAAGTTCAAAATCTATTAATAAAAAAGCAAAATATATGGGGCCAAGAGCTTGGACTAGTGGTAAAGTGTTTGTCTAGCATGCTCGAAGACCTGGGTTCAATTCCTCAGTACCACATACAAAGCTACAACTTAAATGGTAGAGCTTTAGCCTTAAGAAAGCCCAAGGACAGTGCTCAAGAGGTGAGTTCAAGCCCAAGGACTGGCAAAAAAAAAGCAAAATAGATAATTGCATGAATAATTCATATAGAGAAGAAGAACCAATTATGTATTCATATATTTCAACACTTTCTTTTAAAATTCAAGTAGAAGGACACTTTTGAAAGCCCAGGAATACAAAAATTTGTACCACCAACTGTTGATATTATATCTCATTTAACTATCCTTTTGTCATGTGACTTTAACAACCTTTCATTATTATCAGTTAATTAGTGTGAGGTTTAACATGATTAGTAAACTTAAATAGGCATAGAGATGTTTGGTAAAATATTATCCTGGGTAAGTCAGAAAAGATAATTGTTGATGAAAAAACATTTGCATCCTTAGATGAATAAATTCTTTAGAAATACTTTTATATTCATGATGCTTTACACACATTTATGTTACCTAGATTTTATTACTTGTACTTCTACCAATCTTCAAGTCTATTTTATCATGTTATTTTATTGAATAATCTTCTTTTACTTTCTGAAAGTTCTAAAATTTCCAAAGTGTTTTCTGTCTTTCTTTCATGCTGAATGATGAATGAGCAAAATATTGTTGACCTTGGTGTTTACTCTATGCTTGTTAGAGTATAATAAATTCTTAATATCACAATTAAATTAAGATGAACTCCTAATTACTTTATTTTGATGATGTCTGTTTCTGCCTTAGTCTTGCACCACCCCTGAAAAACAGAGAATTAAAAACATATTACCTGAAGGTAGGGTTGGGGACTAGGGATAGAATAAATGTTTTTCAAAGGAGACAATGCTTATGTAGAGTAAATGTGATCAAAACATGTATATTAAACCTGAGATCTACGTTAGTTAATAGAAATATATTTTTTAAAATACGAAATAAATTAGATTTTAAGTGTTCTTACTAAAATATTGCTTCAATATTTGAGGTAGGTTTTATGTTCTTTAGCACAATTATGTCATTATACTATGTTTATTAACGTTCATGTATATGTGTTGTGGTCTCTAGTAAAGAATGTTTCTATCAAAATCATGAAAAAATAAAAACATATTTACTAAGAGAAAGAGATTTTCTATATGATCTGTGTTCCTGGAAATACCTTACTGCAAGCAAATATGGTTTCTGTGTGACTTAAAAACACCCATCTATGCCCTATCATTTACCTGAGTCAATGTTAGACACACACATTCACATTCTTTTTTTTTGTACAACTATTTAATGACAATTATATATACATATGAATCACAAGTTGAATTAAAACCCACAATTACTCAAAGATAAGACTATATCAGCCACATCAGCAACAAACATCAAAAGAAAAGTATATGATTCCCACTCAACTTTAGAATGAACACAAACCTATAATGAAGCTTTTCTGGGAAGGAGGGGGAGGAAGAGGGTGAAAGACAGTGAGACAGAAGATCTAAACAGATACTGAACTCTTGGCTAACCAGGAGTCCTACAATGCTTCTACAGAGGAGAAGGCCATTTGCTGCTATCTTGGTGCTATACTCTCAGAGAAACACATTCACATTCTTGATTATTTTTTTAATCTCATACCTGACTAGATGAACTCTCTGAATCAACAGAACAATTTATGCAGAATATCTGTCATCTTGGCTTTACCAATTGATACTAAGCTTTTCTCCTTCTCCACACTCCTAGATTTGGCCCAAATAGCTTGAGCCAGCAAACACATACACCACTCTTGAGAGCAGGCTGACCTTAGGGTAAAGCATTCTGTGATTGGCTGTAAAATTATACCATACTCCTTCAGTGACCTAGCTCACACCTGCTTCTTTCTAGCTTTATTTGGTTGTCCTTGTGAGAGATAAACCTTTTACTACTTAATCTTTATAAGAAATTAAACCTTATGATCCAAATATTCTTCTAGTTGAAATACTTGCTTTTCTTTTTGTAAGATTCTTTTCTCTTCATACAAAAATGAAAATTACCAATAAACCCCCTTCCCTAAATTTTTGCTTTTATTTAGTATTATAAAAAAGTATAATTTCTAGGTCATATATATCTCTTGATTAAAATAGTACTCAATCCGTAATGGTCTTATTTAAATTTTAAAAAGTGACTTAATTTAAAAAGAATGACACCTGCTTGACTATGTTCATCTCTGCACTATTCACAATAGCCAAGCAATGGAAACAACCCAGATGCCCTACTGCAGATGAATGGATACAAAAAATGGAATATACAATTGAATCTATACAATGGAATTCTACATAGCCAACAGACAAGATAAAATAATGGCATTCGCTGGGAAGTGAATGTTGAGTGCGATAAGTCAAGACCGAAGGAACAAAAGGTGCACAGTATCCTTAATATGTAGACATTAGGTCCAAACAATAAAAGAGCGATGACTCAATATTTGGGTACCCAATGTTATGGACATGGTCTTGGGGATACAAACATAACTACATAAAAATCTATGATGGACTATACACTCTATAGGCATAATGTTTTATTATATAGATTAATGCTTAATTTTAATTATGTTCTGAAACCTAAGTGAAATTGATTGTATACAGAGATTCCCTTCTTAAATACTTTCTTGTTAAACATGACATTTGAAATATAATATAAAAATCAATGTTAATTAATGCTTTAATAAAAAATAAATAAAAAGAATGTTTCTAGATTAAACAAATATAATGAGAATATTTACAATATACCAATATTTACATTTTTTATTGATTTGTTCCATAGGTTCCCATAAAACTTTCTTGATTGTTTTGTTTGTATGTGTGCTCGTTTTTCATTGTTCTTGGTTGTGGCAATTATGGGGCTTGAACTTGGGGTCCGGCTGCTGTCTTGGAGCTCTTATACTCAAGGCTAGTACTCTACCACTTTGACCCACAGCTCCTTTTCTGGTTTTTGAGGGATTAATTGGAGATAAGAGTCTCAAGAGGACTTCTTTGCCTGGGCTAGTTTCGGACTGTGATCATCAGATCTCATCCCCCAGAGAAACTAGGAACAATAAGCAATCCCATTAAACAGTTTGAAATATATGGCTTAGTTATACAAATACACTTGCAAGAGACCCTGAGTTTGATCCCCAGGAACACACACAAACACAAGCAAACACACACAAACACATACACACATGCAGTTTATGTCTCCAGTGTAAATCTTGCAAGTGTTTTGTCATAACTTCAAGTTAGTCTCCCCTTCCTTATCCCCACTCCCCAAAATATAATTGAGGTTTTGATTATTGAAACATTTATTTGACTTGTATAGAAAATATTTCTACAATTACACTTGTTCGTAAAATGACACCATATGCTTAACTGGTACTGAGAAAAATGAAGACATTTCAGGGAAAGAATTTTTTACAGAAAGAAAATGCAGCTTGGGGAACTATGTTCAGTGAAGCTGTAATAAGAAATTCTCCCAGCACTGAACTGAAGATATAAGGAGAAAATGAATATCAGACTTTTTTTCCACAATAAATCATGTCTTATTTTAAACTATGTTTTAGCTAGACTATCCAGTGACTTCTTTATGTAATTATAGTTTGAATTCTCCATGGCCATCCAGAGCTGTCTGCTTCGTTTCCACACTACTGAGCAGTATTGGTTCATCTTCGATTGAAAAGCAAATATTGAGTACAATACTCTTGAAGGCTGATTATTTCTCTCTTAGAAATTATTTGTACCCTAGAGAGAAGAGGCTCATGTCATTGCTCACAATATAGAATCACACTTTTCAATGATACCAAAGCCAAAGCAGGGGGATAAAGAGAGATTTCTATATAAAATTCAAATATTTTCATATACAGTACATCTAGAATCTTTTATTCCATCTGTTTAGTTGTGTTTCAGAAAGCCATTGAGACAAGAGAACACATTGTTTCATTTTTTTCCCTCATTCATTAGTTTCTCTTTAAAGCACTCACATGGCATCTAGCATGCATATCAGTGGAAATCATACTTCAGTGAGGTTTATGCTCATTCTTTTATGCACTGAACACATACTTATTAGCAAAAGGCTACCATCACACAGTTAACAATGAACTGAAAGATACCATGTTAACCTAAAGTATTTCCATGGAGTAAAACTATGGCTGCTGGAAGATTTAAATGAATGCTATCAGCACGACCATTTCAAAGATATTCCACCATAAAGTCGTCCAGTAATGTGATAGCTGTTGAAGAATCAAATCACAAGTCAAGTGAGTTGCTATTTATGATATTATTTAAATATATATCTTTAGAAAAAATTAACACAATAAGTATATTCTACATGTATGTGTGTATGTACATCATACATTGATCTGATTTATCCATCTTTTTAGGTTTTCTGTATTAATACAACTCTAGTCATAGCTCTCTTTCAAGTTTCTAAAAGTCCCAATTAATTTTTTGAAGAAGAAATGGCCTTACTTTCATTTTTGTCCATTCTTCCATCTAGTACTTTTACAAGGTTGACTTATTGGATTCCATAAAAGAGTGAGAAAGTGTGGTATTTACATTTCTGTCTCTGGTCTTACTCAGTAAAATACTCGAGGCCTTGCATACTCTATGGCATTTAACAGGATTTCATTCCTTTGTATGGGTGGATAGTATTTTATTGTAAAAACATATTACAGGTTAGCCATTGATCAAGTATGATGCATTTTCTTCTGAAGATAGGATCTCGCAGGCATATTTTCTGGAGTTAATTTGTTAATTCTGTTAATTTGATTTCTGGAGTCAGTAAAGGGTAATAAGAAAGGTGAACAATTCTAATTTCTATTGATTAAAGACATTAAATTTTTGTCTATATAAATCTTATGTTTCTTCCACAATTCTGACCAAGCAAGCTTCTCTAAAATTATCCGTGGTGGTATAAACCTGTGCACATTACTCAGCCATTTACTGTCAGCCTCGCTTTCAGAGCAGCCTCGCTTTGTGTAAAAGCTGGCAACTCAAAGAGCATTTATTTTCCATTAAATGAGTGCTTTTCTGTTTAAAATATTAAAGTTACAGTAAGTAGGCATACTTCAAATTTTATCCAATTCAGTGCATACTTCTTTTCTCTATAAATAGCAATGGTTATGGTTAAACATATTAATTCCCACATGGGCCAAAAATACGATCATAGTGCCACATTTAAACAGTAAACATGGTCCCTATATTTAAATACACTGCTTTGTGTTTTGAACCAGTTTTAGTCCCTAAGAAGTCAACAGGCTTTAACATTCAGCACAATTTTATACAAAACATATTTAAAATACTTCACACTTCAGTGAAATTCACTAAGCTTGGGGCTAAATATAGAGCCCTAGCAGTCTACTATACTCATGTCAAAGCTGGTTAAAAGGAAATGTAGAAAAGGTAATCCATCACTGGGGGAAGGCATGCATGGAACAGTGTGCCCCTTCCAGAACTCTGCTATGATTGTTTCATGGACTTTTTACTGAAGATGTTTTTATAGTCTATACTGGAAAAGAAAAACACATTTTTTACATGGCAATAAAAACTACCTGTATATTTACTAAATTTAGGACAGAGCAGCAGAGCGGTCTGAGTTACTTTGACTTGCCCTACACAATAAGACCTTTAATTCTATCTGTTTTCTTATAAATTATAAAAGAAATTCTAGCAAATAGTCTTTTTGAAGTGTGTTTCTTCATATAGTCAGAGCACTGTGACTGTGGTCCTCTTGATAGGATTTGAAGTTCTGGGTAACTTATATAAATAATTCTGATTAACTTTTAAATATGAGTGACTGCAAAAACTGATATTTGTAAAATTCTGCTCCTTACCTACAAATAATGCCACAAAGATAAATGAGTTGAGCTTCTAGAGTTGAGTTTTTGTTCATCCACTAAGAGAGTGCAGTGTTTTCCAATAATACTGTGCTTTCTTGCTTCTTCTGCCTTCAGTAAACTCACAACCTTACTTTACTCTCAATGTCAGTTCCAAACCCATAGCAGCTTAAATACCTCTGTGCTCTTTAGGTCTAAAAACACAGTTTGAAATATTGGTATACTATAGTTTCCCAGGAAATTTAGAAGCATCATTAAAACCAGTAAAATTATAAATATTTTAAAGACATTAGAATAGTGAGGGAGAGCTGATGATGCTAGGAATCCTTTTTTTTTATTACCTGACTTTTAAAATATTTTTATTGTAATTAATAAAAGGGTTACATGATATTTGCCAGATAGAAGGTGCATTAATTCACATATATTGATACACTTTCACATGCCTTGGTCCCCATTACCCTCCCTCCCACCCCACCATTTTGGTTTTCCCCCCTTCCCTATCCAATTTCAAATAACCAAATACAAATATATCCAATATATCAGATAACGAAGTGAGATACTGTAACAATATGAGATAACCAAGGGACAGCAAAAGAGATGAGAGATAACATAGTACCTTAAGAACAACAATCATCCATTATATTACCTGACTTTTTATTATAGGATTGTACCATTTTGATTAGAAGTCCGAATGTCTGCCGTTGCCTGGGCAAGATGGAACAGCACATTGAAGGATATTCATTGCTCTTATTTCTGCTGTTTTTGACATTACATTGCACAAGTCCAGCTATCTTTATGTCTATCCCTAGTCATATAGAATTAATAAAGCAAAATTAAATTCAAAACAAGCTCCTCTTAGGTGCATACTATAATGTCCATACCTAGAGTCCAATTATGAGATATGATATTATCTTTGACTTCCCTTGTGTGTAATTGTGGATTTTATCTAGAATGCTTTTTCCCCTTCTGCAGAATACCTTTGAATAGTTCTTCTCAAACACTAGATGGAATCTTCATACTCCTCACCTAGTTTAGAGGCTTTGAGAGTTGAATTGTTCTAACTATTCATGCTTTCTCTGTCTCTTTCTATTCCATAAGCTCAGGCTCTCAGCAGTTGAGAGTCATCTTTCTGAAGTACACTTCATGTCATAATTTCCCTCTAGCCAGAAAATTTTAATGGCACTCCAAAGTGTGGCATGGTCCAAATTTTCCATCCTATCTCTCAATAGGAGCCTACTTCAGATAACAGAAGTGTGTGACTCCTCCTCACCCCTGAGGACATGGAGTTAATGTAACAGAATGCCTTAGACTGGTGGTTTAATCAACAAAAAGTGATTTCTTACAGGCCTGAAAGCTGAGATGTCAAAGATAAAGGTGATGGCAGATGAACCACTGTTTAATATAGAAGGTTGCATTTGCACCCTCACCTAGACAACAGAGCAAGATCCAATGTCTGCCACAAATGTCATCATGGATGCTCTACCCTTAAAATTGTATTTAAATCCACGAGTCCTTCATCATCTAGTATAATCCCATTGTGGATGAGTACAGTTTAACATATGAATTTGAGATGGTGGTACACCATTTTAGATTTCTCACGTCTCCATAAAATACAGTCATGGGGTCTAAGACAACTTAGAAGCCAAAATATGATCTTTAAACACAGTGGAATAGTATTTGCATATAACCTATCTACCTAATTTAAATCATCTTTGGGTCATTTATAATTACTAATTCAGTGTAATTGCTTTCTAGTTTTCTACTGTATCTGTTCATAAGGGTAATGGTGTATTTTTATTATAATTCTTTCCTTTCCCTTCCCATCTATTTTCTTCTTTCCTTCCTTCTTTTTTCTTTATCTCCTTTCTTTCTTTCTTTCTCTCTTTCTGTCTTTCTTTCTTTCTTTTTCTTTCTTTCTTTCTTTCTTTTTCTTTCTTTCTTTCTTTCTTGTCTTTCATTAGCAATTAAACTCAGAGATGTGCTGTAGATAGATAGGAATTCTACTACATGATCAATGCATATATTCTGGCATAAAGCCTCACAGATTTTTGTGCCTCAGTGGACTTTGAGCAATGATTTCTCAAACTCCGTATCTAGGATTGTAGTTCTAATTTATCTTCTTTTGCAAGGTATCTAACCAGTACTTCTCAGTTATCATGAAGCAAGGAATAAAGAGTATTCTTGGAAAGTTATGCCCCAATTTTCCAAGGGGCACTTCTGTCAGAGTAGATTTGTGGGATAATCATACTAGTGGCTCTGGAAATCATATTGCATTGTCTGTATTGTCTGCTGGTCTCACAAGTTCTGTAGTTATTGTATCAGCTTGGACATATCAGTAACAATTCAATAAAGGTGTAATTTTCCCCTCCCATTTTTGTCTTTGCTCTATTTCTTAGTATTAGCTCTTTAAGTTCCTGATATAGCCACTAGTTTCCCTAGTTTCCTTGAACTTCTGTAATCAGTGACCCAAATTAGACAAGTGAAAATAACATAAATTTTCCCTCATAACTTGAGGGCCAATATATACTGACCGATGCACCAACAGGATTCATTTCTGGAGAATTCATAAAGGTTTCCGTCCTGTCCTAGCTGCTGGTAACTATTGCACTTGACTGTGGCTCTTGAATTTGCAGGTTCACCATACAAACTCCATGTGTGTGATAGTCACATGCCCATCTTGTCCCAGAACATCTTGGTGAGGTCACAGTTTACTCTTTGTCTCGTTTTAGACTTTGTATAAGGATACCAGTCATGTGAGATTCCAGGTCCTCTGTTATTCAAATATTACTATGTCTGCAGTGATTTTGTTTAAAACAAAGTAACATTTGGAGGTTGTGTGAGCTAAGACTTCAGAATGTGTGTTTAGGAGACATAAGCAAAAAATAAGGAAAGGGAAGGTAAAAATCAAGGATGCCAAGACCATCCCTGTGTGTTCCACTCTTCCCAACTTGGTCTATTTCTATTTGGATGCATCTTTTACTCCCTGTGCTTTAGGAGTTCTGAAGTATTAAAAGTGAATCTCTCTGTACCGCAATCTTCATATCTGTAATGTAAAATAATAGTTCTCACCTTCAGGCATTTTTGTAAAAGATTAAAGTATATTAACCGGAGTAAATTATTTAAGACATTGGAATTGACTTTATGTGTGCATTTTTCTGACTGTGGGCAGCCTGGAAGTTGTGATCTCATGAGTTGGCTGTGGGGATGGGATGAGGAGGAACTGACCTGTGTAATCCCTCCATAAGTTTTTTTTTTTTTTTTGCTTGATCTATTTCTAGTGTTCCATTGACTTCCTCGTCCCTTGGAGATTCTAGGGATGTAGCCCAGGAGTCTCACAAGCTTGGTAGTCAAGGAATATACCACTTGAAACATGTAACCAGAGAAATCTTGGGTTTGTCATTTTTTATTTTCTTTTTTTCTTTTTGGTAAATAAAATAAGTAGACACATAAGTGAACAAATGATATGAAAATCTATTTTCTAACTAAATTCCATGATTTTTGAGGAAATCATAAATACTTCTGAAAGTGCCTGGGAAAATAGTGCCCCAATATCAAGTCTTTGATCAAAAGAACAAGACTGGAACAAGAGCAAAAAAGAAAAGTTTCAGAGCCCTGAAATAGAACTTACTCAGGAAATCTTAGAATCTTTTACAGGTTAGGATGGCCTTGGCAGGCAGGCTGTCAGAGAATTGAAATCTCCACAGGGGAGGCACCCCTGAGACTTTTTTAGGGCCCCAGTGGTCTTTCCATAACTCTGACAGTTGTTTTTTGAGGCCAGACATGCCATCAGAACTTTGGGGGTTACTTAAAGTTCTCGGCTTTTCTTTTATTACATGTTTTCTTAAGGTATTTTGACTTGTCTGATTTTGTTTTTAAAATTGGTACCAGTCCGAGATATGGATCCTTGTGTGTGTGTGTGTGTGTGTGTGTGTGTTTGTTATTTATTTGAATATTTCTGGGGAATAAAAGTTTTGGCCCCACCTGGAGTGGGTCTCAGGCCTGGTATGCCCCTCCCACTCTGCTGCAGTTTAGACAGGCAGAGGTCAAGCAAGGCAGCTGCAGGCCTAGTCAAATTTTCTTTCCTAGCAACCTGGCTGAAGTGACAATCTGAAGACAATTGGTGGCAGGACACAGACATCAGTCTTAGTTCCCCCAGGTTTAAATCTATCCCCTACGTAAACTGGTATGTGAGATGCTCTAGTCAAAATAGGGAAAACGACTGGAGTCATGCTTTAGTTGGGCTAAATTCAGCCCAGAAGACTCCCACCCAGCTTTCATCTGCAGAAAGTATTATGGTAATGTGTCTGACATCAGGAACAAGCTCTAGAAAAATAAATTTCAGCTAAGTTACTTTGTTAAAAAGTTTTGCATTAAAACTTGGTTGTCACCTGCAAGACTAAGCTTGGCAAAAATCTCTTGACACTAAAAATTCTGGAAAATGTATGGCTTATATTAATTTTGCACACTTTAAGATCTTTGTATGAGTGTGTGTGAATGTGTGTGTGAGAGAACATGCTCAAGATTAAACTGTTAGCATGCGTTGTAAAACATGAGTGAGTTTATACTTGAAATACAAAAAGATAATTGTGTAAATTTAAGTCTAAACTCCAAGAAAAATGATTAGGTTTTGGTGTTTCAAATGTCTCAGAGGATCATTGCATTGTTTTAAAGATGAACTGGTTAAAAAGGACTTTTCTAAAGATTCTGAAATATGCATTTTTAAAAATCTGGTATTATAATACATAGAGCTATTTACATTGTAAACATTGTATCCGGTTTAGCAAAAAGGCCTCAGGGATTTTGGGATTTCTTTCCTTGGGTTAAAATTTGGGGATACATATTAGAAACTTAAACATGAAAATGTATTTACCAGTCTCAGAAACTTTGCCTCTCTATCTGCTGAAAACTGTTTAGTTAAGGTAATCAAATGCCAACAGAAAGGACAGGGAAAACTTAGTATAGGTCTGCATGCCTATCTTTGGGGGTGAGAGGTGAACTGGCAAAGGTGCAGCTCTGGGTTTCCTTGGTGAGAGATGCCCTGAGGTGGGAGGGGTGGTCCTGGAATGGTGAAAGAAGATAAGCTGGCACAAATGCTGTTCATCTAATCCTGGTCTGATAGACTGAGTAGACCATCTTCATCTTGTCTCTTTTCCTTGCAGACTGAAGCTGGAAATCTGATGTTAAAATGTGAGTGATGTGATTAGTATTTCTTAAACTGCTCCCTAAAATGTAATAAATTGGGGAAGGGGTTGTAAAAGGAATATTTAAAGGCGTATCTCTGTATGATTTGGTTTCATGTTACTTAGAGTTAAATGTATTTTAGAAAAAAAAGAAACTAAGTCTGGTCTTTTGGTGCAGTGATGATGTTTGCAAATCTCGCATTAAGGGAAAAAAAAACTGTCCTTTGAGTTCAAACTGTTATTGGAGTTTCAAGCAGTAGCTCAAACTGCAGAGGAAAAAAATGCCTCTTCTAAGTGGAGATCTTGAGGCAAAGGAGGGGGTGCCTTGGGCCTACAAGAGTTCTTCAAATGTAAATATAGGCTAAACTGTGAAGTGTTAAAGCAGAACAGTAAATTTTTTTTAAAAAAAATTAGAAATTGGTTTCTGGAAAAATTTGGGAGTGAGATTGTCCTAAATATTTGTTTCAAAGAAGAGTAAAAAAGGAAAATAAGACTACCAAAATGACTGTTTAATTGCTATTTCATTTTGCCCTTGTATGTTTCTTTGTAACAATTTCCAGCAGGTCCACAGGAAGGAACAGCAGATTCTTCTTCAGATGTAATTTTGGCCTGTAATAATTTCCAGGTAAGATCATGCTTAGAGACTATTTCTGTGTTGATCACGTTGTTGCTTTTAATTGGAGCAAGGTGGCCGTTAAAAGGACTCATTGATCTGAAAACTGCAAATTTCTGAGCCAGCCCAGGTAGAGCAAAGTCCCTGTGAGATCGTGGTCTCTAATCTAGCAGCAGAGTGCTCATAAGGCGGAGTTGCTTTGGAGCTCCAAGTGACAGAATGCTAGCCTTGAATTGGAGAGGTGGGGGACAGCGCCCAGGCCTGAGTTCAAGTCCAACAGCCAACCAAGTAAAATGCCAATGGGACATTTACCCCTGTGTGAAGAGACACTCCTGGGACAAAAGTAAAGAAACATCCAGACACAGTATGCCTCTGATTGGATGGCAGAGATGGTGTCAGATCCTAGAGTCTCATGTGCTTGGCCATTCAAAATTAATCAGAGCCAGGAGGTCATAGAATAATTTATAAGCATGACTTGCTAATGCCCATGTCTGCTTCATAACTGGGCAGGAACTTGTCAGTCATCTGTAATAGTGAGTAGTTAAAACTTAAGGTTGTCAAAATGAATGGGTAGTTTACAATCCTAACCTGCCTGTATTTGCTCCAAGCCCTAACCGAGCATATTTGGATTTGACACCAGTCACAAATTCAGAAAAGAAGTTTATGGACCTGAGGGTGTGTTCCTATTGATCTGTCTAGGCTTACACAGGTAACTTAGGCATTATTAGGGTCACTCTTTCACTCATCTTAGAGAGATCCTAACAGGTCAGTATGATTCTCAATGCTTGATGCAAAAACAAAGCTTGCTTAATTTTCACTCTTGTTCCAGCTTGTTCATTAGATCATGGACCCAATATTGGGGCGGTATTTTATCAGGCCCATTTAACTTCCATTACATATTTATTTTGATAATGAGGGCAATTTCTAATCATATTGGACACAATTTTCTCCAGGGCTGTACATCCAACTCAGGGACTCATGCATGTAACACATGCCCTACCACTGACTTACAGCCTCACCCTTTAGATGGCAATCTAACAGAGCTTGAAATATATAAAACAGTGCATGTATTTTCATTACCAGATACAAAAAATAAATGTTTCTGTAAAAGACCAATGAACACCTATTGATTCACCATGAAAACTGCTCTCAAAAATTAGATATGGCTTGACCACTTTCATTTGGCCTTAAACTAAATTTTACTTTTTCAGAAGATACAAAAAGATCCCCATTTTTGTCTTATCATTGCATTGTATTTATGGTTACATAGAAAGCTCACTGTCATCATCATTTATATAACATATTCAAGATTGTTTTGAATAACATACATTTTGATTTGCATAGAAATTATATCATAGTATCACTCATTTTAAATAAGATATGACTAATCAATGTTTTTCAGTTACATCAAGTTGATATCAATCCAAAAAATATGATGATTATATACATATGTTAAGGACACAGTGAAGCATATGAATGGCAAATATTTCTCTTTTGCAAATATTTCTTGTGATATGTTTAGTATATTACTAGAATTAACATTGGTGAAGATCACAAGACTTTTAAAATGTCAGGGAAATATAATGGTGACAGCTAAAATTTTTCCTTAGATTTTTAAAATTATGTTTTTTGAAGTTTTTAAGTAAGCAATAAAAATTGGTGATATGATTTGATTTGGGATTTCTTGTTGCATATGATACTTAATATTAAAATTTTACATTATAATTGGTGTTTGTAAAGCATATGTGATAATATATAATGTACAAATTGAGTCAGATCTGAATACATTCTGAGGATATATGTGACTAGAATATATTTTTTACAATGTATATTATGGAATAGGAAATTAGACTTATGTGAAATTCATTATTTAACAGAATTTGAAAAATGAGGTTAATAGGGAAAGGACACACGTTATATGATCTTAGAACACTTTCTTCAATCTGTTTAAAACTTCATGAACATAAAATAGACTCACGACTACCTCTAACATAAAAAACAGACTAGTCACTAACTCAAAGATGTATTGTGAATGCTTGAATTGGTTTGTAGTTGAAAGCACAATAGACTAGAAAGATTTTATCAGGGGATAAGATTAGATAAGACTGGAAAAGTCAGCTTGAGACACATATTTGTGGGTTTCACATTGAAAAAGTGAGATCATTTCAGTTGGTATTTAATGGAGACTCTAGGACATTTCATAAAAAGTGCAAAATAATTTGGGTGGCTTTAAAAAATTAATCTGGCTGGGCACTGGTTGCTCACACCTCTAATCCTAGTTACTCAAGAGGCTAAGATCTGAGGTTCGTGGTTCAAAGCTAGCGTGGGTATGAAAGTCCGTGAGACTCTTTTCTTTTTTTTGCTTTGCATTTCTTTATTTGAGAAGAAATCTATTCATTTATTTATGTTTTCTTCCACACTTTTATTATTATTATAAAGGTATGTACAGGGGGGTTTAATTTTTTCCTCAGAAAACCAGAAGTGGTGCTGTAGATCAAGTGGTAAAGCACTAGCCTTGAGCTGAGGAGCTCAGGGACATTGCCCTGGCCCACAGTTCAAGCCCCAAGACAGAAAAAAGTCTACAGGTCATATAATACAGGATCTTGTTCTGTTAGTGAATTATGCATAATAATTCACAATTTGAAGAATCATAACAAGCATAAATTATTTGAGAAATTCTTATTCTTTTCATATATATATGTGTGTTCAAAATAACTATCATAAACATGAGCTAATGGGTAGCTCATAAAACTGCATAATTAAGTTAGATCAAAATGCAATGTTGTTTATAGATACAGATATAACATAATTGTCATAATTATATAATCTATTCTATAAATGGTTTCATTTATATTTAAAAACAGTAATTCAAAAACTAGTTTTTGCTTTTATTAAGCCAAATGCTTTTTGGACTGTAACATAGTCATCTATATCTTCTGAATTTATTTTTGTTTCAATTAAATTGTATATATTTTATGTTTTTAATTCAATAATAAATCTACATGGCTTTAAATTCTGTAGATCCAAAAAGCTGTGAAATGTCCTAGCAAATTCAACAATATTTTAAATGGAACTTTCCTTTATTTTGAACAAATGCATTTATACAATAAAATAGTATGTTTTATAAAGAGTTATATTTCTTGACTAGTTGCTCAATAATTAACATGTAGTTATTTGATCCAAGACAAATTGGAGGTCAAATTGGGATAGATTTAATTACTTATATTTGAGATCTATCATGCCCATCTTCCCATGACCTAAAGTGAAGCCTGTTTTTTTAAAGATTTTATTAACATTGATTTTTACATCGTATTTCAAATGTCATGTTTAACAAACAAGTATTCAAGAAGGGATTCTTTATGTACAATCACTGGCACATAGTTTTAGAAAATAACTAAAATTAAGCTGAGGGTTTTTAAGTCATAGATACATATTCATATATACAAGACATTACGTCTATAGAACATATAGCCTATCATAGATTTGATAAAATAATGGCATTTGCTGGGAAGTGGATGAAATTAGAGTGAACCATGTTGAGTGAGATAAGTCAAGACCAAAGGAACATAAGGTGCATGGTATCCTTAATATGTGGATATTATATCCAAACAGTACAAGAGCAAGGACTCAATATTTGGGTACCCAAGGTAATGGACATGGTATTGGAGATATAAACATAAATATATAGTTATAAAAATCTATGAAGCCAATTTTTTAAATGATCTGAAATCACTTTGTCATAATTTTAATTAATTTTCAGATAGCTTTGGTTTTTAAGTGTTGTGTATTCCAGATATAGAAGATAACTCCATAATTTTGGCAATGACAAATTGTTTCAGGTTAGCCAAAATTATTTTAGCACTTAAGAAATGGTTGAGTGTGGACAAGGTCATCGCAAGTTCATTGTAGTACTAATAAAGTACTAATAAGAATGATCATAAGAATATGGTTCAGTAAAGTAGATTCACAGACCTAGGTCTCTATTTTAATGAGCAATGTAGAGCATCATGAAGGGTTGGTTTCAGTAATGATGGCATAAAAGCAGCTTGAAGAGAGACAAGAACTTGCAAGGAAAGAAATACTTAGGAAAAATGGATTATGCCAGGATCAAAAAGAAACATACTTACAAAAATGATGAATTTAGAAATATCTTTGCCAAATGGAGAAAAAAAATCATGGCATGTTCCTAAAAAAGAGACAGTCTAGATCTAGACCTCATCTGGGATGAGTCAGATAAATTTCAAAACATAATGATTGATTTAGCCTAATATTTTCAAATATAGTTGAAACAAAACTTGTTAATATATGTTTTGGAAATAAATAGAATATTTTTTTGTGTGTGTGGGTCATGGGGATTGAACTAGGTCTGGGAGCTGTCCCTGAGCCCTTCAGCTGAAAGCTACCACCCTACCCTTGAGCCAAGTCCCTCTTCCCCTTTTCTAGTGGTTAATTGGAGATAAGAGTCTCAGGTCCTATAGCAAAGATATGGAACCCACACAGATGCCCCTCAGTTGATCAACAAGATGTGATATTTATACACAATGGAATTCTACGCTGCTGTCAGAAAGAATGACATCGCCCCATTTGTAAGGAAATGGAAAGACTTAGAAAAAATCATATTAAATGAAGTAAGCCAGACTCAAAAGAACATAGGCTCAATGGTTTCCCTTATTTGTCATAATTAGTAGAAACCTTGGGCTCTCCTAGCAGAGATTTACAATAGAGCAAAACCTAGATACATAAGGCCATACAGTATGACCCTAATGAAAGGATCTCCAGGATATAGAAACAAAAGCCATATAATGAATGATTGTTGTCCTTAATGTACTATGTTATTTCTCATCTCTTTTGCTGTCCCTTGGTTATCTCATGTTGCTACAGTATTTTACCTTGTTGTCTGATATAGTGTATATATGTATATTTGGTTATTTGAAATAGGATAGGGAAGGGGGGAACAAGATGAGGGATGGGAGTGCAGGGGGGTGGAAATGGGGACCAAGACATGAGAAAGGGTATCAATGTTTGTGAAGTAATGCACCTTCTATCTGGTGAATATAATGTAACCCTTCTATTAATTACAATAGAAAAATATATGAAAAAAAAGAGTCTCTGGCTGGCTTTCAACCTTGATTCTCATATCTCAGCCTCCTGAGTTGCTAGGATTATTGGCATGAGCCACCACACCCAGTTAGAATATTTCTTTTGTAAATTGTCTCACCATTTTCTAGTTCCCCTTTCCTTACTTAATTCAGATAATTTCATAGACAATATACAGAATACAAAAATCAAATACAGTGACAACAGAGGATAAACCATGGGAGGGGAATGAAAAAACAAAACCACAAAATATAGCTCCTCACAGACATACATAAAAATAATTTTAAGAAATGAAGAATATATTTTGAGATAATTATGAAAGATTAGTTATTTAGAAATAGTTCTAGTACATCATATTTAGAGTGATTTGTGAGTGATTTTAAGTTACAGTAATTTCTTCTCTGCTTATTTATTTATTCAAAATATTTATTGAATACCGTTTAAATGCCAGTTCTAGAAACTGGAGATAGTAAGCACATAATACTTATCTGTATCTCATCTTCTTTTCTCACATCCCAATTTACATTACAATGAGGATATACCGATTACATGAAGTAAATAACATACAAATCACAATAGGGAAGGGAAGAAAACAAGATGAGGGGCAGGGGTGGGAGAAGGGAAATGGGGACCAAAACATGAGAAATGGTATCAATGTATGTGAAGTAATGTACCTTCTATCTGGTGAATATAATGTAACCCTTCTATTAATTACAATAAAAATATATGAAAAAACAAATCCCAATGTGTATATTCTGTTAACTGAAGATTGAAAAAAACTTAATAATTCTTTCTGAAAAAATGAAAGAAAAAAGAAATAGCCAACTTCACATGATACATTAAAAACAACAACTGCAAAGGAGAACCTTTCGTTTCCACATCAGGGAGTTCATTGAGCTTAGGTATCATCTTATAAGGTGAAAGAGTAGAACAATGCAACAGACCATAGGCTTATAATACTATATGCTGGAAATGAGCTGTACAACTTGGAGTGTGGAGATTAGGGGGGAAAATCTAGAAAAAGGTAACAATGTCCAAGAAGAAATCTAATCTGTACAACAATCTTCAACAAGAAATGTAACTGTAAATCCTCTGTATATCACCTTGACAATAAACTTAAATTATATTTAAATAAAAATATATTATTTTCTTGACAAGAAATAAATTTTACATAAAATTATACAATTATCAGTAAAGAAATAATTTATATCACTTAAGATTTTCTGATTAAATATGTTTCAGATAAATAGTACCTTAAGTGGATTTCAAGGGTCCCTTGATTAAGTTCTACTTTTTTTTCTTTTGGTTAAATTTTGTAAAAAGCAAGAAATAAAGTCTATAGCTCACATTATCAGCAAAGGAAGGAATTTATATTTATGTTTGTGAAAATGAATTAGAATAAAATGGTCTTGAAACATGGCAAAACATAAAAACAAGACATAGACCATCTAACAAAATGGAAGTTTGTGTCTTATCAATTCTAGGAATCAGAGCACATTTGGTCATCTTTCTACTAGGGGCATTATGAATTTTCTATAGCATATTTCCTTAGATAGGTGATCACCTTGATGTTGAATTTATATGAGGAGTTTTATTTATAGAGTGCAGAATGTGTTTGGAGATGTGGCAGCTTTTACATGTCATATGAAATGTATTTAAAGATTAAAGTGTCACTTAAAAAATAATGCAATAGAAATGACATCTGTGCACTGGAAGCTAATCAGCACATGTATTTACCCATATGTTTCCCTCTCTGGAACTTATAAAGCAAAATGGGTGGCTTAAGTTAATATCAAACTCGGCAAGTATTTATTTACATGTACTTAAAGACAAAGCCACAGCCTCTTTGGATCTCAGTTTGTACAGGAGCAAAAATGTAAGAAAATAAACTGCAAAAATATTAAAGAAATTTAAGACAGTATGATATTTGAACTAAACATCAAATTAATTTAAAAAATAAACACAATCAAATTAATTTAAATTAAATTCCATTAAAAGAAGAAGTAGAAAAAATCGAAAGTTCAATAACAAATTCCAATCTAAAACTAGCCTAGGATCATAAATGTGTAAAGTAGTTTGGGCTCTAAAACAAATTAGCAAATGCAGAAGTTAGAGTCCTCTTCTCAAAACATGTAAGCTTTTGTAATCACAACAGTATGAGTTATATGGAGAAGGAGAATATTAGAATTAAGATCCCAAAATAAATCATAGCAAATATGGTCAGGAAATCCTTCAATAGTTTCAAAACTACCCAGAGAGAAGTCAATTTTCTTCAATGAATGATATAAAGACACTGAGTTGACAGACAGTTGTTTGTGTTTATTCTACAATATATAAATATTAACTCAAAAAGATATGTGAATGTAAGACTTTGAACTATAAATTTAGAAAAAAAAATTAGGATCTTAAAATTGGTTAAAGAATTTTTGGGCACACTTCCAAAAGTACTACTACTAATAATAATAACAAAAGATTGGTGAAATGTTGGAAGAGAGATCACACAAGGCAGTCAACAAACAAGAAAAAATGTTCACTAGGCATCATAGAAACCACAAGGATAGCTACTGTATTTAAAAGCATACTAAGCACTGTTCAGGATATGAAGAAATTTCAATTAATATGTATTATTGATGGGTTTGTAAAATGGTACATTATAAAATTTCCTTATAAAGAAAATTAAAACTGAAATGATTTAATAATCCTATTACATTATATTATAATTCTATTTATTAATCCTATGTATTTGTACACAAAATGTATAAAACTAGTCATTTTGTTACTTGTGCACACCAAAATGGAGATTCAATTTTGATATTTCATAAGTATATATATGTATATATACATATATGTATATAGTAATCTGGTTAACCTACTCTATTATTCTTTTTTTCTTGTCCCTTCTATACCTTCCCACTGTAAACATTTTAGATTTTATGAAATCCTCTTCAGAGGTAAACACAATATCTTTTATTGCACTATACTGAACAAAGGCAGGATTGTCCAGTCATTTACCAGTCTTCCAAAAAGAATTGTCCTTGCTTACATGGAGAAAGCAGGGCAGGATACAACGAGTCTTCAAAGGGAATTATGGACCCTTTTTCATTTAGAGCCTTAGGGTGTAGATTGCTCTTTCCATCATCGTTCCAACTCTCTGGCAGCATTTTATCTCAGTTCTCTGAACACATTAAGCAAAAAGAAGAAGCTAGGAGGGGAATGTGATCCTGGTATACTATATGCATGTATTATACACATGTGTAATTAGCAGAATTCAGTCCCTTTGTACAGGTGATGTATGGTGACAAAATAAAAGGGCACCTGAAGTCTGCTCCTTTATGTAAATATCAAAGCAAAAAGTTTGATATAATTTTGATATGAAAGAAGAAAATTACAAACATGTTATGACCATACTCATTACTGGAGAGAAGTTTGTATTTTATTAAGCGTTCAAGGACTTTCTGTATCTTAACAAACACTGATTGAATCTGTGCCTTGGCTCTGCTTTCCAAGAAGCAAAGCAAGAATAACTTTCTACAGTGTTAAGCAATCTAAGCATTAGTTTGGGATTGTTTTTCTCTTGAGCATCCCTATGAACTAAAGGGATTTACACAAAATCAAAGAATAATTAATGAAAACGGCTTATTGTAAAGAAAAGTCAGTGAAGAGTGAAGGTAGTTAATCAGAGAAGTCTAACAACAAAGACTTTCTAAACAGGTTTATGAAGGTATCATTGCACACCATAAAAAGCCAATTAACTGTACAGGTCAAGTAATTTTAGTAAAGTTACAGTTAGGCAAGCATGCCTTACACTATGCATGGGAATCATTCCGTTTGTTTTTTAAAGAAAAGGCCTTTGTAAAAATAAACAACGGTAGCACATTCAAGATTTATAGACAACTGTTGATGGGACTTTGTGCTACTATTATTGTTATTGTTGTTTGGTGGTGGTGGTGGTCATGGTAATAATCGTAGAAGTGGTAGTCGCCCCTCGTTGTTGTCATAGTAGTCATCTTAGAGTTTGAACGCATGCCCTGGCTCTGTGACAGAGATGTTTTAGTCAAGAGTAAATCTCCTCTGTGAGCCACCACTCCACTTCCAACTTTTCTGGTGCTTAATTAGAAATTAGAATTGAATGGCCTATCATGCATGGTTGTCTTAGAATCACAATCCTCAGATCTCAACCTCCCGAGTATCTAGGATTACAGGTGTGAGCCATGGTTTCCTGGCAGCACTTCCTAATAAGAATGTTACTCTCAATTCTCACCAGCTGAGACTTCCTGACAAGTAGTCCTGAACAAATTTCTAGCCAGTGACAACAAAGGTTTACAAATGTGATGTGTTCATTAGTTTTCCATTCCTAAGGTATAAATGAACTTACAAATAAGAAAGTTGATTTTGAACCAGTTTTGAAAGTTTCAGTTCATGTCTGTGTTCTACTATTTACTAATGTTGCCATGATTGAGTGACAAAACTGCAGCCCCCAGGCCTCAGAGAAAGATGATTCAAACCTCAGCTCTGGCTTAGAACCTTCAACTCCACTGTCACCTGCGATACAATACCCCCGGAACTCTGCTACAAAAAGCTGAAATCTTTATTTCTCACTCAATCCTGCTCTATCAGAACCACGTCCAGTGATCCCCTAAACCTCCATTCTAGGGATCGATTTTATTGGCAATTGGCTATTCTTTTATACATGTTGTACTCTAATACCATTCTTTAGTTTTGATGGTTTTCATAATGGCAAGGCTTTCTGCTTTGGTGTCATGCCCAAAAAATAAAATGCATTTGTCTGAAAACATCATAAAAAATTCACTGTTTTCCACTGTAAACCCATGCTCATTATTCTAATAAAATAAGGAAATTCTCAGTGGGGAGTAGTCAGAGAGGAAATAGGTCTCCCCCTCCCTTTTTTCTCCCCCTTTAGGGTAGTGGTGGCTAGCATCAAAGCTTGGAGCCAGCAGGCCAGGCCTCAGCCATTGTGCTTACCTTACAGCAGATACAACAGGGAGATGCCACTATGCCAGCTATCGGTTGATTGATATATCTCATGAACTTTGATGCCCGAGCTTCTCTCAAACTGTGATTTTCCCATCTACTCCTCCAAAGTAAATGGAGATTATGGGTTTGAACAAACACACCTGCCTATGTCTGTTAGTTATGAATCTGTCGCCCCTAATGTCAAGGGTATGTCTTCTTCCCTAACCAGCCAAGTGTGATAACTTCACACGGTAACCATCAACTATGGATGAGTAATCTTCATCCCCAAGATTATACTGTGTACATCTGAAATTCTGTTACATTTACAGTCATTCTATCAGAGTCCGCTGGAATCTGTTGTGTGGGTCTCAGGGTTCACATTTTCATTTCAATATAATTTGTTTTACACTGCCCTAATGTTACCTTTGTGAGTTTTAACTCATGAAAAGAATTTTATTTGTATTAGAATAAGGTCAAACAAATAATCTCTATTCCACATTAAATGTGCTGCTTTTTTGTCCCATTTTAACACTTTGATAAGTTAGTGTGATTCAGAATTTACCTGCATTCAGTAAGTCAAATAAAAAATAGGCTACTTTTCATAGTTAACAAAGGTTATCCTTAAAATATAAGAGTCAATATCTTCTGCAGAGAAATATACAACATCTTATAAAGATTTCAATGACAGCTGGGAACTCTCAGTGACAAAATGAGATTATAAAGGCAAGTATGTAATCTATCCCTCCCTCTCTCTTTCTCTCTCTCTTTCTGCCTCTCTCTGTAACACACAAACACACACACACACACACACACACACACACACACACACCCCTCTGTTTCTCTCCCACATTTCTGCTTTCTCTCTCTCTGAACTTTGCTATTATTTATTTTTACCTTATCCATTATATCCATTATAATCTCTCATGAAATAGACGTCAATTGATAAATCAAAGTTTGTCTGTGGAACATCTGATATTGGCATGACTAGTTGTTTTTAGAACATTGAAAGGGCAAGGAATTTGTAATCTCAAATATTTTTCTTTAATTAATACTAGCTTAAAAAAACAAAGATTCATACTAAAAATGATTAATAACTTTTTCTTTTTCTTGTTTTGTCAGTTGTGGGGCTTGAACTCAGAGTCTGGGCACTACCCCTGAGCTCTTCAGATCAAGGCTAGTGTTCTACCACTTGAGCCACAGTACCATTTCTGGTATTCAGGTGGTTAGTTGTAGATAAGAGTCTCATGGACTTTCATGCCCTGGCTGGCTTTGGACCAAGACCCTCGATCTCAGCCTCCTGAGTAGCTAGAGTTAGAGGCATGAGCCACCAGTGCTTGGCCTATAGCTGATAATTTCCAGGTATGTTTCTTCATATACTCCACTGCAATAATTTCCTCATTTTTGCAATGTGTTGCATTTCTGGGGGAAATCATAAGCATATCAAAAGATACAAGGAGCCAGTTGCTAGTGGCTCATGCATTTAATCCTATTCAAGAGGCTGACATCTGAGGATCTTGGTTCAAAGCCAGCCAGAGAAGAAAAGTCCTTGTGTGATTCTTATCTCAAATTAACTATTCCAAATCTAGAAGTAGAGCTGTGGCTGGGAAAGTGCCCAGACTCTGAGTTCAAGCTCTACAACCAACAATAAAACAAAAGGAAAAAATACCTAAAGGTAAAACTATGACCTTGACAAACAGCTACAGATCTGATTTCCATCTCTGTATTTGTCAATAATTTGAGAATTTAATTAAAATGTACAAAAGACTAATAACTATTGGCAATATATTTATTATAATCCATAAGGATTTCATTTACTAGTTGTAATATTTCAAGCTATTTTATAATGTGAATAGTATAGCATATCACACAAGGTGCAATTTCTTCATAGGAGACTTCAATCAACTTAAGTAAATTCTAAAGATACATTTGAATCTATATGGTTCTAAAATAGATGTTACCTGCATTTCAGAAATTATGGTTAATTAAAATGTTTGAGGAGATTTATATGAAAATAAAAATATCATAAAATAGTAGTTAAATTTATATTTTGCTGACTAATTACATTTGTGTTACCTACAGAAAAAATATCAATGGAAAAAAAGTTATCAATCTCCATGAAAGAATCCCTAGTGATCATTCCCTGTATCTATGCAATTTTTAGTTTAACTTTAAAAGCACACGCTATTACTCTCTATTTTTGAAATACAAATGACAAGTACAATATACAGCTGGAATCACATGGCCTAATAATCTTTTGCCTTTTTTCTGTGATAGCCACTTTGCTTGAAGTATGTAATTGTAGCCTGCCCCTTATCCTTTCTGTAGATTGCAGCTTTCTGAAAATACACGTACAAAGAGCAGGGAGTTGTATTCAATATAAATTCTACAATAAAGGCAATGAATATTTTGTGTATAAATTTTTTCTGAATATCACTATGTATTTATGTTGAATATATGGCTAGAACTAGAATTTCAATTTAAAAATTATGTAGATATCTGATTGTAATACATGTCCTCTGCCCCTCCATAAAGGAGTTCAAAATGTATCTTTTTGAATAATCATTTTCTTTTTTTAACTTGTTATTGTTAAGGTAATAATATTGTTCGGGGTTACAGTTACATTTGCCAGATAGTAGGCATATTACTTCTAATACAATGACATCCCTTCTCATGTTTTGGTCCCCATTTCCTCCATAAAGGAGTTCAAAATTTATCTTTTTAATATTTATTTTCATTTTAGCTTTTTCACATTCCATATCATGATCCTTCGCTTTATGTTTTACCAAGATATTGTTTATTAATTTTCATAACAGAAAATATCAGAGGTTGTTTGGGCAAAGGTGTAAAAAGTGAATACTCTAGCATATTTAGTCATTAGAAGTGCTGGACTAATACTAGCAATTTACTGATTTGCTTCTGTATTGGATTTCTTCTATTCTTTTAGTAGAGCATCATCAAATTTTTTAAATGGTCAATGCATTTCTATTTATTCTAATGTCTCAAATCCTCACAAACTTATTGTGTCTGAAAGAGTATTTGCAATCCAACTACATAAATATATATATATATGTGTATATATATATACACATATATATATATATATTTGATCATGAATGTCTGGGTCAGGCTTGACTACTTATACCAGTCTTCCTACCTACATGGAGGCAGAAGGAAGATAGATGTGAGAGTCCATACTAGACAAAAAGCATAAGATCTGAACATAGCTAAAACAAAAAGGGCAAGGGATAAGGCTCAAATAGTGAAGTGCTGGCCAAGCCCAACGGCTTGAGTCCAAATGCCAGTACACGTATATGTGTACGTATAATTTGCGTGAGAATTATCATAAATTTTCATGATTGATGGTGTTTTAATGTTACTGAACTAACATATATGATATATACTTATTATAGCCTTGGTGCTATTTCATTATAATGGGTAATTCAAAGCAATAAACAAAATATTGTCTCTTCTTATGGTAAAATTGGAGTCTACATTTGTATCAAAGTCACTAGTTTTTTTCCTAATAATTTTCCCAAGATAATGATCAATTTAAACAATACCACTAAGTTAATTGGAATGGTAATTTCATCTCATAAATTTAAAAAAAAAACACATATTAGGAAAAGATGAATAGAGATAAATAAAACCATTTTTAATTAGAGTATCGAATTCAATCAAAACATGTGGAGCAACTAAACGGGAACTATGAGTATAAACATATTGAAATATAATACATTTCCAAGAAATGCACAAAACATTCCAGAATACACAAAACTGGATAGTAATGAATGTGTGATTAAAATGCCTGACAAAATTATATCCTAATAGTTTAATCACATTTTAAGCTATATAATCAGTAAAGCAAATCATAAAATTGCATTTTTCAGGAACTATACTTTAATGATAAATACATTTAAAAAAGCATGCAGTGTGATATGATCTCTTCTGTAAAATGTAAGAAAATGAATACGATTAAAAAAGTTATATATTACTTTAGAGTGAAATAAAAGGACTTTAAACAATAAAACATGAACTAAGAAGAATTTGCCAGAATACTAAGCTTTTCTTGAGATTCACAGAAATCAAAACAATGTCCATTAGTGCAGAATAAAAACATAAAAACAACTCAGTGTAAAAAAAAAAGTACCCTGCGTTAATGGAACATTAAAGTTATGATTTAAAACCACAAAAGTCAGGAAATTCAGAATTAGAACTCCCAAGGCAACCATAACAGTGACCTCTTGTATATGAACATGGCTTTGAAAATTGAGATTTTTGCCTTTCTGCTCACATATAACTAAGAGGAACAATCTTGAAGGGAAAAAAATGATGCTACATTTTCTTAGAATCACTGCATAAGTTTAAGGTTTTATAACTTTGAGAAAATAGAAACATCAATTTTATTTGACCATATAAGCCCATTATGAAGTAAGAACGAATTTTTACAATATGCTATAGAAAGCTATATACAGCATAATAAACTATATAAGTATAAAACATGATTTTGGACCCTTCATTAAATATAGCCATGAATGCTTGCCATTTAAAAATATCTTCTGATGCAGCATTGCACTGGTTAAGACATTATTAAAATTGAATATCATATAACAAAGAGGGTCCAAAGAAATTAATGAACTGGGAAACAAAAAATGCTTCGTACATATGAATTTATAGTTTGATAGGGAAGATATTTCATCTCAACTTCATGACCTCTTCATTTGCAAAAAGAAAGGACTGATAGAAATGATAGTTTCGTTCTGACTGATTTAAAAAAATAACATATTTTGTGACTCCTTGTGAATTTATATTCTAGAAGATAATCATAGAAATCATTTCAGATTTTTTGTTTGAAAAAATATATTGAGATATAGTTGATCAGTCAAAGCAAAAGCTGATGTAATTTACCATTGACTGTATCATAAATTATACGATGACTTTTCTTTTTAGCTTACTTTTATAAATGAAAGGATGTTTGTTCATTTCTCCAAAAATTAGTCCAGGCCTGAGGACATGTTTAGGCACTTATCAGTAGGGAAATATGTTTTCTAAAATGTGAGTTGGAAAACAGAGAAATGTTCTGAAAGAAACAAGTATTAAAGGATTGTCTTACACATACATCAGCGTCCTAGTGACATAGAGCCTTTTAGTCAAGATCACCAGGCTGGACTCTGCAAATTCACTTTATATAGCAGTTATCTTTATGTCCAATCCAAGGACCATTATGTAAACAGTAATACATTTTTAAGTCAGCAACAATAACCAAAACTGCAGCAAAAGAAAGCATGAATTTCAATTCTACTTACATCAGAGAAAGCAACCAAATTTTCCAAAGTGTGTTTGTTTGAATTTTCTGTTGGGGTTAGAATGCAATTAATTTCAAAAAAATATGGTTAACACATAGTTTAACAAGGATTCTGTCTCGAGGCAACTCAGACCTCCTAACTGCCTGTGAAGTTGAATATTTGTGGTATTGGGTTTTCAGTCAAAAGCGTGATATGATCTTCCAGAATATAAAAACATCTCTGGATTTTCTATGATAGGTGAAGAAGTGCTGTGACCATTGATGGAATTCTAGAAAGTGAGGCGTCCATGAGATTTTACAAAGAAATAAGCTCATTTACCAGTTGGTGAATGCATTATAATTAACACAAAAAATTGCTAACCTAATTGTATTTGCACAAATTCAAAGTATCTTTTGATAAGAGTTTTCAAAAGTTTAAATGCTAACTCTGTTTTCTTTTTTTTTAATTGTCGGGATAATATATAGAGGGGTTACAGTTACATTTTTCAGGTAGCAGAGGCATCACTTGTCACACATTGATACCCCTTCTCATGATTTTAGCCCCATTTCCCTCCCCTCCCCTTCCCAATCATCTCCAACTCTATTTTCTATTGTTTCTTGTATGTAATTGGACAGCCTGGAAGAATAGCAACTCAACTTATGATGTATTCTTTTCTTATTGAAAATAAGTGCAGGAAATTATGAATAAAGAGTATACTATAAATGAAGAAAAATAAATCTCAACTTAATGTTCCAAATGCATTATCTTAAGTATTATCTTTCAAATATTTGTCAATAGAAAGATACTTTTATGGTACAAATAGTAATTGCCAAGACATTCTATAGTCCATTTTTAATGGAACTTTAAATCATCATATTTAAATGTCAGGTTTTTTTCATCATTATTTTAAAGGCCGCGTATGCTACAGAGTTAATGCATTACAATTTACTTAATTTCCTTATTGTAAGACACTTTAGCTATTAGAGAACACACCTCAGGGAATAACTATGTGCATATTGCTTTTTTTCTTCTCTTGACAAATTTCCAACATGAAATATTTATGACTTAATACATGGAGTGACATTGTAACTAGTTGAAGGTGAGGAAAGGAGTGTTTAAAAATTAGACTGCACTCTTAACAAGAATGACTGCCAGTGATAAATAGTCGACTGTCGAAAAAAGACTGAAAACCTTGTCTACGGATATTACATAGGATCTTAAAAATAGTCTCTCATAGAGATAAATAACTACTCAGTTCCCCAAAAGAGTTGTTGGTAAAAGAATAATGAGTATGCTTAACATTAAACATTCATTCATAGTCACACAATACATTTACAGGCTGATTAAAACATTTTTTATCACCTTAACATTCAGTTTAAAATATTAAGGGACAAACATTGGTGCACTCACATGGAACAAAAATCTAAATACTACATGTTTTGGCAGGATAAGTGTGGATATTTTTAGAGCTGAGCAATTTGCTTTGTGTAGGTAATAGAATTATTTAGGAGATAAGGTTTCATTATGCAAAACAAGTGTTCTTACTTTGAAATATCCCTTCATTTGAATCAAATTCTATTTTAACAATTCTTCTTCAAGTTGTTCCAATGCTTGAGGGACTCTCCCTCTGATTCTGAACACTGCTGAATTTCTCCCAGGAGTAGTCTGCCCCTTTGTGGAACAGTTTCGTTCCCAGTCACTCCCAAGACCTGATGGTCTACTTGCTGACCTACACCTGACTGAGACCTCCCCAAACAATAGACAGTAATCACTCATGTGGGAAAATCTGAAGCATTTCTTTCTCTTTTCTATTTTATTTCATCTCACTGGGTTATTTGAGAGCTTGCTTAATTGCTACAGAAAATTTATTTTTCCTGAATTCAAAGTAAAAAGAAAAATACCATGATAACTAACTAGTCAGCTAAGTTTGTAGATGAAAGAAGGGGAAAGGAAGAAAGAAAGAAAGAAAGAAAGAAAGAAAGAAAGAAAGAAAGAAAGAAAGAAAGAAAGAAGAACGAAAGGAAGGAAGGAAGGAAGAAAGAAAAAAGAAAGAAAGGAAGGAAGGAAGAAAAAGAGAAAGAGAAAGAAAAAAGAGACAGAGAGAGAAGGGAAAGAAGGAAGGAAGGAAGGAAGGAAGGAAGGAAGGAAGGAAGGAAGGAAAAAGAAAGAAAAAAAACAGAAAGAAGGCAGATTTTTCTCCTTGACTTTTGAATGAGGCTTTCAAAGATACTTTATTATACTGTCAACTCACTGTTTCTCTCATGCTACATATTAAATTATTTATTGGATGCCATTTAAATATCTTTGTAGTCCATTTTATTTTATGATCACTGGTATGTTTCCATAATATGAGCACTTAGCCAGGTGTGGTGGCTCACAGCTGTAATCCTAGCTACTCAGAAGGCTGAGATCTGAGGATCAAGGTTCAAAGCCAGCCTGGACACAAAAGGACCTGAGACTTTATCTCCAATTAACCTTTAGAAAATGGGAAGTGGGACTTGGCTCAAGGGCAGGGGTGTAGCCTTGAGCTGAAGAGCTCAGCAACAGAGCCCAGGCCAAGTTCTAGCTCCATGCCTCCCCCCAAAAATAATAATAATAAATAAATATGAGTTCTTCCCTGAACCATTAAAATATTCTCTTAGCTCATAGTATTATAGTTATCTTTAAAGTTAACTCTTACAAAGTTTCTTCCTTAAATTCAATGATAATGGATTTTCTCCTATATGTATTGGATCAAGTGACTTCCCCTTTTGATGCAGTCAACTTTAGTTCATGTTCTATTCAGCCCCCCATACATTCCTACCTCCTATACTCATTTCAGCTACATTTGTGAAGGACAAGGACATGAAACACCTGTTCTCATGGATATTACAAAAACAGGCAATACAAGCTTAATGATCAAGGACATAAGGAATGAGATCATAAATACAGACTTTAACAATGCTTCTGAGTCAGCCTCCGATTAACAATAAATTAAAAGCAAACAGTGATTAACTAGAGTTAAAAATTAAAGTTGCATATGAAAGCATGCTTTCACAAGGTTTGCTTTCTACATGAAAGCAATTGTTGGGTGGCAAGCTATTATTGAAATGGAAGGAGCATCCTTAAAAAGAAGTACAAAAGAAGGAAAGACTGACCTCTAGAAAAACATAACAGATGAAGAGAGAAAAATATTTACCTTTACTAAGAAGGATGAGACAAAATAAACATAGAATTTACAAAAATATTCTCTAATGAAGTGCAGGGGTCCCCTACAAGAAAGAATGAACACACTACAATTGGATATTAAGAAAATAAAAAGCAACCAAGTGAACAGTGCCATAAGCTACTTGACTGCTGAGTACAAATGCAATAATCTTCACGAACAAGCTCTGAATCTTTATGAGCAAGTCGTGAACAAGCTCTGAATCCTAACCATATCAGAACCTGCTCACCCCCACTGGTTTCACCCATCACAAGTGTGAGCATGGCTTTTGCCCCTATCTGTATTTTGTGTCTCCAAATATGTCAAAATGATTTTCCTGGTTACAAAAATCTGTTTCTTTCATTTAGTGTCCTCCAGGATATAAAAACAAAAGCCATATAATGAATGATTGCTGTCCTTAATGTACCATGTTATCTCTCATCTCTTCTGCTGTCCCTTGGTTATCTCATACTGTTGAAGTATTTTACCTTGTTATCTGATATATTGTATACATGCTTATTTGGTTATTTGAAATAGGATAGGGAAGGGGGGGAAACAAGATGGGGGACTGGGATGGGGGTGGGAAATGGGAACAAAAACATGAGAATGTTTGTGAAGTAATGCACCTTCTATCTGGTGAATATAATGTAACCCTTCTATTAAAATTATATGAAAAAAAAGTTTCTGTTTTTCTTCAACTTTCAAAATTCTCTTCATCTAGTAGGTTCAGGAATAGCATTTTCTCCTTTGGGATGTGACTTTGTATCCTGCTTTGTTTTCAGGTACTTGTCATCCTATTTGGAGACAGGCAGATCTGCTTTTGCCTTCTTGTCTGTACAGCAGTTTCAGCACGTAAAGTCATTGAAGCTGCTCAGAACTCTATACAACAGAGCCTGTAGCTTAATGAAATGAATAGTGAAGTCAAGAATGGGGGTGCCAACATGGTTTCCCTCATTTGTAATAATTAGTATAATTCTAGGATTCTCCTAGCAGACAATCACAATAGCTCAAAAGCTATGTGCATATGGCCATGTAGAATGAGGCTAAGTGAAATGAATTCAAGGATATGGTATTAAGAGGACTGTCTTTGTGACCATTGTTCTTAATGTACTATGTAATGTTATTTCCTCCCCCCCCCGTTATGGTTTATCTCCTGTTGTTACTGAATCTGACTTTGATATCTGATATATTATATATACATTTGCTAGTTTATTTTAAATAGAGAAGGGGAAGGGAAAAACAAAATGATTGGGGGGTGGGAGGAAGAGAAATGGGGGAAAAGCACAAGAAGCAGTATCAATGCCTAAGAAGTAATGTACCCAATATCTGATGAAATAACTATACCCCCTCTATACATCACCACGACAAGAAAATAAAATTTAATGAAGAAAAAAAGAAGAAAGAAGCTGCTAAGAGAAATAGAGACTGGAAAAAGGAGAGAAAAAGAGGGAGACAAAGAATCACAGTTCATGTGGTTGATCCATTGTAACTAGTTGTACCTAGCTCTAGCTAGGGACATGTGAAATTAATGGAAGTATCCTTAGGTACAAATGCCACTCAGTGTACCTCTCTGGAGTGTTACTATGTGATAATATTAGGAATAAAATATAGAATTTATTAAACAGCAGAAATAAATAATAGTATGAGAAAGTCATATTCAAAATGAATGCTATTAGGTTATTCTATTCACTACTCATCTAAATATATCTTTGCTTCTTAAATACATTCATTCTTAGTTTGTTGTCATGTCTCTCGTATACTACTATAATGCAAAATGGTGATGGATTTAATAGTTCCATAGGAAACCTTGTTAAAGCCATAGGGCTAATATTCTTTAATCAAATAATTTCATTTATTTATTTTTTACTTATTTATTTTCTGTGCCAGTTCTGGGGCATGAACTCAGGGCCTGGGTACTGTACCTGAGCTTTTGTGCTCAAGGATAGTTCTATACAACTTGAGACACAGTTCTCCTTTGGCTTTTTGCTGGTTAATTGGCGATAATAATCAGAAGGTCTTTCCTGCCCAGACTGGCTTCAAATGCCAATCCTCAAATCTCAGCTTTTGGAGTTGGCAGGATTATGAACATGAGCCACCAACAACTGCCTCAAAGATTTTCTTACCTAAATTTAGAATGTCTCACATGCACCCCATCCTTGAGAATTTCTCACATCATTATTAAAAATTGAAATCATATGCAAGTATCATCACAAGTGTTCCATTTGCAGAGCTACCTTCCCTCTAAATTTTCTAGCACCATGACTAGAAGTTATTTGATTCCCAAAGAATCAATTTTAATCCTGTCACTTTTTCACTTTTAATTTTCCCTTTTCATGTCTTCAATTCACCCATGGTTACATTGTTTTCCATGATTTTTAGTTATTCTTTCTTTAATGAATCTTTCAACTTAGTTCCCATCTTCATTGTGTGCTGGGAACACAATTCTAAATAATTTCACACATTTATCTGTGCCCTTGAATGCAGAAATGCACTATTAAGGTCACGTTTCTTTTATTTTTGCATATATGGCAAACTACTATTTTGCAAATCCTATTCTTTCCTTTAATTCTCACATACTCATATTATTCTCTTTTTACTAGATACCTTCTTATTTCTAATTTAACTATAGAAAGGGGAAGATATTTGAATATAAGTGCCATATTTTCTCATTATCACAAATACTAGTGTTTCTTCATCTTCATCTGTCTTAGAAATGTCTGATAAACCAATATGGGGAGTGAGTGGTGGGGGGGGAGGGTAATGGGTACCAAGACATGTGAAAGGGTATCAATGTATGTGAATTAATGCACCTTATGTCTGGCAAATATCATGTAACCCTTTTATTAATTACAATAAAAATATATTTAAAAAAAAGAAAAAGTGCAGCAGTAGAACTCACTGGACACTGATGAAAGTAAACTATACAACTTGTGGGTAGAGACGGGAGGGAGGGACTGGGAGAGAGTGAGGGAACAGAAGACACTGTACAAAACAAGATGTACTCATTACCTGACTCATGTAATTGTAATCCCTTTGTACATCACCTCTATAATAACAATAAAGTCAATTAATTTAAAAACAAGAAATGTCTGATAAATTTCTCAGTGTCCATAGGAATAATCCTTAATTTTTTTTTATTCGTGGGATGATGTAGAGAGGGGTAACAATTACATTCATCAAGTAGTGGGTACATTACTTCTTGAACATTGTTACCTCTTCATGTGTTTTTCTCCCACTTTCCCTCCCCCAATTCCTTCCTAATCATCTTGTTTTTTTTTTTTTCCTTACCTACCCGTGTTCAAATGAACAAAATTGCATATACAATATACCAGGCACCAGAGTCATATACAGTAACAATAGGAGATAAACCTTAAGGAAAAAAGAAGAGAAAATAAATAGCTTCACATAGTACATTCAGAACAACAACCACAAAGAGCTGCTAGTTTTGGGCTTTGCACAGTGGAAACTTTAGAAAATCTCAGAGTTTTGGGTTAAGGATTAATAATTTCATGCTGGACTTGGTGGCTCTTGCGTGTAATCCTACCTACTCAGGAGGCTAAGATCAGAGGATTGTGGTTCAAAGCCAGCCCATGCGCTAAAGACTGTGAGCCTCTTATCTCTAGTTAATCACTAGAAAATGGGAAGTGGGGCTGAACCTTAAGTGATAAGGCAGTAGCATTAAGCTGAAAAGCTCAGGGACAGTGCCCAGGCCCAGAGTTCAAGTCCCATTACGCACCAAAAAAGAATTAATAATCTCATTCCTACCAATCCTCTTTCTTGAACATTATCTTTGCAAATGTGTGGTATAGAAGAATAATAAGAATAACAATTTTAAAAAGAATAAAAATAATGAAATAAGTATAGACTTGAAACATTTCTACTGACAAAGACTGAATCCAAAGATCAACCATTGTTTTGAAAGCTACTCAAGTTTCATCATATTTTAAAGTGCCCTTGAAAGCATATATTTCTTTGTAAAAGAATCAACAAGTATTGCCAATAGGAGATAAAATTTATTAGAAGATCAATAAACTCAGCACCAATTGAAAAAGAATTTTTTCAAGATGCGTTCTTATATGTAAATAAATTAGTAATTCGTCAGGCTTTGTATGTTTATACATGAAAATAGGTTCATTTGAATATTAAAAAATGGAGTCATCACCTGCAGACTTTGCCCATATGTATTTTATAATGAAGCATAACTGTGCTGTGTTCTTTATATTCTACTACTTGAACATCTCTGAATTTTTATCTTAATGCCTACTTTATTAGTTCACTATTTTTACCCCTTCAAACTCTGTTTTTATAACTTCCTACAAAATTTTATTGCTCTTTATCATGGCATAATTCCTTAAAGATTTTCTGCATCCTATTTGAAAAGTATACTTCCTTTCTCAGAAACAAGTTCATATGGCTATTTATTTTAAGACCTTAGTATTATCTCTGTATGATCATTTTCTCTTTATTGCTCACAACATTTTTTTACAAGTCAGGAAAACGAAGTGTTGATTGAAGGTCACTTTATTGGTTTCATCAAAATCTATATTTCCTGGATCTCAAATTGAACAATATCCTCTGAATCTCTGTTGTAAAGAGCACAAGGAAATTGCCACTCCCAGGTATCTGTATTCCAGATATAAGTCATAGGATATAACATGGAAGATATGTAGGATGAATAAGTTTAGAACTGATGTATCACATGACCAAGTTAATCAAAATAATTGAATTAGAATATTTTGTTAGAAAATTAGATGTGAAATAATAAATTTATTTAATCTGCTTTATTATAGTAACTGTTTTGTTAACTCCATATATCATATTGTATCATGTTACATCTTCAAATGTACAAAATAAACTTTATTTAAAAAAAAATCTGCCAGGGGCTGGGAGTTTGGCCTAGTGGTAGAGTGTCTAACATGCATGAAGACCCAGTTTTCATTCCTTGGTACCACATACATAGAAAAGCTAGAAGTTGTGCTGAGGCTTAAGTGTTAGAGCTCTAGCCTTGAGAAAGACCAAAGACAGTGCTCAGGCCCTGAGCTAAAAACCCAGGACTGGCAAAAATAATAATAACAACAACAATAATCTGCCAGAGCTGGGATGTAGCTCAGTGGAAAGGTATTTGCAGAATCCTGGATTCAAGCCTCAGCCAAAATCATAGAAAAAATACAGTTAAAAAAACCACAAAACTTACAAAAGTATCTGCCTCCAGATGTGGTAGTTCATGTGTATAAATCAAAAGACTCATGAGTCTAAAAATTAACCTGGGAAAAAGGTTAGAGCCCCACCTCAACAAGTAAAATGAGTACAGTGGCTTTTACCTGAAATCCTAGCAAACTGGGAAGTATACTTTGATTGACTGTGTTCCTTGGACAGTCCAAGGAAAATATGAGACACTGAAAAAAATGCTGAAAGTGAAATGATCTAGAGCAGGCTTACAATGTGGCATGCTTACCCAACTGTTGCAAGGTTCTAAAGTTATTCTAGTACCCTCAGAATAATCTGTATGTTACATACATTGCAAAGAATCTACTATATATATATATATATATATATGTATTTGTTTATATATGCATTGGTATATGTTATGATACATTCAACAAAATATTGCACTATACAAAGTCCTGTTTATGTAGCTAATTGAAGAAAATATGATTATCTTCTCTAATTGGAATATTCTTATCTGTAATTTGATCATCCTCTTAGTTTTGTGTTATTAAACTGCAAGACATGATTCTGTCTTTTTACTTCATAACCCTTATGCCACTTATTTTATGTAATTACATAAAGAGTATTTTAAACAATGAAAAAATAAGAAATGGGATATTAAGGAAGACAGTTCAGTATAACAGCTAAACATTTGGTATAATTATCTAGGTTATTAGCAGTAGTTTTTAAAAATATTTTATTAAACAATTTTAGCAGTTACTTAAGAGTTAATGATTTTCTTTTAACTATATTTGAAAAAATGTATATTATTAAAAGATCAAAATATGAGATTTATTTAAAAACATTTTTATCTCTTACTAATTCAATTTACCTTGGTAATTCATCCGGGAAGCTTCAAATAAGATTATTTGATCACTCAGTAAGTTTTGTTATTGATCAAAATTAATTGACTCATCATTCAGGTCAATATTTGCTATCATCACCCTGAAAATCTTCAATGAAATCCAGGAAAGCAATGTTTAAAATGTTCTTACCTTGAAGCAATGATGATACAGGGATGATGGAGTGGAACCATGGCTGATTCTGACAGAGTGCTAACTGAACAAAAGAGCTCAGAGACAGTGACCAGACCAGAGTTCAAGCTCCAAGACCCCCACAAAACAAAACAAGAAGAACAACAACAAACAACAAACAGATGATGGTAATGGATCTGAATTATATCCTCTACAATGCATACGTCTATCAGAACATCACAGTATATCCCAAGACTATGTATAATTAATTTTGTCAATTAAAAATTGGAAATAAAGCCTAGCACTGGTGGCTTACCCTTGCAATTCAAGAGGCTTGAGATATGAGGGTCATGGTTCGAAGCCCTCCTGAACAAGAAAATCATGAGACTTATCTGAAATTACACAACAGAAAACCAGAAATGATGCTGTGGCTCAAAGTAGTAGAGTGCTACCCTTGAGCAAAAAGGGCTCAAGCCCTAAGTTTAAACTCCATGTCTAAATGAAAAACAAAATCAAACAAAACAATGACTCTATATAATATTAGATTAAACAAAATGCCAAAAATAGATGACTAAATTTAATGGTAAGTGGTTAGCATCTAAAAATTAAAAACTAACTTTTGGATTGTCAACTTGGAGTTATCTGTCTTTGAAAAAAAAATTCTTGAAAATTGTACTCTTTTATTCTAAGAGTTGATTTTTCCTGTACCAAAAAATACATATCTCTCTTAAAATTGTTTTTCAGCTGTCCTAGGACTTAAACTCAAGTTCTAGTTGCTGTTCCTGACCTTTTTATCTCAAGGCTAGCACTCGATCACTTGAGCTATAACTTTATTTCTGCTTTTCCCATGGATTATTGTAGATAAGAGAGCATACCTGGCCAAGTGGAGTTCAAACTCTGATAGCCCAGGATCAAAAGCAATATCCATTAGTGCTCAGTTTGCATATATCAGTTTAAAATAAATAAATAACTCATAATGAGATTGTGTCTAGCAAATGGAATAAATATCTGAAGGTACAAAGAGAAGGGAAGCTAGTCAACATATCTGTAATTAAGCTATTCATTAGTTTCAAGATTCTATAGTTGAAGATCACGAAAAACAATATACATTAACGAATTTAGTCTATTATTAATTTACTTTATTGTTAGTGTAGTGGTTATGTATGGAAGGATTACAATTACATGAGTCAGGGAAAGAGTAATTTCCTTTTGTATGGTCTCTTCTGTTCCCTCATTTTCTTCCAGTCCCTTCCTCCTATCTTTACCCATGAGTTGTACAATACACTTTCATCAAGTTCCAGTGAACTCCACTGCTGCAGTTTTTCACCCTTTTTCCCTCCAGTTCTGCTCCTCCCCCTCAAGACTCCAGATAATGTATACTTGAATACACCTTACAGAAAGTAAAGAAGACAGAATCATCAAAAACTAAAAATAAGACAAAAGGAAAACAAAAGAGGGCTCTTGTTTCTATATCTTGGTGTTCCAGTATATATATATTGTTTCACTAAAAAGAAAATCCTCTTTTGGTCTCAATGTGAATATCTAGAATTCTGTATAATTTATCATATCCCAGTGTATTTCACATCTAATTTCCACACATCAGAGGACATGTGCCACTTGTCTCTCATAACTTGGATTAATACACTTAACATGATTTGTGTCATCCATTTCCCTGAAACAAATGTGGTATCTATATATGGTGGAATTTTATATAACCTCTAAAAAGAACTAAAGAATTTTTATATTGAAAACATTTGCCATACAGTTCAGGAATACATATGTTCACACATTCTTACCTGTACAAACTACATGCAACTGGAAAATACTTTCAGACCTCTGAGTATAACTATACTATTTCTAAGACAAACAGATGTGTTATGATAATTAATGGCAGAAAGAGAACTGGAAAATACATATTAGTAACCTGGATAGTCATAATACACTTTCTAACAATATTTGAATATAGCTGGGGGCAATGGCTCATGCCTGTAATCCTACTCAGGAGGCTGAGATCTGAGGATTATGGTTCAAAGCTAGATGGGGCACTAAAGTCCACAAAACTTTTATTTCCAATCAACCACTAGAAAACTAGAAGTACTGCTGTGGCTCAAGGAGTAGGGTGGAAGTCTTGAGGTGAAGAGCTCAGGAACAATGCCCAGGTCTAGAGTTCAAGCTCCATGACTAACAACAACAACAATATCTATCTATCTATCTATGTATCTATCTATCTATCTATCTATCTATCTATCTATCTATCTATCTATCTATCAGCTTTTAAACAGAACTTGTTGATTTTTAAATAATCCGGAAAACTTAGCTTTCCTAAGTACTTAAATTCTGCAGCTAAAATACATTTTTACAATGCTTCACTCATGTGAATTGATAAGCAAAGCTCCAGTACTATTTTGATGATTCTTGTCAATTTGAATCAGGGCAGTGTTCTGAGGTTTTATTTTATTTTTAAGGCATTCTCCTCAATTATGATTCCCAACAGATGCCCTGGTAGTCTCAGGGAACCACCCACATCCACAGTGAGTGCTTTTAATAGGAAGTCATACAAAAATGGAGAAAAGACCAGCAAATTTTAGACAAAGTTTAATGTGGATTGCTCTGGCCAACATATGGATCCAGTAACAAAACAGAGAATATTACCTCGCTTTATTTAAGCAATTTCCACAGTTTATAAATCTCTATTAGATTATTTTAGATACTTTGTTAGATTGCTATGTTCCCCCCCCCCTTAAATTAGTCTTAAGAAACATTTTACTTTTTTTCTTTCTCACTCTTTTTTTTTTTCATGGCATTTTAAGGTCTGTCCCATACAAGTGGTATAGAGTGATGACTCAAGTGAGTTTGCATCATGAATCTTTCTATTCACAGATATCCCATATTACTCAGGTTCATATATAAATATGGTTCCAAGTAACTCAAGATGTTATTTTAAACTTAAAAATATCTACTGAATATTAACTTCACAAAGTGATGATTTTGTTATAAGTTTCATACATGAAAATATACATAGTTCATCCTTCCCTACTTGTGACAATATCTTACCACCATTCCCCTTTCACTTTCAGCAACCCTAGCAGAAGTATTTTTCCTTTTTTGTTTTCCTCTTGTTGCCTTTAGGGCTTCAACTCAGAGCCTGGCTACTGTTACTTGAGTTCCTTTTGTCAAGCCTAGACCACTTTGAGCCATAGCATGCTCTCGGGTTTTCTGGTGGTTAATTGGAGACAAGAGTCTCATGGACATTCCTGCTCCGGCCACCTTGGAGAAACAATTCTCAGGCCTCAGCCTCCTGAGTGATTTGGATTACAGGTGTGAGCTGTCAACACCTGGTTAGTGGTCCTATTTTTAATTTCGTATCCTTTCTCCTTATTCTTCTAAATTCCACCAAGGGAAAATATGTGATACATTCTTATTTGTCCTGGGCTTATTTCACACATAACATGATTGTCTCCATTATTATACCAGACTTTTTTGACATGTGGTGCCTTGATTTTTGCTTTGCTTAGAACAATTTGATTCCTCCAGCTCATGCAGATAGATAATAGATTAACCAATAGATCAATCAATAGATAGATAAATAGATATTCTTTTTTCTTTGGAAGTCCTGGGTCTTGAACTCAAGGCCTGAGCACTGTCCTTGGACTAAAGCTCTATCACTTGAGCCTCAGCACCACTTCTGGCTTTTTTCTATGTATGTGGTACTGAGGAATTGAACCCCAGTCTTTGTGCATGCTAAGGCAAGCACTCTACTACTAAACCAAACTCCCAGCACTAGGTAGATGTGTGTTTGTGTGTGTGTGTGTGTGTGTGTGTGTGTGTGTGTGTGTGTGTGTGTGTGTGTAGTGTGGCTTGAACTGGGCCTGGGCTCTGTCCTTGAGGTCTTCAGCTCAAGGCTACCACCCTACCCATGGGCTTGGGCATTGTCCCTGAGCTCTTCAGCTCAAGGCTACCACCCAACTCTTGAGCCAGGCCCCACTTCCCATTTTCTAGAGGTTAGTTGGGGATAAGAGTCACAGGTCATTTTATGACCAGGCTGGCTTTGAACCTTGATTCTCAGAACTCAGCCTCCCGAGTAGCTAGGATTATAAGCATGAGCCACCTCGCTCAGCCTTGATAGATATCTTATATGAACTTTACTAAACCCTGGAATCCAAAATCTAGTCAGAACAGAACACTGATATGAATGCAAGCTAAACTTCAGACTGATGTGCTCTGTATGTTTTTCAGTCTACACAGCTACATGACCAATTTATAAAGTAAACAGAGGTATAAAATGAGACTAGCACTTTGGACTCTCTTTTCTACTGTGCAAAGAATGTCAGATGAAGTTAGGGTCATGATTAAAAACATTCAAGTAAGCTGGGAGGAAAAGAGGTTTTATTGAAATGCTCAGATGGCATTTTATTGAGTATGAAATTCACAAAGCAAGAGGTTACTTTATGACATTTCCAGACATGTGTACAATATATTTGATCATATTCAACCTTTCATCATTCATTGTTGTTCCCTTTTCTCTTTCCTTTTCCTTTCCACTTCTGTCTTTCAATTCCCTATTTGATTTTCATGAATTTATTTTGTTTTATATTGTTTTCTCTTGGTTTTCATTTGTATATAATCTAAATCGACTCCATGGTCCTTGAGGTAGAATGAGCATTCTGAAAAGCAATATCCTGGTACTTCAATAAAAATATTAGGCTTAACTCAAACCAAGAACTAAGAGGATAAGCTCCAGAAGCAGGCAATAATTGTTAAAGCTCCATAACTCAGATGTCACCTACTTTGGCCATAGTAATTTTTCCTTCCATTTATCAGATATGGTATTCACTGATGACTTTATGACCAGGATATTTTCATCAAGACTGTTCAGAAAATTGACCCAGCCACGATTTTCCTTTTATTACCCATAGTCAGCCGTGGTTTGGAAATATTAAATATATGTTTCCATAAATTAAAAAGTCATATATTTTATTTTAAAAAAAGTGCTTGCTACAGATAAAATAATGGCATTTGCAGGGAAGTGGATGAATCTAGAGTGAATCATGTTGAGTGAGACAAGTCAAGACCAAAGGAACAAAAGGCACATGGTATCCTTAATTTGTGGCAATTAGATCCAAACAATCCAAGAGCGAGGGTTCAATATTTGCATACCCAATGCAATGGACATGGTATTGGAAATATAAACACAACTATATAGATACAAAAATCTATGATTCTATAGACAAAATATTTTATTACATAGATTAATATGTATCTATGACATACAAACCCTCAGCCTAATTTTAATGATATTCTAAAATCTAAGTTTCAATGATTGTATATAGAGATTACCTTCTTTAATACTTGTTTGTTAAACATGGCATTTGAAATATGATGTAAAAATCAATGTTAATAAATTCTTTAATAATAAAAAACTGCTTGCTGCACTTAGTCACAGCATGAAATCTCACACCAGCCCACTCTTTCCCACCTGCAAAGTGATTGATGCCTTTATGTAGTTCAACTGCACTGTGCTCAGTCAGTCACTCTGTAGCCATCTTGTCTCTGATGCTTATGTTTTGTTCACTTTTCCTGCCATTACTGAGTACTATAAAAGAAGGCCTGTGTCACTAAAGTCCTGCAGCCTTTCACACAGACATTACATCTAAAAAGAAAGGCAAGAAACAAAGGAGAGACCAGTGTACCCCAATATTTTAAGAGGGAAACACATTCATATGATTTTATGACATTATATAATTATAATTTATTACTAAAGTAGCTGATCTGTCAGTATACACATATGAGTTGCATTTTATAATGCATATGCATAGGAGAAAACATTTAGTTTATGTAAAGTTTCATATGATATGGCATTCTGACTTGCATTTGGGGGCTTTGGCCACATTTCCTGTGGGCAAAGCAGGATCCCTGTAAAACTAAACAGTAGTCACAATCCCTGCCTCTGAGAGGCTGTCAGAGGTTTGTGTGAAAAACACATTTTTAAATAGACAATAGAAAAAATACCCAGGAAGCTGTGAACTTTGTAAGTGACTTTGTGCTTGCAAAATGGAGACCAGAAAGAAAGATGTTTTCTGAAAAGGAGTGGAAATCAAGGAGGAAGTACTGTAATGCAGTATTGTGTTAATAGGATTGAGTTTATTGCTTTGGGTTAAGTCTTAACTCTGCCATTTCCTGGAAGCCTGGTCATCAGAGAAGCAGTACCAGCTGCCACCGCAGACTCCTGAAGCAACTGTGGAATAGCAAGCAGCTAGACTGTCCCTGAAAAAGCGCCAGTTTTCTTCTCTTTTTCAGCCTCCCTTAAACACAGACAGAGAGCAGACTTGCTGCATTCTTTTTATATTTTGATGGAGGCGATGCTTTCTTTTTCCTACTATAGGAGGGTCAAATACATACGTGTATGAGCAAAACATAATCTTCTCTTTAGCCAGATATACTGAATTCATCTCTGTGTCTGAGAATGGATTGAGATCTCAGAGTCCTGTTGCAATCACATATCTGGGAATACAACCATAATTAAGCAGTTTTCAAATCCAATGGGAAAGAGTGGGAGCACATGTCCTTCCCCCCAACCCCCAGCTGGCATGGGGAACTGGGAACTGGCATCTGTAGCTTCTAATTCCAGCCCTTATGGTGTAATGCAAAATTCACATACTCTGTTAGGGTCTATTTTCCATTGATCATTGTCTCTTTTCAGTTGTTGCATTTAGAAGCCTTATAATTAACCTTCACCCAGAGGTTTCATTTGCTGAAATGGATAGCATATTTTTGGCTGTGCTGTTTGAAGACTACAATGAGATCAATATAGTCAATAAGATTAAAATAGGATGCATTCAAGTTGTTCAATGCAATTAGATGTATTTGACATATCTTCACATTTTTAAAGACATGATAAAGGAAATAATTTCCACTTATAATAATCATGTGAGAGAAAATTAGATGAAAATTGAGCTTCGGGTTCACTAAATCAAGGTAACAACAGTACAGGGATTTCTAGTCTACTTGTTATCATCATCATCACTACCAGTGGGTCACCTTGTCATATATCACATTAGTCACGCATATTTTGGTGGAAACTGCAATAATCAGTACACATCCAGACAGGTTTCAATGTCATCTCTCCAAAAATTCTATTGATATAATTAAAGCAGTTCGATGTATGAGCCAAAGGGTGTGTGTGTGTGTGTGTGTGTGTGTGTGTGTGTGTGTGTGTGTGTGTGTGTGTGTTAGGGGGTAAATACACTTGATGAATCTAAACAAACTATCCTATTATAAAGCACACTTTTAAGTTAAGAATGTCAATGAAAATGACTCATAATAAAAATAATGAAACTAATGAACATTGTGCATATCTTTTGTAACACTTTTCTCGTTTGGGAAGCTCAGTGATTCCACCTGTGATTGATAAATTCTACCTGTGATTCCTGTCATGTGATGACATCTAGTCCTAGTATGAATACATCTGGCTAAAGCCATATTCACTTATTTCTTCTTCCTAGGCTATCTTTTCTCTATCACTTTAATAAAGATGGAATCAGAAACAGGAAATGGTCCAGATAATTTTCAAGCTACCACTGTGAAAGAATATAAAAATAGTGTACATCATTTAAAAATAATAATAGCATTTTGTTTATTTATAAAAATAAAGTTGTAGAAACGAATAAGCAGAAGTTAAACGAGAGGAAATGTGAGAGGGAAGGAAAGAAGGAGCAAGAAAAGAATGAGGAAAGATTTAAGGAATGAAGAAAAGAAGGAAGGAAAAGAAGCCACTAATGAGTCTAGAATTCTACTTGCATTTTCCAGTTATTAGAGAGAGTTGGTGTTGTGTTATTAATAGCCTCAAACAGCTTTTACTAGTATCACTCCCATGTCACAATGTGTTGACACATTATGTATTTTCTAACACATTTGGAATGCTAGGTTTCCCTAGTGAATCTCAGTATCTCAGAGGATGAAAACAAAATCTGAACACTGTCAGAAACAGCCAAATGTGTTCTAATTGAGAGACTCAATGGACTACCCAGTTGCCTTGAAATACCCATTAATTGACAAGAAATGAACTTTTTAAAAATAATTACATTTTTTATCATTCAACTTTGCTTTTGGGGGGATATTGCTCTGACGTTTGTAATACCTTGTTTTGTTTTCTAGGTCATATAATCAAATTCTTTTAGGTAGGAGAATAACTTTACAAAACAAAGAAAAGAAAATAGCAACCTTAGAATAAATTGTAGAAAAGCAGGACATGGTGGCTCACACCTATAATCTCAGCAATCTGAGGATGGGTGTTCAAAGCCAGCCAGCCCGGTTGCTAAAGTCCATGAGACTCTTATCTCTAATTAGCCACTAGGAAATTGGTAGTGGCACAGTGACTCAAGGGGTAGGGCAGTAGTCTTGGACTGAAGAGCACAGGGACAATACCTAGGCCCAGAGTTCAAGCCCCACGACTGAGAAAAAAAAAGGAATAAGTTGTAAGTATTGTATAACTACATTAATCACAGCTAGAATTTATGATTTGATTTCTACAATTATTTCTGCATGTATAAATATGAAATTGAAAAAATAGGCCTATGACTATTTTTTGAACTATTAAGGTTCAACTACATTCAATTCAAATTTGGTTTGCTATTTATCACTAGATAGTTGAATTGTTTTTGTATTCTTTGCAACCATGGTTGCCAAGTACATATATGAACATAAGTACCATCTACATTTCTTATTATTTTAGAGTTGGCTACACATGAAATAATATTAAAAATTATTTTTGAGTTCATACTTGGAATTTTGTGCTGGGAACCTGAAACCAGGTTTCACCAAGCTCTCTGTGTACTATAACTGTTTTTCAGTGTAACATTTAACTTATCAATTTGGCAGAGGAAATGATTAAGCTTAACTGATAGGTAATAGAATAATTCTAACTGAATTAGTCAAAACTTTAGCTTTGGACTTCCTAGAATCTAAAACTGTGAAAAATAAGTATTGCTTCAAGCTACCCTACCTGCAGTATCTATTAGTGCATATTGGGCGGCTTTAAGATGCTGGGTACAACATGCTACATTGTTCATATAACCAGTAGTCAACATACTAAATACTAATCCTTCATAGTTGTCTCTCTCTTGTGCATGATGATTTTTTAAATTCACATTAATCCACAGATTCCATTGCGCTGATTTCTGTCTCTATACATTTTCTACAACTATTTCCACTTAGTACAGATAAAGTGGCTTGGAAAGAAGAAAAAATATTTACTCACAGTTTCTTGAGTCCAGAAAATCATGAGAATTCCAGCAAGCTAATGTCTTAAAATGACAGTATCCACTTTTCTTTTTCTTTTATTTCTTTGTGACAAACTAAGGCTCAAATTCAGGACATCCCACTTACTCAGCTGCTGTACCTAGGGAAACACAGCTTTAACTTTGCTTTATTATAGTTAATTTTATAATAAAAACCTTACAGATCTTTTTTTTTAACTAGTCTGGCTTCAAACCACAATCCACTCTAGATTTCAGCACCTCTGGAGTACCTAAGGTTACCAGTATTCCATTGTACACTTTTAATAGAGCAATCTAAATGTGATTTCTACCATGAATGAGAATGGAAGAAAATTCATAGCATCAGGTTATTTCTACAGCAGTATCAATCCATGAAGAAATTTCATGAACAAATAATATCAAAACCCTAGTTCTGAATAGTATTTATACTATGGATATATACATGTTCCTAGTACTTGCATTCTAGAAAACACCATCGAAAGATATTACTAGCTAAGATTCTGTTTTAACAGTGCTATACCACTTTTACCTGATTCTTTAACTTCCATACTTCTATACTAAACAATCCTAAACTCCCCCCCCACACACTCTTTATTTGTTTATTTATTTATTTATTTGCTGGTCATTTTGTGAGGGCCTTGAATCAAGGCCTGGGTATTGGCCCTAAATGTATTTTTTTTTGTCTATACTAGGGCTTGAACTCAGGCCCTGAGCACTGCTCTTGGGTTTTCTCAAGGCTAGAGCTATACCACTTGAGCCACAACACCACTTCTGGCTTTTTCTATATATGCAGTACTGAGGAATTGAACCTGGGTCTTCATGCATGCTAGAAAAGCACACTTCCACTAGGCCTAAACATTTTACTCAAGGCTAGCATCTTATCACTTTGAGACACAGCACTACCTTTGGTTTTCTGATAGTTATTGGTGGCAAGAGTATGAGATAGAAGTACAGAGAAAAAAAACGTTTATTATGGCTAAAGTAACTCATTAATGATTACTCATGAAAAAATATAAAGTATTACAGAACTTACATATAGAGAACAAAGTAATCTATACATTTCAATAGGTATTATAAAGACTACATTGGTTTTAGCACAAAAGGAGTAAGGTTCTACACCCCTACTCTCTAAGACAACTAGTATGTTAAAGTGAGCAGAAATGAAAGAATTGGGAAAAGCAATTCAAAATTAGCTACTTTAATTGAAGAGGTATCCATAAATTTTACCAAAAAATATGTGTAGATATTATTGAACATAGAATCTAAAGAGCCTCAAAAATCTCACTAAACCTCAATTGTCCATTTTATATAAGAAGAAATATGTATAAAGAACGCTACCTTACACTGACTAAATATCTTATCTGCACGTTTTTAAAAGCATAAAATGCAAAAGTCAAGTACTGGTGGTTCAGAAACTGAAGTCTGAGGATTTCAATCAACCCAACCCAAGCAAGAAACTCCATGAGATTCTTATCTCTGATTTACTACCCCAAATTCTGAAAACTGAGCTATGTCTCAAGTAGTAGAGTATGAGCTTTGAACAAAAGGTAAGGGAAAGTACCTAGAGTTTGAGGTCAAGCTTCCAGACCTGCACAAAAACAAAACAAATAAAGGAAAAAAAGTAAAATATAAAACTTCTGGTTTAGTGTTTATGTATATCTGAGAAAAGATAAAGGTCAATTTTCTTCACAATGTCAATAGTTTAATATGTGATGATGTCAACCAAAAAATACTCATCATCCATAAAACACTCAATTAACATTAGGTGAATTCATCTTCAAAATATTTAGTAGTTGAAATATTCAAATTCCTGATTTGTGATACTTGAAAATGTATTTAATCTATAACTTGAATGAAGGCAGCAATCATGTCATTATCTATGGAATGAAGAAGCTTAAACTAGATGTGACATAAGATTTCTTCCAGAAACAAAATATATAGTTTCTTGGAGACTGGCTTTAAATCACAATCTTCAGTTCTCAGCCTCCTGACTAGCTAGGATTACAGGTGTGAGCCTGAACCTGCACCTGTCCTTCATAGCTATCTTTATAAAAGTAGACTTTTAGCCTTTTTAAAAATAAATATGGGGTCCAAGAGTTTGGTTTAGTGGTAGAGTGCTTGCCTAGCATGCATGAAAACCCTGGTTCAATTTCTCGGTACGCCACATACACAGAAAAAAAAACAGAAGTGGTGCTGAAGCTCAAGTGGTAGAGATCAGGCTTTGAGTAAGTCCAAAGTCAGTGATTAGGCCCTGAACTCAAGACCAGGACTGACCAAAAAAAAAACCATAAATAATAGTAAGAAATGCTAATAACACAATACATAAAACAAGCCAAAGGATTAAGGGAGTAAGTGTAAATTAAATGAATTCAAAACCTTGTAGATACACATGTGCAGATGTGTTTATATATGTGTATACTTTTTTTTAGAAATGGATCTAAGACAAATGCAAGAATTTAAAAAACTGCACAGTAAGAATGGCAATATTATAGCAGAAAAGACTGTGAAGTTGAAGTATTCAGGAAACATGATTCCTTAGTTAAAGAATCACTAATATTCTCTGGTATATTAGAATTCTAGAGCCTTTGATTGTGTTAATGAAGAAAGTTTAAAATTACTACAGAAAGACCAAAATAGACTCAAATATCTGTCAAGTATTACTTCCTCCTCTGTAATACCGTAGTAGGTCCTAGATCATAAGATATTGTAAAAATCACAGTCAGTAATTCACAGCAACCTCTCTGGCTGTCTGCTTCAAGAACAGGATTCCATCTTCTGACATTCAGAACAAAGAGGTTCTGAATACATTAAACATTAGAATTCAATTTGTCAAAGACCATTGCATCTGAATACAGTTATCATTAGATAGTGAAGCTGAGACTATTAGTAGCTCTGCCAGTTGAAATTTATCCTGTTCAAGGAAGAGGAAAATGTAGTTGGAAGACAAAAAAAGTTCAATGTGAAAAAACAAAATGCTTATTTTTATTCATCAAGCCACACGTTTCACATATATAAATTACCCTTTTTTAAGGCTTCAACAATCTACTCATATTTCACAGCTTGAGTCACTTAGGCCCACTGAAAAAGTAATATAAAGACAGTAGTAAAGTACTAAAATAAATAATGCTCAGGTAGCCTTGAAGAAGTTGATATATCTCTTAAAGGACATCAACTTCACAAATATCTGTATGTAAGGCTTTAACATGGTCTGACTATTTGGTATATCCTTATGAAGACTAAGAATTTTGACCAGTGTTGCCACTTTTTTCAGCTTATAACCACGTTTGATTATGTCATTTTAGACAAGAGAAACAGGAGTTGAAAAAAATCACTAAGGAAATAATTGCTAGTGTTTCATATATTTATTGTGCATTTTATTATTTGATTTCTTTGCATGGATTTATCCCCTTTTGTAAGACATATATTTTAGATGCTGAAATTGAACTGAAAAAAAAACAGCTACATAATCACAAGGTCATATATGTGGCTTATAATCCACTGTATAAGTTTGGAAACTTCACATGAAAAGAAAGAAATTTGGGGAAACACTGTACTGTTTGTTCTGATGTTAAATTGCTGACAGACAAGAAATCTATGTGGGTGCATCGAGGAGGAGAGCTGGCAAAAGGCAAGGAAAGAGATATTTAAGTGGCAAGCAGTAGAAGGTCACACTCTCATAATTGCACACACATATGCTGGAAACCACCAGGGTGTCTGGGGGAAACATGAAGTTCAGCCAAGCTAATACAACGAGGAATCTATACAGAGGCACATCTTTAGCCTGGATGATCAAGGCAGTATATTTACCAGTTGCTGTTTTTAATTGGTCTGTCTTCACTAGCACCAAAATAGGATGCAAAAAGTGACATTTCCCCTGAAGTGAAATTAATTGCAATGCACAAGGGTCACCTTACATTTCAATTGTATGTTATCAGATTAAACTCTGTCATAGAGTGATATTTTTCATAGATTTAATCAATTAAAATACCAATTGTACTGTTTTAAATATATAATCTCTCAGGCCTTTCAAATTGTGGAGGTCACTATCTCTAGGTTCTCTTCTATAAATTGATGAAATTCACAAATGAAGGAGATAGACTGACTGCAAAAAGTCAAGAGGCAGAATGAGACTAAGAAAGCAGTGGGTGAATGACACTTTATCTCAGAATATCTATATGTGAATATAGCATAAGAAAACCTGGTGAGAGTCACCTAATAATAAAAGAGTAAGGGCAATGGGGAAAGAAAAGATTTATCTTTCTAAATTTGAGTGCATGTACATGTAAATTAGCATAGTAATACCACTTTTACAATGAATATAATTGTAATATAACACAATCAAAAGAATTAAAGAATATACAGAATTAGGGGTTACCTTTGAGATGTTAGAACACTAATTGAGAGGATGACAGAAGGTGAATATAGTCAAAGTACTTTACTATGAATAATAAAATCTTTAGAAACTGTCTAAAGAAGAAAAGAGGGTGGGCGAGAATGTTGAAGGGAGTACTTTAGATCAAGATTATTGTGCGTATGCATAGAAATATCACAATGAAACATTCGTACCACGGATATATGCCAATAAAAATGTTGAGGAGTGGGTGAAGAAAAGAAAAAGGAAACAGAGTAAGAAGATTTCTGAGTGGATTTCCAGTGAAAGGACAAAGTGCAAATTCTGGAAAGACAATGTACTCAACAGCTCATGTTGTAACAGGTGGCGATTTATAAATAATTCAAGAACATGAGTTATTTTCTCTCATGTGGTAAAATCTCTTTTTGTTTTGCATGTGGTGTGCCCTCACTCTCCATCCAGTAATTTTTACTATTTTTGGAATAGCTGTAACAGATCACCAGATTAAGATTACCAACTGGAACTCACACTTCACACTGATTCTTTGCCTGTAAGCAAAGTTTTTTTTAAAAAAAATTGCTCCTGACAAGTAAATTGAATGATCATTTTCAACTGGCAATGGATCCCAATGGACGCCCAGCCTGTGATGAGCCTGTCACAACAGGCTCTCACTCTCAAAAGAAGCCACTCCTCCGGTGCTCATGCTCAATTATCTGTGGACCATTCACTGAATTGCCGCATTTAGGACATCTCTCCTGAGTCTGTTGCCACTCTTGATGTCCTCTTCCATACCTGCATGCTCCACTGGCTGCCCAAGAACATCCCAATGGGTAGCCACACTGCACATTTACTTCTGAGTTAAAGCCTGTTAGCCTCAACTCTTTTTATAAGAAGGTAGAATGCAGTGAATATATTCAAGTACCTTAACTCCTAAGACTTAGAATCCTATACAGATAAGAAGGGAAGCAGAAAAATAAAGCCAACCTCAGACAAATTGAAAGGATATTTAATGAAAAATGGCAAGCTTCCTAACTTACTTCCTATTTCAATACGAGTATAGAAAAGGATAAATATGTATCACTCCATACTCGTCCTAGGTCAAGATCATCTTTTGATATACACAGACACAAAACTTCTACCTTTAAAGGTATCTTACCAAATGCATCAAAATGCTTAGAATGTCCTTTTTGTCTCTTACTTTCTATGTATGGTCAATAACAAAAGACAACCAAGCAGAACCCCTGAATATCTGTCTAATCTCTGTGTATTCTTCTCCAGAGTCTTCACTGATGTTTTAGTGCCCTGAACCAGGACACTCATACAACATAAGGAACTGTGGCTCAGCAGTCACCAGTGAGTGTCCTCAATGAAAAATCTAACCCTTTAAAGAGAAGTGACAACAATGACATCCTTTTGTTGTATCCAATAATGGCATAACTGAAGGTGTGAAATGATACTTACCTCCTTTAGAGTAAGCTCCTCTGAGACAAAGATGCATCCCAACCTGTCCCCATTTGCCTATTTATTTCTTTACACACAAAATCAAAGAAAGATATGCATACCTTGAAACACTGTACAAACTAGAGAGGCTCAAGTTTTCAGAAGACTGATCTGAACAACCATCCTACTTGTTGTTTTGCAAAGGTGCTTATATCAGAAACCAGAGCACATTTCTGTTGCTTCATTTCTTCTAAGACCAAGTCAAATTGGACTATAAAGATGAAGTTGGTATATTATATGTTCCTATCCAACTCATGTGGAAACATATTGTATTATCCGTGATTTATTTAATACTTTAACATATTTGGGCAATGACATTGCCAGCAGTGTCATGAGGGCAAAAGTTTCTTCCATGAGAGGTGAATTGTGGAATCGTGAGAGAATCGTAAGGAGAAGAAGAAAAAAGGAGAGAGGGGGAATGGAAGAGGAGAGGAAGGAAAAAGAGGAGACAAGAAAACCTGAAAGGGGAAAGAAAAGAAAGAAAGGAAATTAAATGAAAGGGAAATACAAAACAGTGAAAGAAAAGCATGGCAATGATTCTGACGGTATACTTTCAGCCATGACTAAATGAAGATGACCGATGGAACCTTCAAACTTACGTATCAATACAGGCTGAGATACCAAAGTAAAGGAAAGCATATTTCTCAATAAATCACTTTAGTTAATGTCCAAAAAAGAATACAAAATATCAACATATCCCTGAACCAACTGATATGCCAAATACTTGGTCTCCCATTGAACATAGTGGAGGACAAAAGTTGAGTTAGGCTCATTCTACCCATGCCACAGGTAAACAGATACATTGTCAGCCTCTTCTAGCCTGCAAAACACAGAGAAATCTCATTGCTACTTGCTTCAGTGACCATGTATCTCATTGCCCTCTCTGATTTGTCATTGATTATACTCTGAGTAGATTTGCCTCATTTTATTTTCTTTAAATTCATCAAAACTCCATCGTGCTGAAGGTCTTTAAGGCAAGCTTTCTTCTCTGTGTATTCATTATCCTTTTTTCTTCTGCCTAGTTCATGTTTATCTGGCATTGTGATTAATGGTCAACAATCAACTAGAAAAATTCCATAATTCCCTGTTAGAATAAACTTGCTTCTTCACAAAATGTCAGTATTGTATTTGTGTTTAAAATATTTATTTATTTTCACCATTTTTACCTGTAGGAAAACAGCATTCTAGACTTGAACTTTCCTTAATGTTGTTCCAAAATGGGGTGCACAATGTCTGGCACAGTGAGATGAAGAAATAAATAGATTACTAAGTATTTAATTACAGTCCTATATACTGGGAAGACATAATCTGTAGTAAATGGTCAAACTGCTAAGTATTTAGGCTTTGTGATAGCCTAAAATATTCATCATTTGCCAAAATCTCTTTGGACTTTTAAAATATTGTCTATGTATATTTTCCTTCTTCTAGGCCTTTAGGTAATTGCTTGGGCTTGTCCTGGGAGTCATAGTTTGTTGATTTCTGCATTACTGTCTTAATAATCATCCTGGTTTCTGTGACTGCAGAGTGTAATAAAATATTGCATTAAATCTGCTTAAAATTCTTAGGACTTGGGGCTGAGAGTGTGGCCTTGTGGTAGAGTGTTTGCCTAGCACACACGAAGCCCTGGGTTTGATTCCTTGGTACCACATACACAGAAAAAGACAGAAATGGTGTTGTGTCTCAAGTAGTAGAACAGTAACCTTGAGCAAAAAGTGTCCAAGGACAGTGCCCAGGCTTTGAGTGGAAGCCCAAGGACTGATAATAAATAAATAAATAAATAAATAAATAAATAAATAAATAAATAAATTCATTCTTAGGACTTCATTATCTGCTATGTAAAAACAGTTTCACCTCTCAGAACTCACCTCAAGAATCATACACCACATTTCCTTTTGAAACCTGTTTAGTACCAGCTCCCGCTCCATCTGAAATACCATTGCATTGTGTTTTCTTGGAATGTCATATTGTCTGCTGCAGACTGTGCCAGTTTCATTCCTTAGCTGGCCTAGTGTCTCCATTTCAGCGTTTATGCTGCATTGTCATCCTTCTGCTTTCTAGTGTATGGTAGAGATTTCTATAAATAGAGAAATTTTATTTAAAATAAACTGAAGGTAACAGACTTTCTTGCATTCTGACACTAGGGAAATAACATGACAACTGCCCTCCAGAAAGATCTCTTAGCCTGAGGGATATTATTGTGTCACTCAGGTAAACCCTTATTAATGTGGAAATTATATGAAAAACTACAAATTGTGCTCGTCATTCTAGCCCCTCTGTCCTTTCACTGCCCTTTGCTCTAGAGTTCACTTTCAATCCTTTTTTTTCCTTCCCACTGCATCTACCCTTTGCCTGTAATGCAACCACCACTATTTTTCTGAATGAAAAGAGCATCATACCTGCTTTTCATTGTGCCTTTACTTGCTCAGTAGACAAAAGCAACAACAGAAAAAAATCCTCTACATTTCATGACATATAATTAGACGGCTATAAAATACAATCCCAAAATATGTGGACATTTTAAATGTTATCCTTCTGAAAGCATAATTTGTAAAATATAAGTGGATGTGTAGCATCCACACATCTTTGGAAAATGACAACTGTCATCACATCCCTTGAAAAATAAATGAAATTCTGGCAAAAATAAATTAAGTTTCTCAATATTTATCATAGACATTTCTAAATAACACAGTTCAATAGCACTTCATCCAACATGACAAGTTGTTATATTAAGATAAATTTTGGATACAATGAAATAAATCTTATGAATGTTTATTCATGCAGGCATTCTTATAAAGACTAAGGTAATTAAAATTAAATATATATCTGCTCGTCCAGGAAATTCTTTATGCCATCTTCCAGTCAGTCCCTGTCCTCTTGTAAGTAAGTCCTACACTAATTTCTAAGAGATTAGTTTCATTTATTCTAGAATTAGTAAAATTAGGTCTACAGACCATGTATTTCTTGGATTGATTTGTTTTTATCTACTTTTTTTTCTTCTTTTGCTCATGTGGTGTTTATACCATGGATAATAATGGACATTAAATATACCCAAATTAACTCATTCATGTCCCTGTTGATCATGTTTTGAGTTGTACCTGTTGAACTTGTTTAAATTTAGTTGCTATACACACTCATGAGGTTTTCTCAGTAGACCTGTACATATATTTTCACCACTGGTTTAATTCCTTCATTACAGGATTGATTTACAATTAGCCTTATAAAGCATTTCCAGGGGCCAGGAGTTTGGCCTGGTGGTAGAGTGCTTGCCTAACATGCACGAAGACCAGGGTTCGATTCCTCACTATCACATATATAGCAAAAAGCCAGAAGTGGTACTGTGGCTCAAGTGGTAGAGCCCTATCCTTGAGAAAAAATCCAGGGATAGTGCTCAGGCCCTGAGCTCCTGCCCAAGACTGGCAAAAAAAATTAAAAAATAAATAAAAAATGAAGCATTTCCAGACACATTTTTCTAAAGTTGCATCTTTTTACATTCCTTCTGTCACCTATGTGTGATCATAAAACTCCATCCCTCCAGGCATAAGAAGTTGGTGCTTATAATACTTTTCACTTTACTCTTTTGACTGCATGCAATATAGTTTGATTTGCAATTATCTAAAACTGAATTATTTTACATACTTATTCAGTTACTTATTTCATCTTCACATGATCCTTGAAGAAGTGCTTCTCCTTTTGAATAACTTCTTCCTCTTCTCCTACTTTCCTTCTCCTGCTTTCCCTTTTTCTCCTCCTCCTAATTCCTGTTATAATTAATATTATTGTCAGTAGTCGTAGTTCATGTGAAATCTGTATATAACATCTACAGCACAAATATCTCATTGTACAAGTATAAATATCTGGTAATCTTGATTTTTTTGTTCAGTTACATAATAGTCTTTTGAAAAGCAGTATACAAATTTTAAGTATTATTTTGAAAGCAACATTTACCTTACAGTAAGTTTCAGTCCATGGAACAATGAAAATAGTGTAAGTTTTCTATATAATTCATACCCAGTTCAGTATTAACAAAACCACATTGCTATATTGAATAAGATATCAATTTATTATTATCAAGCCAAATCTATTTTTATCCCAGAGTTTCTATTTTATCCAAAGCTAATAATTTGTCTATTAAAAGATGGTTCTGATACTAGTTGGCAATGAGCTGTCCTGCTGCAACCAAACCACAACCTCCTATTGACATTTTATTGAACATGCTAACAATGTTTTAGATAATGCAAATAATAATGATTATTTTATTCTTTCTATGATCTCTTCTTAAGTTTGAATGAAGACATATGTGTCAATGCAAATATCTACTCAGATACACATTATTTTTTTGCCAGTCCTGGGGCTTGAACTCAAGGCCTGAGCACTGTCCTTGGGCTTTCTCAAAGTGAGAGCTCTACCACTTGAGCCACAGCACCACTTCTGGCTTTTTCTAAGTGTGTGGTGTAGAGGAATAGAACCCAGGTCTTCCTTCATTCTTAGCAAGCACTCTACCAGTAGGCCAAACACCCAGATTATCAGACACACATTATTAGGGAGCAGAAGTTTCTTATTAAGAAAGTATTGTAAGTTCTTTTATTTCCATCCTACAGACCCAGTGCATCTAATATTTTGCCATTTGTACATCCCAAACTATCCTATTTATTTATTCCTTTAATGTCTAATTCAATTCACATATCTAAATAAAGAATTCTTCAATGAGTGCTAACACACACTGATATTTAAAACATAACTTGGCACTACTTTTCATATAGAGATTGTTTTCTCACATTTTGAGATACATTCCTCATGCCATCTTCAACTTCCGAGAAGAATTCTTTAAGATGAATGCAAGTGTAAGTCTATTTTTCAGCAGTTCATAGTAGAACCGGAATGCTCAAGATGTATGTGATGTATGTTATCAAATAGATATGTTAGTTGGACCTAACAGTTATCTAAGTAACTTTGAGACTATTTCCTATTTTCTTTCGTCATTTCACCTTTTAAAAAAGGGTAACTGAGGGGATATTGTCTACAGATTTTACATCATTCCATTTATACTATTCTTTTCCCTGGATTTTGGCTCAGTGTTAGGAAGATTCTGTGTATTCTGTCTTTTTAATAGTCATTATATTTGAGTAATAATTCTATTTCTTCATTGTTCTCCCTTTGTTAAGGGTACAAAAATTAAAGGTGTGTTTCTGTTTATTAAAGCATCTCAAACAACCACATCTTTAATATTTAGGAGTATAAATACCAAATTAGATATTCTGATATCAATATCAGAAGACTGAAATGACATTTAGGACACAGATGGGAGATCAGATAGGATATACTACTCTGGCTGAAAAAACATGTCGTAACAAATGAATAAATTGGTGAGAAGCAATTTCTAGACCTTCAGTCTGATTTGCAAGGGTACCAGCTTAACAAGCTCTGCAGTTAGCCTCAACTGTCAAGATATAATATCTGTCCTTGATAAAATGAAAAGTTAGCTGGAAAATTCAAACATTTTTTGCATTGTGAAAAGAAAGTCAGGCTCAACCCCAAAATAAAATCTCAAATGAATAATTCGATGATGATCAGAGTGAGGCTGATGATGTTTTATTTAATTTTGCATAGTAGATGAGATGCATATACCACTCTCTCACTTCAGATGGAATGTCTTCAATATCTGTAAAAGCGTGAAATGATTTGTACAAATACCTGATTTTATTCATCCCATCATTTAGATGAATTAAAAAATTTATTTGATTCTGACAATTTGACATGGTAGTTTAGTGTATTTCACTCTGTTTGCTGTAGCCATTTTATATTTTTTATAGCTGAAGAGAAATCTGGAAAAGTTTATAGGCTTTATTGCCATAGGTATGGAAAATAATAAACTATATTTCATAGACGTGTTTGTGCTGGTTACACTTGGATAATAGATTTTTGGATAAATACCTTTAATACTAAAGAATTTTAATAATACCAGAGGATATTCAGAGATTCAGTATATAACTAAATGAAAACTAAGTATAGCAAATTTTGGTTGAACATAAACAAGAGATAATAAACAAAGTAAAGGTAAGCTTTAATCTGAATTTTGTTGATGCTGTTGTTATTTTGCTGAACCTTGAGCTTCAAGTCTGGGCCTGGGTGCTATGGCCGAGCTTCTTTGGTTGAAGGTTAGTGCTCTACCACCTGAGCTAAGTGCTACTTCAGGATTTTTCTGAATAGTCCATTGGAAGTAAGATTCTCACAAGCTTTCCTGCCCGGGCTGTCTTAGAGTGACATTTCTCAGCCTCCTGAGTAACTTGGATTACACAGAAGAGTCACTGCTGCCCTGCTTGGAGGATTTTTTAAGACTTTTTTAATATAGAGCTTTATTTTATTTTCAGTTCCAAGGAAGGAAGTCTTAATAAATATAAAGCATTGGCTCAAATTGTATGTCCTTTCAATTGAATCTCATCATTTTCTTCCCTCTAACCACAAAGATTGTGATGATAAACCAGAGTTTTCCCAGTTTGATTATTTTCCTTTAGCTATTGTTTTGTGAGACATCAGTTGTTAAAATTTACAGTGTTAAAAGGGGAAATTCTTAAATGTTGCTAATATTAGTCATAAAAGAAAACGATAGATGTTACAGTCATCTAACTTTCATTACACATATGCTGCATTTTAACATTTGGTTTGTTATACAAGTAATTTTCACATATTTTGGTGGAGTGAAAATGGGATCAGAGACCTTTTTTATTTCCGTTGATTATCTCACTGCTGAGTACAAATTATGTTAATTAACTTTTCAAGATGCATCTAGAAAGAAGGAAATTATTACTTCACCCCATTCTGTAGGTGATAAAAATGAGTTATAGAAAGGATAATCGACCCCAACTGTCATGTACCTGCTTGAAAACAAAGCTCACACTCTTATTTATTTTGTTTAATTTTTTATTGTTAGGGTAATGTACAGAGGGGTTACAGTTACATTCGCCAGATAGTATAGGTGCCTTACTTCTTGAACATTGATACCCCTTCTCATGTTTTTCCCCCATTTCCCTCCCTCCACCCCCTTCCAATCATCTTGTTTTCCCCCCTTCACTTCCTTATTTCAAATAAACAAATAAACATATATACCAGGTGACAAAGTCAGATACTGGGATTCAACATCTTTATTTTTTATGTAGTTTTCTGTTACCTAAGAGTTAATAGACATCTTTCATAGACAAATATCTCCAAACATCTACAAGCTATTAAACATGCACAGCCAAGAATCTGAATACTGAAGAATAACTATCTTCCTGTTTCTTTAGGGTCTGTAGAACTTTAGCTGCCAAAGAAATTATTCTGATGTTTTAGGTTTTTTTTTTTTTTTTTTTTTTTTTTTTTTTTGCCAGTCCTGGGCTTGAGCTCAGGGCCTGAGCACTGTCCTTGGACTTTCTCAAGGCTAGAGCTCTACCACTTGAGCCTCAGCACCACTTCCAGCTTTTTTCTATGTATGTGGTACCAAGGAATCGAACCCGGGTCTTCATGCATGCTAGGCAAGCACTTTAACCACTAGGCCAAACTCCCGGCCCCATTGCTCAATGTTTCTATAGACAAAATATACATGGAAAGACCCAGGTTAATATAAAATGGTTTATACAGTTTGCATCATAAAAATTATACCAACAATATATTGTATATATGCTTCTTTGGTTATTTGAAATAGAATAGGGAAGAGGGGAAAACAAGATGAGGGGTGGGGGTGCGAGGAGTAAAATGAGGACCAAGACGTGAGAAACGGTATCAATGTTTGTGAAGTAATGCACCTTGTATCTGGTGAATAAAATGTAATCCTTCTATTAATTACAATAAAAATATGTGGAAAAAAAGAAAAAAATATATCAAAGTGACAGTATAGTTAGTATTGATATACTCAGCTAAGGCCTTCATAAAATATCAATGGATAAAGGTATCTTGAGGAACAGAGAGCAGCACATAGAGTTAGTCACAAAATATGAGGATAGTGCATGCAAAGTAGGACCAGAAATGTATTCCCCATGAAATATTCTATTAGGTATTTACTTCATACCAGCACAGTCTAGCAAGCCTCTTCCCAGAAAAGTTAAAATGTCCCTTCGAGCCCATAGATTGAGCTTTAATGTAGAACAATTTAGTTCATGCTCAATTCTTCCAGTCCTAGGTACCAGTTGAAATACTAGCTTAGAATCTTGTCTGAATTCATTTAAAATGATAGTCAAATGAAATGATTACTTTCTTGGCAGGAAAATACATTATAAATGTACAAATAAACTATACTTGGCTAAATTGATGTACAAACTGATATTGAAATGCACATAGACATATTTTCTTAAAAGTTTTCAAATACTGGGCACTGTTTTTTCTTGCTTACAATTTTTGTTATTCAGAGGGGTGAAATCTGAGGCTCTCAAGCTATTGCTTGTATGAGCAAGTAAGTCTCTTAAAATCTTATATACAATTAACCACAAGAAAATTGTAAGTGGAGCTGTAGCTCATGTGGTGCAGCACTAGCCTTGAGCAAATAAAACTCTACAGAGCCACTGCAGTCCCTGAGTTCAAGACTCTGGATAGCTAAGAAAGAAAGACAGAAAAAGAAGCCAGGCATGGTGACTCATGCCTGTAATCCAAGCTACTTAGGAGAGTGAAATCTGAGGATCAAGGTTCAAAGCCAGCTGGGTACAAAGGACCAGAGACTCTTATCTTCAATTAACCTGTAGAAAAAATTGGGAAATGGGGCTTGGCTCAAGGGTAGGGTAGTAGCTTGAGCTGAAAAACTCAAGGACAGTGCCCAGGCCCTGAGTTCAAGCCCTATGACAACATAGAAGAAAGAAAGAAAGAAAGAAAGAAAGAAAGAAAGAAAGAAAGAAAGAAAGAAAGAAAGAAAGAAAGAAAGAAAGGAAGGAAGGAAGGAAGGAAGGAAGGAAGGAAGGAAGGAAGGAAGAAAGAGGAAGGAAGGGAGGAAGAAAGAAAGAAAGAAAGAAAGAAAGAAAGAAAGAAAGAAAGAAAGAAAGAGGAAGGAAGGGAGGAAGAAAGAAAGAAAAGAAAGAAAGAGAAAGAGAAAGAGAGAAAGAAGGAAAGAAAGAAAATCACAGAACTAAAATGCACAGCATATGCATGAAAATAAACAATTTAATGATGAAGATATTCAAGGAATCTTTTTCTTGACATTGTTTAGAGAAATTTTATGGTTATATATTTCTTGTTTAGGTGTTTGGTTAAAATGAACGAAAATATCGAATATTTCAAATAAATTTAAGCATTTCTCATAAAATGAGATAATCTTAAATATACTAATAACTAACTGAATAATTAAAGTTACAATTTTACTGATAGAAAAACATATTTACTCCTTAAATCTCTAATAAAAGGATATATGCATTCATTTTTAAACTTGATCTATCAGCATTTTTCCTATCTTTCTAAAATGAAAACAACAATGTTTTGTAATAAGAGAAAGTAATATAACCATTCTACCATATTCCAGGAAACTTGGTGATTTTCAGGAAGATTGATTAACAATCACTTTATGGAAGTAACAATTCTTCTTCATTGATGAGGAAGATAAACTGTATCATTCCTATCAAACTTTTAATACATTTAAATGTGCTTTCAAATTTCAATTTCAATATGTTAATAGTACTACTGAAAGTAGTATGGAAAAAGTTGGGTTATTTTTATACTTCATTATATAGCTAAGAAGACAGAAACAAAGAAAATTCAAAAGATCTACAAATTATGGCACATGAGGTATGATACACTGAATGACAATATTGGACAAGACCTATGGCATATATTCTCTAATGTGATTTGATAAAAATGCCTCTTCTTCATTTAGAAAAATGAGTCCTAACAACGCCCACCATATCTGTATCATTGATTTCAAGAATGAAATAAAAAGGGGAAAAAAATTCCTCAGGTTACACGATGTTAGCATTGCAAATATAGACCAAGTATGACATGTTAGAAGCAAACATATCTCATTTTATAGTATAAATTAAACAGCAAAGACATTTAAATGCTTCATTTTCTAAAGAAAGCTTTGCTTAATTCTCTAGACAGCTGAACTCAGTGTCTAGACTAAATCAAAAGTTGCTTAAATCAGTACTCAGAATCAGTGAAATTTGTCCAAAAGCTGTTTAAGTATTATAAAGCATTTTGAAAACAACTCAAGCTTAAAAAAATGTGTAAGTAGTTCTTTGTTGATACAACTACCAATAGAAAAACCTGTAAATGTCAAGGCAATGAAGCATAGCTTTTATGTTATATATATTGTATAATATTTTATTCATATTGTGTGGTTTTAAGGAGTATTTTATGGTTCCTTGAGTCATTAAGAGATAAGTAATTGTTAGGAAGTATTACATTGATAACTGGCCAATAATGAAAATGCAAATGGAAGAAAATACACCAGATATTGTCAGATGGTGATCATCTCATCCTAGAATTTTGCTATGTGATGTGTATAATTAAAATAATATCTAGAAGAAATTCTCTTTGAAGAATTCTCTCCTCAAGGCATGCATATGGCATATCCACACCGCCTGCTTGACTATTTTCTTTTTTACTGAAAACAAAGTATTTTTTGAAATTCTACTATAGTAACCGTTTGGAACAAAAAGACATTCTTTTCTTTTATTATAATAACATTAAATAGACAAAAATGTCTGAAAGTAATTCTTAAATATGATTCTTCTATATGATGCTGAATAAGTTATATATCCAATTTCATGGCTCATAGTTAATTTTTAACTGAAATTTTCAAACTGAAGCACAAACAGTGAAGCAAAAACAAGCATTACTGAGACTTTAAAATATAGTCTAATAACCTCCCCTAGGCCTTCATTATATCTCATATTTGTTCATTATCACACTTTACAAGTTTCTAGAAGTTTCTCATTCTCAGAACAAGAGGGAACAAGAAGGAAGCTTTTGCTTGATTTCTTGGAAAACTAGGAAAATGTAGGCAGTAGAGTGTTTAAAAATGAAAGAAAAAAGAAAGAAAGAAAGAAAGAAAGAAAGAAAGAAAGAAAGAAAGAAGCTGGTTTCCAGTTTCTAGATTAAAAAAATAATAATAATAAAGACCCCTGGCCTTTCTTCACATTCATTGTTTTCTGCGTATTGCTTTTGGGAAAATAAAGTATAAGTAGTAACTCAAACTAAAATTTCCTTTTATTTCCTTCTCTATGATATTCTTCTTCTGTGTTCTTATTTCACTGTGCTTTTTATAGATAAGGAGATAACAATTTCCTTAGAGAATTGAACTATTATACTCAATGAAAAATAATAATTCTTCAGAACTATATTTTTTAAAAATTCTCATGAAATAGCTTTTTGCTATTCTGTACTGACTCCTGTACCTTAACCTTTGTCAAATAAATTACAGCCTACAATGCCACAATAATTCTGCAATGTATATACAAGCAGGTTTCTTAACTAGTGAGGTCAGAATGAATCAAAACAAACTAGCAAAGGTCAGTGATCTACTTTCCCTTGTATCCTTGAGTCCATCCATCAAGCGTAGACTGGTATCCTAACCTTAGAAAGTGCTCTCAAAAATATCAACGCTTATATTCTTAAATACTTTAGAATGGTGTAAAACAGTTTAAATGGAAATATAGGAATAGATTAAAAGTCCTTCATTTAATAATATCAAGTTACAAGTCTTAAAAGACAATGTCATTAAAGTGTATCACCTCATAAATATGCATTATGCAAATATATAAGTGAATTCAAAGATTTAATCCTCTACTTTTAACATGAAACTCCTCTTAGGACATATTTTAGACATCAAAGGACATGGGATGTAATTATGCCTAACTCTGTAATGACGTACATAAGAACAAATGACTGCTTGAGTATATAGTTTGACAAGAAATGCTGAAGAATCAACACTTTATGTTGCACAGATTATATTTCTCTACATAAGTTTACTCCACTCTCAATGATTTTTACAGAGACTTATTCTCAAAGTCTTCTCCAGACTAAGATATTACTTACTGAGTGTTAACTAACCAGCAGTCTTCATGCAATATCACATTACATAAAAAACCATGGATATAGAATCATTGGATTTGTTTGTATTCACGGACTTTCCACTTTCAATTTACTACTATCTTTTGAGAATTTATTCTAAGTCAGACACTTGACTCTGAAATTGTATCAGTTAAAAGGCAAAAATCTTGTTGCAGCAAAGTACTATTCTAATGAGGAAAATGTAAAGTATTGTCTATGAATTTAGAAGTAGTATTCTATAAAAGTTTATAAATATCTTCTAAGTGAAAATGAAACACTTGTCCAGGATTCTGAATCTCCATTTAATAGGCTTTTAATCTCTTACTCTGTTGGAGAAGTACATATTCTGTGATCAGAGAAGACTGTTGAATATTACCAATATTCCCTTCTAAAATTGTGTGATCAGTCTTCACATAAATTTTTCTGAGTTAGAAATCAATAACAAATAGTGAGTTGCAATGACTGATGACTTGAGCTACAAATGAAATGCCTTCTAACAAATATATGGAAAGAATTAAAATTAGCAACACCCAGCTTTAATTTGGTGAGGAGAAAATAAGATCTATTACTTTAGAATTAAGTCATTTTGTTATCTAAATATTTGATTAGAAGAACTGACCATAATTTTAACATCTTTACATGTCATATGCTAGGAAATGAAAAATGTCAATTAATCTTAATTTTAAAGCACATAATATCATGGTTTCCCTGAGTGTGGCTACTCATCACAGTGCACATTACATTTTAAAAATGAGATTATCCAATGTGATTCTGCATCACTAAGTTTTAAATGTTTTTTAGAAGTTAATGGGATGTTAATATAACACTATTAATTTAGTACTATTAATTTAAGGTTATTATCATAATTCTAAATATCCACTTTTATTGTAAAAGAGAATGTGATGTGTTTTGATATAAATTAGTTTTAGATAATTAGAATGTACTGTTTTATTACTCATTTAGAAGCTAGATACTAACTCAGCTGGCACTAATACTTATTAATAAGTATTTAATATTTACTAGAAAAATATTGGTAAGACTAGGTGATTTTCATACTATAATCTTAGAAGAATTCACCAAGCTTTGTGTAATTACATGACAGCATCCAAGATCATCAGTAACAAGAACAGTCTTGTAGGAATATCTGTTAGCCTATGGCAAGTTCATATGCCCACACAGGAAACAATATACCTTTTTCTGAAAAAAAAAAATTCTAAATTCTTTGCAATTCCCCATGTATTTAGCTACAGTCTCCAGAGTATACATTCAACATTCTGTTTATTACTTCTTATTGAAGTTATTTTCTAAATAATTTGGCGGAGCTTTGTGTTACTGCTAAATGCACTATTTTTCCTCTATTATGAGATACATAATATGCTATATTAAACTATTGCTTTGTATTATTTAAAATTTTATAGGCAGGATTCATTTCTTCCTGTGGTTTAGAGATAGTCCATTATCTAAAGGGGTGGAAATTCTTTTTCATATTTTAATTAAGTAAAAAGCACTTCTTCTTTGATTCTAATTAATTAACTTTTTAATTTAAAACCTTCAGGTATAAGCCTTCTCAGTTCTAATGTAGAATTTTTAATATAGAATGCTGACATTTTGAATTCAAAACAATAGTGGTTATATTTAGTGTTTGAAATCTGTCATCTGACAGGACAAAGCTACTCACCCCCACATCAGGAAACATAGGAATCAGCTGCTGTTCATGAGAAAAATTTTTAAAAATCAAAACTTGCTCATCTCAATGAATCTGCATAACCCTTCACATGTCATTTTTATTGAGATTTTAAACTTATGTATTAGCTAAGAAAGCACGGACCAAGGTCTACTCAAGTGAAAAATGTAGGGTTTGCAAGTGGAAGAAGACTATGAGGTAAAATACAAAAAGAGAGCTGTTGGAGCAGCTTAATGGTAGTGACTCAAGCATGAAATCACTGATGATTTGAAGTATTATGTCATTTGTAAATTAATGCCCACAGTAAATTATACGTAATGCTGAAGGAAGGGCAAAATACAGAATAAACCTATATGAAGTATTGTATATAGAAAATGACAATCATTTAGTACCTTCTGTCTGTGAATATAATGTAACCCTTCTATTAATTACAATAAAAATATGAAGAAAAATAATAAAATAAATAAATTGTCCAATTAGTTTTAAAAAATCAGAAAACAAAGACTGACAAATAGTTTAACTATTTTAGATGTACTTTTCTTTAGCTTTCATCTCAGTAGGAATATGGTAATTTTTATGCATAGTTACTTTTTTGTTATTAATTCAGTAATTGCTTATAGGGCAGCTCTTTTGTTCCTCCTCAAGTCTGGTTTCCATTGCAAAAAAAAATGGAAATAAATTTCAAATCTAAGTAAGATTTTGCTTTTTCTCTCTCCAAAATATCCCAGGATTGCTTCCAAAGAAATAAAATGTTATGGCGCAACTTGGTCTTAGAATGTCTGGTTTCTTGATGTCAATGCCACCTTTTTACTTATCCTATGTCCCAAATTTATTGATTTTGTGCCATTATATGTTCCCCACTATTCTCAAACAAGCATGCATGCCATGGTAGTGGCATGTCCTCTTTCTTTACATAACAGCACTTCTGTGTATATGCAGAATGCTAGATCTATCTCTTCTTTTAGTTCTTCTCAGTCATTTTTTTTTTACCAAATACTCCTTTCTCAACTATGTTTTTCTAAAACACATATTTACAGTCTTTTTTTTCATGCTTTATTCATTATCTATCACTGCTTTGACTAAAAGGCTCTTATTGGTTGGTTTAAACAACACAAATGATTTCCTGTTTTTTTTTTTCTATAGTTCTTTAGAATAAAAAGATTGCACAGATCTTACAGGAAGAAAACCAAGAAAATCATTTTTTCCTTCCTGTGGGTCCTATGAAAAATCTGTTCTCTAGGGTTTTCTTCTCTTTTTTTCTTTTTCTTTATTTTTCCTTTTTTGGATTTTTTTAGCAGTAACTCAGAGCTATGAGCTTGCTAGACAAGCACTCTGGCCACTTAAGCCATGATTTCCTAGTTTATACAGAATAACCACATTTCTTGACCCTCCATCTTTAATTATGGAGTCATGGGGAAATGATTCAATTTCAATTTCAATGATCCTTTTTTTCTGTTTTCAATTTTTCCTTCTGAACAAAGAAGTATTGTCTGCTTTTAAGAACTCAAATGATCCTACTGATGCTAACTAAATCACATCTCAAGATTCCAAACACAATCCCATCTGCCAAGCCATTTTTGTTGCGTAAATTACTAGGTTCACAGGTTTCAAGAGTGAAGCTTGTAGATGGTTTGGAAACCATTCTTATGCTGACCTCATCCGGCTTCATTTTTATATATAATACCACCATCTGCTCATGTTTGTTTATTTGCTAGGGCTGTCTTGGTTTAATTGAAACTAAGTTTCTCAAAAGCACATTCTAGTATACATATTATTTACTTCTGCATCCCCAAGGTCTAGAATAGTACCTGGAATATAGAAAACATTAAAACTATTTTAAAAAATTGTGAGATAGCCATAGGGACCAATAAGGACAGAATGGAGATGGAACAAGATGGTAGTGCATTAAGATCTTCTACCCATGATCCATCCAAAGTCAGAGACCTTGATCACTACTTTCACACCAGTCTACATTTACAAGAGCTCAGGAAACTATGTGGGATGTCACTGAATGTGGATTTAGTGGAAAAAAAGAAAAGAAAAGAAAATTTATGTTGAAGGGGCCAGGAGTTTGGCCTAGTGGTAGAGTGCTTGCCTAGCATGCACGAAGACCCGGGTTCAATTCCTCGGTACCACATACATAGAAAAAAGCCAGAAATGGTGCTGAGGCTCAAGTGGTAGAGCTCTAACCTTGAGAAAGTCCAAAGACAGTGCTCAGGCCATGAGCTCAAGCCCAGGACTGGCAAAAAAAAAAAAAAATCTATGTTGACATGGGTAGAAAGGAAGGAGTTGCCCATATCTTCCATCTGCTAAACAAGAAACAAAGCAAAGGATCTTATCTGAGAAAGGAGATTGATTCACACAGGCCTTACACTTGAAATCCAGTTACCCATTCACAGTGGTGAAAAACAGTGTCACCCAGAGTGACATGACCCCTGGATCTAGACTTGTGCCCACACTTTGAGCTACTGGACCTGTGTTAGGTAACTAAGGAACAGCTTCTACTACCTCTCCTCTGGGTAGCAGAGCAAGCAACCTGGCCTAGCTCTTTGTCTTGGATTTCAGCTTGAAACCCATTAAACTTGCACCCATGGAGCACATAGTCACATGTAGAGTTTCCAGATTTTTCCCAGTGTCACCTGTGACCTGAACCCTAGTGGGAAGCCTGAAGTTTTTACATCACTGGTGTGGGCACACTTCACTACAGACTGCACATATTCCTTGGACTACGAATCTTGGGCACAAGAGGGATAACTATTTTAATATCTATCTGTGTAGCTAAGGGTCTGTGTACAAATGTCTAGCAACATCACAGAGCCCAACTATCCGCAGGCTTGCTGATTCCTTTTTAGACTTCCCCTGACATAAGCAGCCAACCAAACCCCACCTGATACACAACTGGTTCCAGCATAATCTGAGACCCCTGAGGCTACATGCTTTCTTTTGGCTCTGAGTCTCTAATACAAATGAGTTTTGCCCCCTTCTTGTTAGTTCAGTGACTTTCTCCAAAACTATTCTGTATAATTCTACTATGGAATGAGACTCCATTCATTTAACCAGGCACTGTAACTTTGGACAGATTCTAGGATATCCTACCCCACGGACTTGCCCATGGACAGAGACTCTAGAATAGTGTCAGAAGATGTAGAGACATGCAGATCCTGTAAATCAGACATCTATTCTTTCCAGCATCACCTCAATTGGGTTGTAGCTGTAATACCGGGTCCCAGGACCACCTCAGCAGAAAGCAGAACTTAGTGCAATCCTTATGCTAGCCAGTCCTATAATGACTATATAAAACTCACTAGAATTTACCACTGGGATTGACTCAACATTGCAGTGCCATTGGCATAGGAGACTCCAGCTGAATGCTACAGTGATTCTATTCAGAGGTAGGCAGAACTCTGTGGTGCACAATGATAGGACGAGTAATTCCAAGTGAACCATTTGAGATGATCCTGTCATCTAGGGAGAAGCTTTCCAGGTCAGTTCTCATTGTAGGTAACCTCTATGTCATGCTGAAGAAAACTACTGCACATATAGGACAACCCTGGCTTGGATCCAAGTCCCATGACGAAACAGTAAATAAACACACAGTGCACCTGCATTAAAAGTAGATTTAAGGTGCCAGTTGCATTAAACATAGATTTAAGATGCTGAAATACCAAAAGTGACAACACGCTCAGAGAAAAATAAGTAGCCGGCTTGAATTTCTTGAAAGATGAGCACAAACAAAACCAGACTACAGAGTTGCATTAATGCCTAGCGTCTCAGTGTGTGTAGCATTTGTACATCCACAAATATCAAGACCTTTTAGGAAACAAGGATCTCACTGTAAAAATAAAGCATTAAAATATGACGACTCTGCCAGATGCGGTGGCTCAGACTCAAAAGGCTAATATCTGAGGATCGCGGTTCAAATCAAGCCCGGCCACTAAAGAATATGAGACTCTTATCTCCAATTCACCACCAGAAAACTGGACGTGGTGCTGTGGTTCAAGGGGTAGGGCGGTACCCTTGAGCTGACAATCTCAGAAACAGTGCCCAGGCCCAGAATTCAAGCCCCACAACCAACAAAATAATAATAATAATAATAATAATAATAATAATAATAAAATATGGCCAGACAGTAACTAACAGAGGAAATTGTGGGGCCTCCTAGCTGACGGCGTAGAGGCCTAGATTGTTATCTATGCTTCCAGGACTCTGTGCTCATACACTCCTGGGCACATCCAGGCCGGAGCCAGCGGGCCCTGGCTGCTTCAGCCTGGAGCCCGAGCTCCTGGAAGCTCCCTGCAGGTGAGGCGTGTCTCAGGACACCAGTGACTGAAGGTCACATTCAGGGAGGTCCTTACTTGTTGCTGGTATGACATGGCGGCCACCACTTGATCTGTATTTTAACGAGCACCGTTTCTTAAAATTAGATCTGCACTTGGAGTCTGGTCTCCGGATTCTGTGTACCTGGGATTATTCGTGGGCTCCTCGCCATTCTACCCATCTCCCAGACGTCCGAGAAGGACCCCAACAAGAAATCTTCGACTTAAAATCCGAAAATTTAGAAATCTCAGAAATCTGCAGAAATGGAAAGAGATGTTTGCAAGGAGTGCTAACCAAAATATAAAGAGTTAAAAAAAACTCAGTATGATAAGCAATATTAATAATTAAGCAATAGATATCTCTCAGAAGGCACCCAAATGAACAATATATGAAAAGTGTTCAACATCACTAGTCAGCGTGTAAATGGAAACCATTATTTCTATGAACTATCACCTGTGCCCTTTCGAATAAATATTAGAAAGAAGGAAGGTAGCAGTTGCTAGTGAGGCTGTTGAGGAAAGGAATTCCTGTATACTCTTGTCAGCAGTATAAATTAGGGCAGCTGTTACAGATTGATCAATGTGTGTTAAGCTGCAATAGCATAGGAGCAAGAAGTTATTTTCCTAGTTCATTACAATAAAGGACAACCTTTGATAGAAATGTACCCTATGACAAAACTTAACAAAAGAATGTTGAGTGTCTTCTCTGTAATGCTTGGGTAATGCCAGATGGATAACATGTAATGTTGCTAAAATATACCATTTGCATATATATATATATACAGTAATATCACTAAGTAATTCATTAGTATGTATAACATATGTATATGTTACATTTTAAGTTTAAAAAGGAATACCTGTTAAATGAATAGTTGTTAAGTTCAATAAGCAAAACAGGTATCCGTGACTAGAATTATTACATTCAATATTAAATTCAGTAATTTTACTTCACATATTTGTGATTTCATTTGGATTTAAGGATAAAGTAAAAATGCTTGTAACAAAATAATGTATGTCATTTCAGTCTGAAAAACCCTCATACTTACATAAGAAATAACTTTTAAAATAGCCTACTTGTACTGAAAGATGGTAATTAGATAAAAATTTTATACTCTTAACTGTAACAATAAAATTGCATACTAGATTTAAACCAGTTCACTTCATAAAGATTCCAATCTATTCAGAGGAGGTGCTGGAGAAAAGAAATGTCCATACATTTCATCCTAAGAACTTTGTACCTCACATTCTACTAATTAAAATATGCTAACACTCATTAAAATAATTAATTTATCATCACAATGCATTCCCTTTTGTGCAGTCATAAGTGTTTCCTGATTGCTATAATTTAACTTTTGCCTCTACAGTATTATATTTTTTGGTTACTACACTTAAATGACATCTCAGTCATTCTTTCTGGTAGCTTAAAAGCAGGTATATGCAGTTTTACCTATACCACAGAGTGTCATTAACAAGATGAAATATGAGAACAAAGGATACTGTTTATTCTGATAAAGATTTTACAAGTCCTAATTACTGATATCTTCACTTAAATGTAACAATAACTTATGATGAGCTTGAAATTATTCACACAATATAGAATCTACATAGGTATATGGATTTGTCTGGAATAAGAAATATGTAAATTATCTGATCAGCATATGTGTTAACTCTATTAATAATCTTAATAATATATATTTTAACAATAATTAAAACAAAATTGTAATTAAAGTTAATTAATTGAAAAATTAAAATTGAAATTAATATGGAAAATTAAAGATGAGTTATACAGACTTATGTAATACACACATATATATGTAGAGAGAAAGAATTTGTTCTCTGTGAACTACAAAATGTTAATGATTTTTTAAATTTAAAATGAACACCAACAGAGGTGAGTATTTAGTGTATTGTTATTTAACCATAAAGAAAATTAAAATTGCTATTTGTGAGGGAATGGCTCAACACAGAAACCATCATGTTAAATGAAATAAGACAAATTCAAAAAAGATAAATATCACATATTTCAATTCATATATTGATTCTGGGTTATATATATACATATATAATTTACTTTATGTAGGGGGTAATAAACAGAAGGGTTAGAATTACATGAGTCAAGTAATGAACATATTTCCTTTCATGCAGTGTCATCTGTTCCCTCACATTTTCAATCATAATAAGGCATTAATAAGGCAAAATAATGCATCCCTCCCTCTCTTGTCCATCCATGAGCTGGACAGTTCATTTTCATCAGTGTCCAGTCAACTCCACTGCTGTACTTTTCATGCTTTGTTCCCTTGAGTCCGGTGCCTTCCTCCCATCCTCCTGAAGAAATGCACATGAATACACCAGAGGTAAGGAAAAAAAAGATAGATTTGTCCAAAAAATTAAAAATAGATCTCTTGTTTCTATATATTAATTGTATATAATTCCATGATTCTGAAAGGAAGATTGTTTGGGGCCAAGAGAAATCTGCAGGTGGTGGAAGGTGAAACAGGAGAGTATGACAGGGGATATGAGTAGTCTAGAAGTAGGAAGTGTGACTATTCTGGAAGTGTATTCCATATTTTAAAAAAATGTATAATGAAATGCTTGAAGTTCTCTTAAAGGAAGAAGTGAGGAGGAAGACTAACAAAGAATGATATAAAGAAGGTGAATTTGATTTTATATGCATGTAAGAAGCATTAAATCCACATAAGGAAAGGCAGAGGAAAGGTGTAATATGGTAACGGTGAACTTGACTGTGTGTACATATGTAATTAACACAATGACGGCCTTTGAACAATTCATTTATAATAATAAAACACACCAGAAAAGAAAGCATGTGGGATTTAGGACAAATGTTATAATTATGCAGCATAAATTCCACTTTTGTAAAAGGAGGTAATCCATTTCTGTGGAGACAATTTGTCTGTGCCAATTAAGACCAAAACCCTCCGGGGATGCGGCCAAATTTGAAGGGCTCTGAGCTGTCCTGGGCCTCCAATTCACTCTCATTCCATTTACACTGTCTCCCAGGCATCTACACCTCTTACCAAACTCCACTCTTCTCTTCTTTACCTTTCTCTTCTAGATCCAATGCAAAACATAGGGTACTAAAAAACTGAAGTGAATGTAAATGTCTAAAGAAATGACAGGTTAATACGACATATTTATGAATGTCACCTATGAGCAAGATGGAAAGATAGCTCAAGATGAAAATGGAAAAGGAAATTCTTTTTTCAAAAATAAAATGTTACAAGGCTTTATCTCTAGCGTTTTGAATATATCTATATATTTTTGTATGGTAACCCTCACATTAGAGATAAGCTGACACTGAATGATCTTAAAGCCTCACTACCATGAAATTCTATTCCATTTATCACTAATCATTTTGTTAAATGAGGCTGTACTCTTAATTTTCCTAAATATTAGCCATCTTCACTTTTATTTTGGAGGAAGAGAATTTTACTTTCCTAGAACTGATGACAAATTATGAAAATAAAACTGAAAAAGAGTAGACTTATTTTTCACTCCTAGAACAGATTTTACTAAGCTCAATTCAGAACTTTTACAAATGACCACTCTTCATGGATTGATTTAGTTTTTAAATTTTAATTAGTTTGCAAGCTAGTCAATAGTTAAGCTACTAATGGTATTAACTACTCACTTACAATTATTTTTATTGTATTTTTTCTCAAAGAATTTTGATCCATTAGCTTAAAGTGTATTCAGATAAGAAAAAAAAATAAACAACTAAACTTAACATGAAGTTTTGTATCTATCGGAGTAGTTAGTGTTTTAATTGACTGAAGATATTTACAAAACTAAATATATCTAAAACCATAAAATTTCTTAAATTAAGTGTGCATTTAATCAGATTCTCCTTCTCCTTCTCCTTTTCCTCCTCCTCTTCCTCCTCCTCCTCCTTCTTCTCCTTATTCTTCTTCCTCTTTTTCTTCTTCTTCCCTCCTTCTACTCCTCCTCCTCTTCCTTCTCCTCTTCCTCCTCCTCTTCCTCCTCCTCCTCTTTCTTCCTGTTTTTCTTCCTCCTCTTCTCTTCCTTTTAATGATAAAAATCTAGGGATTTTTATTTCTTCATCCAAAGGGTATTCAGTTGCAAGTTTCGATGTTAGGAAAAGGAACACATCCACGTATAAATAATATTAAAGAAACTTTGATGGAGTTTACTGTGTAAGTGAATTGTTACAACATATTTTTGTATGCTTTTCTGCAAATATGATCTGATTCCAAAGAATTAATAAATGATTAGTTATTTGCCATTTGTTTTTACTTTCTTTTGCTGGTGATAACAAGTGTATGGGGAAAAGTGTTGGATTTTAAATATTTTACAGACGCTAAAGAAATGTGACTTTGAGTGCCTTGTAATAGTTGAAGTCTGTTTTATTTTTGTGCAACATGAGAAAGATATTCTCGGGGCAACTAAGTACATGGGATAAATTGGCTGTCTATTGTGGCAGTTGTTAAGATATATGCAGTCAAGGATCTTCTTGGCCAATTAGGTGTTATGAGAGCAGTATTTAAGGTTTTCCAGAAAACATGCAAATTTATTTCTTCCATAAATCACTGAAGTATAGGGTATTCCACTATAGTTTAGATTTCATTCCATGTAGGAACTTTCTCCAATCTACTTTTCAATGCCTCACCTTTGTTTTCCCAACTGCTTCAGGACTCTCATAAGCTATTATAAGATTTTTCAGAGTACTTTCCTCTGTGTTAATAGTATAATCATTTACATAGCTAATAATGATTATTTTCCCTTCTAGAGAATGTGTGTCCTGAAGTTGAAAAGTATGCAATCCTTCCTAGCTCCTCAGCACAATCCTTTTGGTACATCATTATTCCTCCAGATAGAGCAGGAGAATGGGAGGTGAGGGGGACCGTGGGATTGTTACTTACAGACTTCAGTTTATTGACACTAGAATTTAAATGTGACAGAGAGACAGGGGTCTCCTTTAATAGGAGTCAAGTGCGCTTTATTGTTCTTGTTTACTGATGGCTAACAGATTTATCAATGTGTTTGTCTGTTAAATGTCAACATTGATTACTATTCAAACCTTCACCTGTGATGGGACAGTTTCAATGCATGGGTGCATTCATACCACTTCTGCATCATCAAGCTGTCAATAAGCTTGGGACTGCATGTGTCCCAATAAAAATGGAACTGTGAAGCCCCTTGTTCAACATTTTTAAATGTGGAATGTTACCGCCATGCATTAAGCCAAGAGGCAGTCTTGTGAATTTGCATGGGTTAGGAATACAGAAAGCCAGCCCTGTCAGCAAGTTTCCGTAAGTTTCCAAATCTGATTTATGAATTCCCTTCCCCTCACCCTGATTTCACTCACTGTCTCAGTTCCTCTTTTCTCTTCTACTAGGTCACACACTAAGGATTGTACAAGGAAAGCATTATCACGGGAATAACTAGAGAAAGGATGGATATTTATATGCAAAGCAAGCTACAGTCATCAATGGGGATGAAGGGAGGCTAGTGAGGAGCCCCTCCTCTAGGTCTGTTTCCTCAGCAACTGGGAAAAGACATTGTGTTAGCAACGTGTTGCTTAGGAGGGTGCCACGGAGCCCTGGGCTTTTCCCTGTCACTCTCCCAGCAAGGCAATTTCTGAAATGAAAATCAAAGCTGACACTCATCATAGTTTTAAGACTCTTACTTTGAAACCTCAAGAGTAATGACTTCTACAACCATCACACACTTGGCAAAATTCCTTCTTCTCACACTTGGCAAAATTCCTTCTTCTCTTCCCCTTCATTTATGTCTGTGTGTCATTTGTCTTAATCTCTCTCTCTCTCTCTCTCTCTCTCTCTCTCTCTCTCTCTCTCTCTCTCTCTCTCTCTCTCTCTCTCTCTCTCTCTTATTAGATGGTTAAACCCTTATTTAGCCAAGGTTATGATTACAACTTCCCTCCACAATCTCAAAAATAGCATAATATTTTGAAATGATTCTGCAAATCATATATGTATTAAAAATAATAAGCAATTCATAAGCAAATCTTTCACTTGTGAACTGTGAAATTTACATCAGTTTTTACAATTTCAATTTTCTGGATTACCATAAAGCATTTTCTTTGGGGGTAATGACTTCCTAATTTTGGCTCAGAATCATCTTTATACTTCTGAAAACACAGAACTATGACAATACCATAATGACCAATTACCATCACTAGGACTCACATAAGGCCACATCAAAATAAGGATAAATACTATTGGTCCATGTATTATGTCTCAAGAGCCATTATTCTGGATTAAGTGAATTTCATTGAATAGGAATATTTCATCTATATGGAATTGTGTCTTGTGTTTTATTTAGTTTTGCTTTTAGAGAAGAAGTAATTATTCCTTAGTATCAGTGAGCTTTCCTGAGGACATACTGAGTAAATCATTATAGGCTCACCATCTAGAGCTGGAAAGTGTATACTTGGTGCTTTAGCTCTCTCTGAAGTCAGGCAATGAGTAATAGGGCAGTTAAAAGCACTTGGTGTGTGTTGGGATGGGAGAGTTAGAAAAGATGAAAAAAATAGATTAGATAATCTCTAGTTTCAAAGACATTTGGGAAAACAATTTGGGAAAAAAAAAATCTATCTGGTACCCTGCTGCTGGTCAAAGTGAATTGTGGAAATGAAATCCTGAACATGATAAAGTTACAGTGGCTTTTATTTAATATACTTCCCAGTGAATTATGATAGGCTGAACTAATAGACGATTCTGAAACTTCCTTAGGCAGTGTTCTCACATTTGGCCACTTCTTGCCTGATGCAACCTGAAGCCTCTCCAATCTTACCTTGCCTGCTGGTGGATGTAGGTATAATTCTTTGACATTGTATTAATTGACACAGTTGTTTTGTACAGCACTGTGGGATGCAATAAAATATACATCTAGGTCATCTCAACTTTTTTATGGTGAGAAAATTTGAAATACTCTAGTCTCATAAATTGAGAATGTAAAATTCACTGTTAGGAATGGTGCTCACTGTTCCACGAAGTGCATCACAAGGAAGTCACACCTGCCTGACCTCAGCAAATCCCCCTAATTATTTGGCACCCCTTTCCAATGACCTATTTCTACCTTGATTCTATTACATTCACCCCTTTGGTTCCACCATAAAAGGAACTTTATGAAGGAAATGAGCCAGGCAGAGGAGTAGCTTTCGTTATGTGTATTATGTTATATGACACCTACATTGGTATCAGTCTTGGAGCAAAGATTTAAATTTAAAATCTGCATGATGGATAAATGCAGAGAGGAACAGTGGATGATTATAGTTATAACACTCAACACACATACATGAAAATGAAATGAGGAAAAACGAGAAGATAGGCGAGGATGTAATAGATGGGAGAGTGGGAGAATGTGGAAAGAATGACACTGATCTAAATGTATTACTGTATACATATATATGGATTTGTGAAATTGAAACTTTTTTGTATAAATATCCAAACATAATAATGAAAAATAAAATCCCCATAGTCTGGAAACAGTGGAAGAAACATACTAGATATAGTCTAGAAATAGTCACAAAAGAAGAAGCAGAATTGCGTAGTAATGAGGCAGCTAGAATCTGCATCAACTGACGTGGGTGGGAAAAGTAGGGATTGTCTGAATTTCTGGTGCTCTGGGTTGGCAAAAAGAATTTACTAACACAAGTGAATAGGAAAAAGAAAATCTTATTAGAAAAGAGCCACAGAAGATAGCTATACTATGAGCAGTTGTGACCTAAGATAGAATCCTGTCTGCATTGTCTACTTAAAGTGAGCGTGTGGGTGTTTTCCTCCACAAAGGGAGTTTTCACTAAATAAACACATTTTGTATGTTACTTGATTGTACCAATGATAACTAATATTTCTCTTTTTATTTTTTTTATTTATTTTATATTTTTTGTTGGTTGTTTGGTTTGATTGAATTCAGGGATTACAGGGATTGGGTGTTGTCCCTGAGGGTTTTTTTTTTTGTTTGTTTGTTTTGTTTTGTTTTTTATCTCAAAGCTAGTGCTCTATCACTTTAAGACAGTACTTTAAGACAGTTTCATTTTTCTAGTGGATAATTGGAGATAAGAGTCTCATTGACTTTCCTTCACGGGCTGGCTTTGAACTGTGATCCTCAGATCTCAGCCTCCTGAATAACTAGGATTAGGGATGTGAGCCATCTGTATCTGACTTCTATTAATTTTTTATTTAGCAGTACTGGGCCTTGGCCTCAGAGCTTTGTGTTTATTACACAAGTGATCTGCCACTGGAGTAGTATCTCAAGACCATATGCTTTTTCAGATAGGTCTTATGTTTTGAACTGGGGCTGCCCTAGGCTACACCTACATTATTATAGGGATGAAACATACCCGCTATCTCACCAGACTTATGAAATGAGATAAAGTTGCCCTCCACTTGAAATCCTCACATTCTCCACCTTCAGAGTAGCTAGAGTTGTAGTATGAGTATAAATCCAGCATGGAGTGTTGCATCCTAAGACACTCTTTTGTATTTGGTCTAAATCTGTTTACATGGTAATCATTGAATAAATGATTCCTAATCTTAGAAACAATTATCCAATTACCTCTGAAGTTACTGTGCCTGAATTCCTTTTTTTGTTTTAAGCATATTTTCATAAGGATGGTCTCCTATAAATAGAAATGGTCTACTGTTAGATTAGGAAGAATGTTTTAAAATATATAAAGTATTTCCCATTTGAAAGAACATTCACCAATTAAGGGGATGGGTGGGGACTTTTTTTTTAAACTTGGGTTTCTCACTAAAGTGAAAATCCACAGTCTAGGTGCCACAATCTACTGGAGGTCATCTCAGGTGGTATCCCTTTGGGATATAGGGTAAGGAAGAAAAGTAACACCAACTTGAAGGTCTGATTTCTTCCTGGGTCCTTTGTCACTGAGTCGAGTTTGTCCTGTCATCTGATGATATCTACCAAACTGCCAGACAAATCTGTAAACTAACAGTAGGAATAGAAGACCTGATTGAGAGATTGCCAAATAAGAGGAAGAAAGGAGGAGGATGAATGAAATGATATTTTTTAAGGGAAGAGTCAAAATAATTGTGGTTTGTCTGGGCTTTTATAAGAGCATTAATTCATTTAAAATTGCTGTATTTTATGAAAAAAGTTTCTAAGAATTTTTACAATTGCTCTGGAGGATGAAAATATTGATTAAATACTGTTCTTACTCTGGAGTCTCTAAATTAAAAATTCAAGGAAAATAATGCATAAAAATAAATGATATTGAAATTGGATAGGGAAGGGCAGAAAACAAGATGAGGGGTGGGGATGGGGAGGAGGGAAATGGGACCAAGACATGTGAAAGGTTATCAATGTATGTGAATTAATGCACCTTCTATCTGGCAAATATCATGTAACCCTACTATTAATTACAATAAAAAAATGAAAAAAAGAAAATTAAAAAAATAAATGATATTGGAATCCATTAAATATAATTATGAACACATCAGACATATAACTTAATTTTATTTTTATTTCAAAGATTACCATTTCATTCACATCATCAGATATTAAGTTAAATAGTGAGATAACAAGAAATGCATTCTGTATTATTTTATCTTACCAATATTTCAAAATTTAAAGGATAGCACTAACGTTATTCATGTGTTTTATTATATAGACATAAATCATAACTTTGAATTAGAATTTGGTAACCAATCAGCCTGAGAATTATGCACTTTTTTCTAATTTTACTGTGAAAGTAAGGTCCAATTTACTCATATAAACCATTTCATAAGCAAACAATACCCACACTTTTTTTTTTTTTGCACAGATAGGGAGATGATCAAGAAGTGTAATTTATGTCTGATATAAGAAAACTAAAAAGAAAAAAAAATGTGTCCTTTTCCCTAACGTACATAGTTTGGTGGCTCATAAGAGGAAGAAAAAAAAATAGAGAGAGAACATGTCATTGCTATGTATTGATACCCTTTTGATTGTTTTCCAAAAGAATTACTTGATGGAAATCTTTCAGTATTTGACACCTCCTTTTGCCCTAGCTCCATTTTTCACTACTTTTCCCACTCCCAGTTCCTGAATGCTGCAAGATCGATAAGCAGTGTTACTTATCATAGTTCATCTGTACACAACAGAAACTAATGTGGCTATTTCAGTCAATTAATTTAAATTTGAGTGCAAGTAGAATACAACATGAATAGGAAAAGTACTAGAAAATTTCAAGAGCACTCAATGTTGCTGCCCAAAATCCCATATCCGTGACTGTGGACAAGAAATGGTTCAAACATTGAGATGATGATGATGATGATGATGATGATGATGATGATGATGACAGCAGTGGTGGTGGTGACTGCAAAGCCACTGTATAGAAGGCAAAATAAATATCTGCATTTTCCTTTCTACTTAATTAACCTAGTTTCTAATTAAGGCTAATTATTGAATCTGAAAATTGTATATGAATCTTTCATATTCTAACATGATTACAGTGGAAGCTTTCTGCCAAAATAGTCGTGTTACTAAGTTCTGATGTAGATTGTAGTAGCCATGCAGTGAGAACTAGATTGGGTCAGCTAACTAATTGCAAGTATAAATTGTTATTATCTCATATTGCATCCAAAAAATGAGGGAAGAGTGGCCGACAAATGAAAACAAATAAGTATATATCATCTTAGAAAGTGACAAGTTGAAAAATTAGGATTATTTTTTAGCAACAACCTGTTCCCTTTGGAATGGAAAGTTATTCTATTTAACTGATTTTGATAAATTAAAAAAAAATTTTCATTTAGTATATAGAACTCAGCCTTTATAGAATGCACTCACTGAATAAAATGATGTTTTTATGAAAATATCTCAAATGTTTTATGATTAAAGTAAGACTTTTTGGGTTCAATGTTATACATAGTTTTTAAAAATGTATGCAAAAATATCTTTTTATAAAGATTACATCAACTTCCATTTGCTTTTAATTGCTGTGTTGAATCTGCTCACATAAAAGGATATTTTTTGTGAGGTGCTAGGGACCTGACTTTCATTTTTGCATTTGCATTTATTATTTTACTTTTTAAGCTCCTTCTTTCCCTGAGAGTGGTGACTATGGAAAGTTTATTCTGTTGACAAGGACAGTTTGCATAGAACTTGAAAGAAAACACACATACACACACACACACACACACACACACACACACACACACACACACATTCTCAGGTTAACTCCATGTGGAGTAAAATAAATAATGAAAAATGGTATTCAATGATATAAAATTTATTTCCAAAGGTCTTCATTTTACCCAATTTGTGCCTTATCCTTTATTTTAATTTTCATTTAGGGAATATGTTAATTAGAATACCATGCATTCTTAGATAAAGAGTATGTGGTACTTTCACAAGAGGACATTATAAAATTTGATACGTTTAGCCCATCAGTTTTACAAGTGATTACTTTCTCTTTCTTGTTCACCATTCTCTTCTTCCCTTCCTCCATTCTACTATTCTGGCCTGCCTGCCTTCCTTCCTTCCTTCCTTGCTTGTTTCCTTCCTTCCTTCCTTCCTTCCTTGCTTCCTTCTTTCTTTCCTTTCTTCCTTCCTTCCTTCCTTCTTTCCTTCCTTCCTTCCTTCTTTCCTTCCTTCCTTCTTTCCTTCCTTCCTTCCTTCCTTCCTTCCTTCCTTCCTTCCTTCCTCTTTTCCATCTTTTTCCTCTTACACACACACACACACACACACACACACACACACACACATTCTAAAAGTTGGAATTAATAAAGGTTTTGCTCATTAGTTAAGCATATTCTCTGATCATGAAAAAGAATCTCATTCGTTAACATTATGACATTTCACATGAGAACCAAATTTTTCCTTTTTGTGGAAAAGCATATCATATTAACAGATAACAAGCACTGCTGCCATTCCCTCCCAGCCAGGTCACTGTGAGCTTTATTAGTACCAATGACTTTAGCAGGGCAAATATCTGTATAGGTTGAATAATTATTTTCTAGCCAGTGTGGTCATAGTAGCCATACGTTCAACAGGATTTCATTTTTCACTGAAAAGAAGCATCCCTCCTTGTATTTCTCTTTGAAAAGGCAGCTACAGAGGGATCTTTCTTGTATCGTATAAAGAATATATTATAACTGTTGAATATATTAAAACTGTTAACAAGAATAAAGAATATATTAAAACTGTTGCATCAAGACAAAGAACCTGAGTTTCTGATGGCTATAAGAAGTAAAAGTCTACCACAAATCAGAAATTTATGTAAGAAAGAAGTGAACTCATATTAAACAATGTGAGCCAGTCCCAAAGGAACACAGGCTCCATGTTTTCCCTCATTTGTAATAATTAGTATGCATCTAAGATTTTCCTAGCTGAGGAGCACAATAGCTCAAAAGCTATGTGTATAAGGTCATATAGGAAGAAGCTAAGCAAAATGAGCTTCAGGATAGGCAAACATCCTTGTGGTTATTGTTTTTAATATTTTATGTGATGTGAAGGTATTTCTTCACACACACCTCTTTTTTTTCTTTTTGTTTTTCTTTTATCTTTCCCTTATGATTTATCCTCTGTTGTTGTTTTATCTGACTTTTGTACCTGGTGCATTTTATATACATTTATTTGCTTACATGAATCAAGGAAGGGAAAGAGAAAAACATGATGAGTCAATTGACAAAGAATGAACCAGTGTAACGGTGATATTCATAAGACAATATGATGGAGGTGAACTCTACAACTTGGGATGGAGAGGGAGCAAAAGCCAGAGAAAAATCATTGATGGGTAACAATGACCAAGATGTAATACACCCACTACCTGATGAATGCAACTGTAGCCCCATTATTCATCACTATGAAAAAAAATTAAAAATAAATAAATGAAATAAAATAAGAAAATCATTGGGGGGATATATTTGTACATATTTTATCATGTATTCTGATTATTAAGGTACTATTTTATTCATATTTTCACCTTTGGTTCTTTTCCTTTTTTCTTTTTAACTTTTATTTTTATTGTATTTTTGCACTTTCAACTCAGGGACTTGTACTTACTACCTTAGTGCTCTACTTCTTGAGTCACACCTCCAACCCTGTTTTTTTTTTTTTTTTGCTGGCTATTTTGACACAGAGTCTCAGAATCCATTCTGCCAGAGTTGGCATGTAAACACAACATTTTTATCTCATCTTGGTGAATAGTTGGGAGTATAAATATTATTCAACATAGCTATCATTTAATATTTTCTTAATTGGATCAATGTAAATATGGTGCAAAATATCTGCATATTTTGCATAAAATTTTAGATTACAAACAAATTTAATAAGAGAAAAATATGTGTTTGGTTGCTGTACCTTTTCCTCTGAATTTAATTAAGTACTCTATACTTTTCCCACAGAATATGAAACTTTGCAATTTCTTTTGGAATCCAGTTTTAATTTTGCCAATAATATATGGCCTGCATGCATGCACTGTATTAACACAATCACATATTGCAGGAAAAAAATGGAATACACATGTTCATCTGAATCCAAATAACCTTTTAGAAAAACTGTGGGCAAAAGATATAGTGATAACTGTCAGAGTTCTTTTATTACAACACCTTACCACAGTCATTACCGTGGTTCTCCACATTTTAATGCCTTCATTTGTAATATGAAAAGATAATTTATCCTTTCTACAAATACGATTAGCTGAGTGGAAATGTTTGATGTTGATGTTTTTACAATATAAACTAGATGCTAACACTGGAAGTCTAACATTGTCATATTGTAAAATATTTTTAAATCAACTTTAATTCCCCTCCCCCCATTGGATTACGATGATCTCGGTGATCTTGTACTCAGTACTAGGCTGAAATAAAGGAAATTAGAACCTTGCAGTATTACCGCTGATGTCTGTGAGCTCAGTGATGTTAAGCAAGCCATTTATTACTTGAGCACATACTATCTGCTAAAGAAGTATAGCTGGACAAGATAATCTCCATAATGTCTCCTCTACCTTTAGTTATTTTTGTAATTTGCATATACATAATTTATTTATGCCTGACATTTTAAATTGAGCCTACATGTAGCCAGAAAAAGGTAAAGGTGTAAATTATTCTACAGTGCTATACTGACATCATTTGGTAAGGTTTCAGTTGATAATAATTTAATGTAGAGATTGACAAACAGGCAGGCGCTCTACTGGATGGTTGATGAGAACTCAGAATCATTCATACACATTTGTGGCAGACAGTGTTCTGGCCATGAAATCCGTGTCTGTGAGACCAAAAAAAAAAAAAAAAGTTTATAGAGCAAAGAATGAGATTGTAAGTTCAAAATCGAAATATTAAAATGCTACCGGTAATATATTTAAATGAATGATAAAACATTTCAACCAGGAAACATGGAAAAAGCAAAGCTGCTTAGATTAAACTAGCGACACTGCTCAGAGATCTTACAAAAATGATGAGCAACTATGTGTTCACGACAGGAAGCAAAGCAAAAGAGCATTTGGGAGAATGAAGAGGAGAAAGTTCCCCCCAATCACAAATAAAGATCGAACACCCCAGGAAACCAAATCTCCCAGGGATGTACGTGTTTGCTATTTGACTTAGCCCCCCTTTAGGACTTTGTTTCCATGATCTGGCGTGAAGGATGGTGTAGGAATGTACATGCCAGAAATAAGAGCAGGGGTATCTTTTTTATTTTTTATTTTTCCCCTCTCTCCTTCTTTCTCTTTTTTCTTTCTTAATTGCAAGAAGCAATTCCAGAATCTCGCTTCCTGGGATTGCATTACCAACCCCAGCGGATTCGATGGGGCTGATTACCTTAGCCTGGAAACAGAGAGTCTTTCTGCGCTGCGGGGGGAGGGGAGGCCTCTCCAGCAGAGCCCTCCTCCGCCAGCCCTCGCCCCTCTCGCCTCTCCCCTCCCCAAGCATTCACTTGCAAATCGCCCGCTGCCAGCCGCAGCCAACACTTCCCGGACTCTAACCTTCCCCGGGCGAGAGCTGCAGCTTCATCAGCAGAACCTTTCTCTCTGGGTGAGGAAGGGCTCTTCTCCCTGTTCCTTTTCTTTTCTTTCTTTTATTTTTTTTTTCTTTCCTCTTAATCAGAATCACTGAATGAAAGCCAATCAGAGGGAGAGAGAGAGAGAGAGAGAGAGAGAGAGAGAGAGAGAGAGAGAGAGAGAGAGAGAGAGAGAGAGAGAGAGAGAGAGAGAGAGAGAGAGAGAGAGAGAGAGAGAGAGAGAGAGAGGAAGAGAGGAGAGGGGAGAGAGGAGGGAGGGAGAAAGAGAGAGAGAGGGGAGAGAAAAGGAGAGAGAGAGGGAGGGAGAGAGAGAGAGGGGAGAGAGGGGGAGAGAGAGCGCGCGAGCCAGAACTCGCCCCCCGTTTTCTTCAGTTCCCTGCCGTCCAGAGTTAAAAGTGCTGCTGAGCGAAAAGCTTGAGTTAGATTGAAGTCGAATCAAGGATAGAAAATAATAGCAGAAAACAAACAAATAAAAAAAAGAGGGGGTGCATAGGGACAATCTTTTCAGGGTTATATTGGCTGCAACCAACTTCCGTTACTCAGAAGCTGATTTTAAAGCAAACAAACAAACAAACAAACAAAAAGGTAGGAAGACTTCACCTCTTTCCTTTTAACTCCCTTTACCTCTTATTTTGTCCCCTTGTGTGGAGGGATGTGTATGCGTGTGTATTTGTGTTTAAGTTACAGTAGCAATTTTGAATTAAATATCTTGAATCAGTGAGCATACAACTCTTTATATTAGTTTCCAGAAGCAACTGCTTTTGCATATGTGTATGTACATAGATATGCCATAGGTAATGCAAAACTGGATAAATTATACATTATGTTCAATAGGGGGTCATGATCCTAGAGTTTGTGATTTCATTCACTCTGAACAAATGCTAACATATTTCATGACGCTCGGTTTGCCAGGCTCCTACTTGTTTATCTGTATTTTTTACCATCCGTTCAGGGGATCACATTGTTGCTTTAAATCTTATCCAGCATTACTTTGCATTCCATATGAATGGATTCACTCTGTACTTATTCATAGTCACAGTTCATTGTACCTTCGATGTAAAGAGAGATGACAGGCAGAAGACAGATTCCATGGAGCTGTCAGTGGTCACTCAGCATCGCCATAAACATAGGAGATTGACATCCATCAAAAACAGAATAGGTTTAATTTTTGTATTCACAGTTTTTTTTTTGAGTTAGAAGTGGGATAAAAGGGGGAAGATTAAATGCATGCAGTCAGCAGTGACAGCATTTATTGCTTCCACTGCAATAAAATCCATATTTTATGTGGTGTTAAATTAATGCAGCATATTGCAATTCTAAATGCATGTCCCCAACAAGTAACTATTGATAGCACTGTAAGTATGGGAAAAAGCAATCTTCTGCAACTGTTTTTATTCCCCCACAATAAAAGCCTACAATCTCTTTATCATTAAAAAAAGAGAGAGAGTGAGAGAGGGGGATATCTGCAGGTGAAGTCAAAGACAAACATCATTTTAAAACAGACCTATCATCTTTTGCTTTAAAAAAAGCTCTGTTTCCTATAATTGTGATCTTTCATTCCAGTAAAGGCTTTTAATATTCCAAACTGCACAATGATTACTTCTCAGCTCCTTGGAAATGCATTATTTTTTCTTCCTCTCTCTCTCTCTCTCTCTCTGAGGTTGCTGGCAGCTGCTGTACTTGAATGAATATGTTGGTATAGTCTCTCCCTGCACACCATCCCTCTATCTTTAAAACATAGCTACAAGAGCTTCTGTGTGGTGAATAACACTTGGCAAATGTGCGCATTTTTTAGGTCTGGTATGGTGAGGATTTTGAATTAGTAGAACTTTCATGAAAACATTATGTCATTGATTGACAAAACTGCATGTTCATTTTTAGTTCAAGTGTTGAAGGAAGAGGAAGAGGTTCACTCCTAGAGAATAGGCAAAAGACATATTGCATAGCCTTGTGTGGTGAATGTGGCACAGGTGTAATGAGTGTGCAATGCATAAGCTAATCATGGTTTATCAGCCGCTGGTGCAGTTGAAGAGATTGGAAAGTGAGCTCAGGTGTACAGCATGTGAATGTGGCTGAGGGACATTGTCAAAAGCAAAATTAAGCTAAAGGTAAAAATACAAGGGAATGCTTCTTTCATGTACTTTCGCTTGTTCTCGGCTGTGTTTTTGAAGCATGAGTCAGTGTCTGCTTTCATTAAATCAGACATTTCTTTGGTTTCAAATAGTTGCTGCTAACAAATTGACTTCCTTGGTGAATGCCTATGCCTTCCTGGACTCCAAAGAATAGAAATCCATACACTGAAACATGAGAGGGGTAACAATCAAGGAAGCGTGATTCAGAATATAAAACATATGAACCCACCTTCATGTACATATTTGTAAGGTTAATGGTTAAGTTGTCTGCTTCCTAGTTAATGCTCAGATGATCTGTTTAAAAATTAGCTTTTTGCTAATGAGGATAGTGTGATACACACAATTTATTGCTACATATGTGTATATATGTATATATCCTGAATGAGGCTCTTGTTTATAAACATCCTTCCTAGAAAGAAGTGTAAATTCTAGCACCTTATAAAGAAAGTTCACTCAATGTGAGAGTATGAATTTTTGTTTTCAGTAAAATTTTGGGGTTGAAAAGAATGACTTCAAAATATGGGAATCCTGATTAAAATACTAAGTGAAATTCTTGACTTATCATATAAATACATAGCCAAGGCCAAGTGGAATTATCTTCTGGACTTCTTGGCCCATTACTTACTTGCTGTCTCTTAACCTACTTTGCAGCAATTGGTATCTCCCTGGGCTTCTGGAATGTAATTTTTATCCCAAATCACTCCACTAGGCTGCAGTATAGGGACAAGCTCAGCTCTGTGGGTGCTGATTCAGCACCACAGTGAACCATAGTTTGGTTAAAGGTTGTTATCTGTATTTGTGATACACAGCAAGTAATAAATACAAGTTAGAGATGTAACCTCAACTACCTGCAGTCTAGTCCTTGTATTTCAATAGATATAGCCATAATGTACCTATATCTACTCTGCAAATGATGTTCTAACATTAATGCTGCTTTAGAAGTGATTGTGGAACAACTGAAAGATATCATGTTGGTGATATAGAGATGTATAACAAATATTCAGGTCACAGTTTAAAAAATTAAGTACACATACATGATCTTTGAGTTTTAAGTCTATATATTGAAAATACTTTATCTTATAAATATTATTTGACATAGAGTTTCAGAAGTTCCAATTCACTAGCAACACTGAATTTAATACACATGTCGGAAACAGACTAAAGTTAAAAACAAAGTAACAAGAAACATTTACATATTCATATTAGGTTTAATTTTTTAAAGCATTGCTTTAATGACAGTATATGGTAAATATTGTGAGCTTTTGAGGGAAAATCCAGAGTCTGTAGAATAGCATTCTGAATATATAACTGAAAGATCAAGTTTAACATAGAAATTTCTGCTTATCTTTTCATAATAGCATTTGGATCAATGAGTTTATCTAGAAATTTCTACTTTATTCTGATTATAAAGCCTGAAATATACAGACAGGGAATAAAAAGGGCTGGATGCAAAAGTTTTTAAAGTGTGTACATGCCTAAAGAATTTGGATCTTGTCTGTGGACCATACTTACATTTTTCAATTTTTTTCTTTTCTTTCTCATTTTTACTTCATTAAGTTTCACAGTAAAACCTGTAGATTTTTGTCATGCATTTGTATTTAGTTACTTGAAATTGGATAGGGAAAGGGGGAAAACAAGATGAGGGGTGGGCGTGGGGTGGAAGAAAATGGGGACCAAGACATGTGAAAGGTTATCAATGTATGTGAATTAATGCACCTTCTATCTGGCAAATATCACGTAACCCTTCCATTAATTACAATAAAATATATGAAAAATAAAATAAAATAAGAAGCATTAAAAAAAATTCAATCAACAAATGATGCTTGCTTACTCAGATAACCGTGTGTATCATCTCACGGTCACCTCTGTGTTCTTTCTTTATTTTTGCCTTTGCAGCAGACTTTCCTCCCTAGACATTTTAATATGAGCCCCTGAATCACTTACAGTCCACTCTCCTCTCTCTCTCTCTCTCTCTCTCTCTCTCTCTCTCTCTCTCTCTCTCTCTCTCTCTCTCTCTCTCTCTCTCTCTCTCTCTCTCTCTCTCTCTCTCTCTCTCTCTCTCTCTCTCTCTCTCTCTCTCTCTCTCTCTCTCTGTCTTTCCCCTTTACTGAAAAGGTGCTTTGGAACATGAAGCCATTTTGCTTTCTCCTTCCTTCCTTGTCACCAATCAATCAAATTAAACTTCAAAGACATAATGTTAAAAAATCAGATCTTTCACAATGAAGGGTGCACATTTCTGTGAATGTATTATCCTAAATGATATTATGGCATTGATCAGTTTCATAATCTAACAAGTTCCAGTCATGTTTTAGAAATAACTTTTGCTTAACTGTTTATTATCAATGCACTTCTCACAAAAATAGTTTTTAAGTATAAAAGCCCTTTTATTGTTATTATTATTATCTATTATTAATTTTTACCAATTTCTTTGCAATTTTGTTCTTTTTTGTAGCTGTGTGTGTTATGCCTTATATCCAAGAAACATCACTTAAACATTAACCACATCAAAAGTAAGCCCTCCTTGAAATAGTAAATTGCAAGTTGAATGAAATAAAATTTCTTTCTATATGAATTTAGAATATAGTACAATCTGAAAAATAGCCTGTTTGTGAGAGATTTAAATGTCTCACACAGCAATCCCTTCTGGCAAAGGGATTCATATCCTTAGGCAGTTTGCCAGAAATATTATAAGCACTTTACCAAGTCATGTGATCTCAATTTTCAACCTTTTCTTTCTTTTCTCTTAATAATAGAACTGTCTTGATTCTTCATACTCTTACAGTATACTTATACAGATGAAAATAAAATGACATTTGAAGCTTCAGATAGGATTAAACAATAGTCCATAAGATGCTCTGCATTGATGTATTATAATGGGACACTCAGCATTAAATCATATGTCTAAACACTTCTGAGTCCTGCAGAGCCTCATAATTCAGCAGAAGATCTCTACCCCCCCATTTCTTTTCTTTCTTCCTCCTTCTCTTCCCTCAACTATTACAATTATAAAATCATTGAATAAATTTTCTATGTGATTTAAAAATATTATCCTATTTGCAATAATCTTTTCTTTAAATCTTTTGACTTTGATGGAGAGTGTTTATACGACTGACATGCCATTTACTGTATTTACTGTGTCATCCTTTCTTTGCATCACAGCATAGCAGTTATGATGGTTATGTTGGCTAGAGTGTGTGCTTTCAAAGGAAAGGTGTTCTTTTTCTAACAGACACTTCTAAGCAAGGAAATTGGCATCAATATAGTTTACTGTACCAACAAGGAAAATATGGGAATTCAACATTCATTAGTGAAATAGCTTTTGCAAATAATCAGAATCTAGACTGCATACACATGAATTATTATACTCAGTGCATCAGTTATTGATTGTGAATCTGAGATGATTTACTGTAAGAGAGAATATTGAAGTAGTTTGACAGAGCCCCGATTTCAAAACTAAATTAAACATAAATTGTATGTTTCCAGAAAGCAGAGTTTCATTAGACACGTTGATTCTTCTTGCTGTAAAAACCCAATACACCAACTCACAGTCTCAGAAATAACCTTGGTGGAGAGGAGGTGAATGTTACATTTGATATTGTGTTATAAATAATTACTATTGCTAGTCAGGTTTGCAATATAAAATTGAAAAAAATGTTAGAATAGCAACCAAATTGCTATTATTATCATTGCAAATTAACAAGCCTTGACACTGTCTCTGAGCTTGTCAATGCTCTACCACTGGAGCCACAGCACCACTTCCAGTTTACTGGTGATTAGTTGGAAATAAGAGCCTCATGGACTTTCATTCCTAGGCTGGCTTTGAACCATGATCCTCATCTCAGCCTCCTGAGTAGCTAGGATTACAGGCGTGAGCCATTGGCACCTGGCTTTAAAGTACATATTTTAATGTGCAATATCCTGGTAATTCTCTACAGTCTAAATACAATATAACTATTCCCTGAATAGATCAAAGACAAGCAATAAATTTGCATAGATAACTAAACACCTCTAGCTAATCTTTTGTATTAGAATTAATATAAGCTTTTAAAACAGCTGATTTCCTTTCATCATGAAGCTTCTCTCTCAACAAAATTAACTACAATAAACTTTCTTTGAACCTTCTGTAATTTCTGAAACTTTTAAAAGTAACAAACAAATTTTATGATCTTTAATCAACTTTCAGATTAAAATGAAGCATCATGACTTTTTTAGGTGATTTGACTTCTTAGGATAAAGCTTAAATCAGCATCCTCATAGTTGAATTGCTCTAAAAATATTTGAACTGTGATAGATTTAAAGGGTTTTGTGCTAGTTACCTCTGGCTCACACCTATATTCTTAGATACTCATAAGGCTGAGATCTGAAAATTACAGTTCCAAAACAGCAGGGCCAGGCAAAAAAAAAAAAAAAAAAAAAAAGAAAGAAAGAAAGAAAGAAAGAAAGAAAGAAAGAAAGATGAGGTGTGGCTCAAATGGTAGAGTGTCATCCAGAACAAAAGCCAAGCAAGAGTTATAGGCTTGGATTTCAAGACTCACTATTCATATACATGGACACATACACACATACACACACACACACACACACAGAAACGCGCGCGCGCACACACAGACACAACCTCCACATTTTTATTTCCTACCTGTAAATTGTATTCATTAATTGATACATTTGAAACAATATTTTCTTTAACAAAACATTTCAGTTTTACTACCATTAAGTAATTTGGTTTAAATTAATCACTAATAGAATTAAGAATAAAAACTAAGCACTTAATTTCAACACTGTGATATTTGCTTATTATATGCAGACACAAAGAAAATAAACTATTGGGATAAAGTCAAGTGTATGTTATTTTATTATGTAAGAATTCAAGTATAGAAAGATTAATCATTAGTCAGTTATGAAATTTACAACTTGGAGGAAAGAAAGTCAAGAGGGAGGAAAAGTGAAGAAAACAAGTGAGGGGTAACAACGTTCCAGAAGATGTATTCATGAACTTACTTATATAACTATAACCCCTCTGGACATCTCCATTATTTAATAAAAGTATTAAATTTAACAAAATAAGACATTTTCTTCTTTATCTCCTACACTTTTTGCTAATTTTTAATCTGAGGGTTATTCACATTTTGTATGTTTAAATAATAGCAGTTCTGGATTAATATATACATATGTGTGTGTATATATACACATAGTTATACAGATTAAAGTGAAATGACATTTCAAGCTTCAGAAAGGATTAAACAATAGACCACAAGATACTCTACAACATTATGTCATAATGGTACATTCATCATATTCATCATTAAATATGTCTAAACATTTCTGAATCCTGCTGATTCAGCAGAATATATATATATATACATATATATATATATATGTATATATATATATATATTGACCTATGTAGTCCACTGGGTGACAGCATCGAATTCAGCTATATTCTGCATACTTTTAGCTTCTTAAAATTAAACAAAGCTTTCCTATATCACTAGGAATTTATGGATAACACTTCTCTTTTATTTCCCATAAACAGAAATCAGTTGTTCTTGTAGAGATCAATTGAAGAATCCCAAATGTGGACAGACACTTAGAACTACTCTTTACTAACTCTCTCCTTTTCTGTCTTTTTACTCTTTAGGGAGGATTATTGATTTTTTTAGACATTCTACAGTAAATAAGTGATTTTTTCTTCTATATTAACTTAAAGCTTTTGATATGAGTGCAGTAAAAAATAAAAACTGTTTTTCAAGAATCTATTATCATCTACTTTTATGTTTATTAAAATATATGCCCTAACTCAAGAAAAAGGACATAAGAAGAAGGATAATAGATGGGATGAGTACAATATATGTATTTGTGAAAATGTCACAATGCAACTCTTTGTAGATGTATATATTCTACTAAAATGCACCATAATTTAAAAAAACACATAATCTCACTTTTGAACACTAAACAATTAATATTACCATGTGATTTTTGTTATTTTGTAAAACTTTAGTAATTTATTAATAGACACAAGTAATTGTTTATAATACAATTTACCTATGTATGCATCAATGCAATTATATATCTATTTTATTACATGTATAACTATATATACAACTCACCAACTCAATCATGTAATTATCTATGCTTATATGTATATATCCATTACACATATGTGCTTATATATGGTAATATTGCTAAAATGAAAGTCAAGAGTGACAGTTCATTTAATACTTTTGCTTTTTAAAAGTTATTTTCATGCATAGAGTTGAAATCTGAAATCCAGCCCAGTGAAGATATAAAGTTAGATAAGTAGCAACACTGGTATTGATTTCAGAACAAATATATTAATCCCATTCACTTTATAACTTGAGGCTAGATCACACTTGTTTCTGTATAGTTCGAAGAATTTTACATATATATATATGTAAATGAATGACAGCCATCTTCTTCACTGATAAATTAATTCTGTAAAGATTTTTCATTGCCCTAACTCCTTGTATTTATTTTTAGTTTCATTTTTTTAATGTATTTGAAGTCAGTTCCTCATGTTTGGGACATGAACTAAGGCCTTGCTCTCTGTCCTTGGGCTTTCCTCAAGGCCCTTGAGCCACAGTACCACTTCAGCGTTTTTCTGTGTATGTGGTACCAAGGAATCTGGGGCTTCATGCGTGCTAAGTAGGCACTTTACCACTAAGCCATGCTCCGGGCCCCTCTTTTGCATTTTCTAGTATACATTTAAATGGATTCCTAGTTCAATCTTTTCTTAGTTGCTTGCTCATTTCATTCACTTTTGTGAATGTGACTATAAGTCATCCTCTTTGTGTTATATCCAGAGATAAAAGGTTAGATCTAAAAGAAACATTAACTCAGGAAAGACAGTGTCCAATGAGGTATTTTCACTTTAATACTTTATAATTCATAGTGGAAATATCAATCGTGATGTTCTAAATGAAATAGAAGTAAAACTAGATGGCAGAGCATTGTTGAGAAGTCATTTATTCTTCTATAAATCCATTATTCATTCGCTTGTTTTTAGTGTTCTCAAGACAATGGCTTCCTCACAACCTTGGCTGCCTTAAATCTTGACATCTTTATATGTGACCTTTCTGAGTAGCTTGGATTACAGACATTCTTACTATACCAGACCATTCTTCAATTTTGGTCTTCTACTACATACATTGTTCAACCTTGTAGAAGTAGAATGCTTCTTTCACTAGCTTCATTTATTTATTTATTTGTTGGTTATGAGGTCTGAATTCTGGGCCTGGGCAATGTCCCTGAGCTCTTCAGCTCAAGGCTATCACCAGACCCTTGGGCCTGGGCACTGTTCCTGGGCTCTTTAGCTCAGGGCTACACACTAATATTCTATCAGTTGATCTATGCCTCCAGCTTTTTTTTCCATGGCGGATTTCGAAATAGAGTTTCATTTTCACTTGGATTGCAGTCCTCCTATTTATGCTCTTCATGTTGCTCAAAAAACAGATACATGCTAATGACCCAAGCTTTAAGTTGTGAACTTATACAAATTCTGTTTCCAGATTAGCCATCCCTGAAGGCTTGAGCTAACACCCCAGGATGTTTCAAACTTCATAAACTACCTTCTTTCTCTCTCTCTCTCTTTCTTTGTCTCTTTCTTTCTTTCTTTCTTTCTTTCTTTCTTTCTTTCTTTCTCTCTCTTTCTTTCTCTCTCTCTCTCTCTCTTTCTCTCTCTCTCTTTCTCTCTCTCTCTCTTTCTTTCTTTCTTTCTCTTTTTCTTCCTTCCTTTCTTCCTTCCTTCCTTCCCTTCACTTCCTTCCCTTCCTTCCTTCCTTCCTTCCTTCCTTCCTTCCTTCCTTCCTTCCTTCCTTCCTTCCTTCCTTCCTTCCTTCCTACCTTCCTTCCTTCCTTCCCTCCTTCTTTCTTTCCAGGACTGGGGCTTAAACTCAGGGTCTGAGCACTGTCCTTGGGTTTTTGGCTTTTTCTTTGTATGTGGAATTGAACCCTAGTCTTCATGCATGCTAGGAAAACACTTTACCACTAGGCCAAACTCCCAGCTCACCAAACATTCTTTAATTGCTCTACCACTACTGTCCAGGTCCAGGTACCATTCAAGTAGGTTCAGATACAAACCTGGGACCAGAAATTGCAAAACTGAACAAATGAAGCTGAAGATTGCACTGTGGGACTTTGAATAGTTACATGTTATTGTATTCCAATCTTGATAATATATGTAGGGCAACAGGAGGAGCTTTGAAAATTCACCTAATTAAGTTCACCTAGAAGTTAAAGGCTCTAATTTTGCCTATGGTCTTATAGCTGCCTTAATTTATGCAAAATGACCCCTTGTCCTTCAGGAATATATCAGAATGAGCTAGTTGCTTGCTTCTAGATATGTTTCCAGGTAGTCTTAAGTTTCTTCAGAAGAATTTTTGTTGTGGTTGTGATTTGTTACCTTGTTAGAAGCAACCTTTCCCTGGATTTCACATTCCAGATTCAGGGTACTATATGGAATAAAGCAAAAGGCTCAAAGCTGAGACTAAGCCCCACTTCAGAGAAGTGGAGAGAAAAAATATGTCACTGAATGTCAGGTACTTACTTAAGTTCTGATTATAAACTTATTTTGCAAGAGAAGATTCCAGTCTTGCAAGTTAAGGAAATCTGTGCTACATACAAGTCCCCTGAGTAACAAATTTGTTCATTCTGTGAAAAGTCTGTATGATATGAAATTCGAGGAGATCATTTTTTTAAATAAGAAAACCATGGAGTGATAAAGCTGCATTCCAGCAACATTTGCCTTCCCTTCCTTAGCAAGTGTAATGACCTTAAGTACTCACATAAGGACCTCTAATGACTAAATGCTTGTACCATGGCACCGGTCTGTCTGGATTAAAATTCTAAACTGCCACTTACCAGGTATTTAATATTTAATATCCAGATAGATATTTGTTATTGTTAAGTGAGTTTAATCATTGAGCTTACATAATAGGGCAGTTGCCATGATTGAAAGAAGCATTACTGGCCGGGACTTTGGCCTAGTGGTTAAAGTGCTTGCCTAGCATGCACAAAGACCCGGGTTCGATTCCTTGGTACCACATATATAGAAAAAGTCGGAAGTGGTGCTGAGGCTCAAGTGGTAGAGCTCTAGCCTTGAGAAAGTCCAAGGACAGTGCTCAGGCCCTGAGCTCAAGCCCGGGACTGGCAAAAAAAAGAATCATTACTATGAAATCTGACAAAAATACCTAACATCACCAAGCATACAAACTGTTGTAGTAATGACTTCGATATTGTTAACTTTTTATTAGCATAATTACATATTGTAAATTTCCATGACAGATTTTTTTTCTTTTTGTTGATATTGAAGACATTTCATTTTAACAATAACAAATTAAGTGATTTGAGCTAAAACTTTATCTTTTAAAAAAATTAATTGGAGGTTGTTGGGCTTGAATTTGGACCCAGGTATTATCCCTGAGCTCTTCAAGTTAGGGCTAGCACTTTACCACTTTGAGCCCCAGTGCCACTTCCAGTTTTGTGGTCGTTAATTGGAGAGAAGAGTCTCACAGACTGGCTTTGAACCGTGATCCTCCCATCTCAGTCTCTTGAGTAGCTAGGATTACAGAAAGGAGCCAACAACAGTTAAAAAAGTTGATTTGCATTATGTGATAATAATATTATACTTGATGTGTGCTTTTCATTCTACTGACACCATTATTGGCTCTAAAGTTTTCTGGAAAAATACATATGGACCATATATTTCCAAAGACTCAGTCCATTTTTATGAATCATTATAGCTGGAAAGATCTCCATTCCCTGATGTTTGTGAAAATGTTAGTGGCACAAAGTTGACTGAAACTTCATAACATAAATTGCATTTTCATGTAGTCAATGCATGGACTAGATAATTAACTAGTGAGGATAGTGTAATTCAGGAAAAGAACTCGGAAGAAGATGAGCACAGGGAGATGTGTTGGAAAGAAGGGGATAAAGGTCATGAGTTCCATAAGCTGCATGGATTTACTCAGGTGAAACAATTTCAGAATGTACTGCGGTAGTGCCTCCTTTCTCAGATTCTCCTTGAGGTCAGAGTAATGAGAATGAGAGCAAAAATGATGAACAGAGGCAGTGCATTACCGACATAATCCCATTAAAGTTTGGATTCCTATAAATCTCAGGAAGGGTTTAGCAGTGGATATGAAGAGCTAAAAGGTCAGTGGGCTACTGATTTGCTAGACTAGTTTTTTTAGAACCATTTAATGAAGACAAAGCACCTACTACAAAACTTGAAAAACGTACCAGGCTTTATTTAGATAATTTTCTCCCACTCTTTATATTCAAGGTGATATGAAGATCAGTTTAAACAGCTCTACTTCTATCTTTTCTTCTTTTTGTGAATCTATATGGAAATTAAAAAGCCTCTAGGATGATTTCTATGAGTTACATGAACAGATTGAAAGAATGAAGTCATATAGAATACATTTTTAGAGGTGCTTAAATTCTTTTGTTTAAAGTTTTATGTGAAAAATGAGAATGGTATTACTGCTTTTAATCTTTCAGTTTTATAATTCATCTTTTTTGTTTTCACAAGCACACATATGTTTAAGGTTATACATAATGTTCTTTATTAGCAGTATTGTTACTTAAAGCTTATTGTTAAGGTGATGTACCAAAAGTTTACAGTTACATAAGTGAGGAAATGAGTAGATTTCTTTATGGATAGTGTTACTCACAATGCTATTTTTTAAAAATCACATCTCCCAAAAGAGGACACTAAACCTTGATGACCACCATAACTTTATGAATTAAGATGAATGAACATGTTTCTTCTTTATGAGTAAAGATGTTTCTCATATTTGGCCATACCTATACATTTTGATGTTATCATGCATTATCTACTTAATAAATTCAGTTGTCTTTTTTTCAGATTTTTTTTTTTTTTTTGCCAGTCCTGGGCTTGAGCTCAGGGCCTGAGCACTGTCCTTGGACTTTCTCAAGGCTAGAGCTCTACCACTTGAGCCTCAGCACCACTTCTGGCTTTTTTCTATGTATGTGGTACCGAGGAATTGAACCCGGGTCTTCGTGCATGCTAGGCAAGCACTCTTCCACTAGGCCAAACTCCCAGCCCTTTTTTTCAGAATTTTATTGAAGACTGTATCCATTACCTTTCTCCTTTCCTCCCTTCCTCACTCCCTTCTTCCCTCCTTCTGTCCCTTCCTTCTCTCTTTCCTTCCTTTATTCCCTTTTTCCTTCCTTTCCTTCTTTGCTTTCCCTCCTCCCTTCCTTTCTCCCTCCCTCCCTTCCTTTCTGTCTTTTCTCTGTCTCTCTCTATGTCTCTATCTGTCTCTGTCTGTCTATCTGTCCATCTGTCTTGCTTGCTTACTTACTCTCTTGTGTATTTGCTCTTTCCTTTCTGTCCCATTCCCTGAGATCTTGCTAGGTATTGAATTTGGTGTCTAGAACTTGGTATGCATCCACTCTACCACTTGAGCCATGTTCCAGTTCTTTTTTTCAGATAAAGTCTCTTACTTTTTTCAGAGTCAGCTTTTGATACTCCTCTTCCATTTCCCAAGAAGCTGGGATTACTGAAGTGTGCCACACACCAGGTTCCCTGCTTTATGACAAAGGATCTTACTTTATGCTCAACGCTGGTCTGGAACTTGCTAAATTATCTCAGATTATCCCTTAATTTGTGATTTTTCTCCAAAAGAATGGGATTACAGGAGTGAGCCACTGTGCCAGGACCTACTACCTTTTAATTTCTATAACGCAGTGCTTTTTCTCATGCAAAGTCTGAATAACTGATTTAACTTAATGACTGAGTAATCAAAAATAATATTTAAATATATTAATATTATATACATTTTAATTTTAGTGCATTAGATTTTCTAAGTATACGTCATTATTCAGCCTTGCAAAGTTCAAAGAAATTAGAAATACTTTCTCATTACTTTCAAAATTCTTTAATTATACTAGAGACAAAGTTCATTAACTTGAATGAGTTTTCCTTTCATTTAATTGGAAATAAAGTGAGAATAAAATTGTGTAATATTAGTGGAGAAATTAATTATAATACTCTAATAAAATAAATCTTATTGAATTATTAATTATGCAAACTATTGAAGGAATTACCTTTCAAAAGCCTTTGAAAATTAGAAAGTTTGCAACCATTTGTTATAGTATTTTGACTCCTATTCAGTTTACAAACAACACAAAGTGCATTTCAACACTTAATCAGAGGTGTTAGATGAATTCATTTATTGGTTTAAGTATTGACTTAGTTGTATGGTAAATTATTTCGAATATTTTTCGGGTCACTTTGTAGTCAATTGTCCAGAAAGTAACAAAGTTTAGTGTTTGGAGCCACCTTGTGGCCATATCCTTGTGATTAGATTCTTTTCCAAGAAAATACTTTATTTGAAAGTTTTGAAACAAATGTGAATGAGGAATGAGGCCCTACGCAATGGCATTACTATGGATGATAGCTGAATGAAATTATATTTTTATGCATTGACATGAATCTTAATAAATATTCGCACACGGTAAAATACTTTCAATATTAGTTTTTGTATATTTTATTTCATGGACATTTACTTGCTTCTGATAGAGATATATATGACACGTGTCTTGTTCATCATCAGTATCCTCTCTTCCATCCCGGCTGGGCCTGACCCTTAAGGAGGTGATCAGAAGAATTGAGGGATTGTTGGTGCCTCTATCTCTGGTTTTACCAGTTTCCAGGCTTGCAAAGGTGGGAGCACCTCAGGTACAAATAGGGATAAATGTGCTGATCTGCAACCGACTTTTATTATTTATTTTAAGTGGAATTGAACAGTAATAAAGAAATTCAAATAACTCCTTTACTTTTTCAAGACAAAATTCCTTACAGCACACGGGAACCTGAGAAAGCAGCATCTTGGCTCATTTCTGAATCTTGCAAAACTTCAAAGCCACAAATGGATCCCCTTAAATCGTGGTCATTGATTATGCTTGTTCACTGAGCTCCATGGCAGCTCAAAGAAAAATTTGTTTTTTTCATGTTTTAATGCATATCAAAGTAGTTTCTATTTACTTATTAGAATACATGAAGTCACGATATATCAAGCTTCCTAAAAAATATGTTTACTATCTAAAAGAAACTGTATTTCCCTTATAATTTTACAGGACAGTGTTACTTAATTGGAAAACCATAAAATTACTTTCTAGAATCTAGAAATGTACTGTAAATATAGAACAGACATTGATTGCTTATGTGGTCTTCTCTAATTCTTTTACCATCTGAAGGTAAATAATGGAAAAATGTCATTAACATAAGTTATATGTACTTATTGCCCAGATCAAGATGGGTTATGCATTTTCTCTATTTCTCCATACTGATTAGACCTCTTTAGCTATTTCTATCTACCTCCCTCTCATTTTCTCCCTCTCTGTCCATCCATCCATCTAACTATCTCATCCTCCAATAGAGTTATCACCATCTTCACCATCATCATCATCACTGTTAGCAGACCCTGAGCAGTCTTTACATTCCATGACTTGATATGAGCTAGCTTCATCCCACTTAAAATTTGCAGTGTAATAGCTCCCATATTGTCTGTCTTTGTGCCATTGTAATGATTTCATTTAGTTAAACGAATCCGTAATTGAAACTGAAGACAAATTTATTACATTATAAAAAACATTTTGAGAGTCATCTCTATGTTCTATGTTAAAACTATGACTTTATCATATCTCTTTTGTTGGGCATGAGGCTTCAACACTTGGCCTGGGCACTGTCGCTGACCTCTTCAGCTTAAAGCTACCACTCTGCAACTTAAGCCACAGCGCCACTTCCAGTTTTCTGGTGGTTAATTGGAGATAAGATTCTTTTGAACTTTAAGTGCTTGGGCTGGCTTTGAACCGCTATCCTCAGATCTCAGCCTCCTGAGTAGCTAAGATTCCAGATGTGAGACACCTGCACCAGGCTCTCTTATGTCTTTTAATATATTTTTAAATGTTTTCTATGGATTTTCCTACACATCCCCATAACCTGACCGAAAAAAAAGATGCCTTTGCTCCCCATGAAAACCATGTTCTTGCTGTCAACAAAATGTGATTGCTGTAAGATATAATACTATCGATTTATTTTCATTTCAAAGACTGCCAAGTATTGTTTTTATTTCAGGCTATATGTCAGATATTATTTCAAATAAAATATAAAATAAAAAAGAGAAACACAAATGGGTCTGGGGACTTCAAAATTCAGATGGAAGCTTTTCATATATAATATGATATAATACATATATATATATATATAGTGCGAAGTTACTTAGTATATAGGAAGGTGATCATAGCCCAAGAAAACACTGAAAATACACTAGAAATTCCCACTTCACAATTTAAAAAATATATAACCATACAATCATTTATTCAAGATAGTGATTCTCCATTATTAAGGGGTTTTCCATGGCCAATCCTCTCTCTGAGGTTAGTTTTCACCTACCGTTATCTCAGTGACCTAGAATTAAACATGCATTCACTACAAGTTATAAGTCTTTTAACTCTGAAATGTAATTGGATAAATCAGTTTAATTCTAGTTCTATTATAAAGAGATTCACACTTTCTTTTTGATATGAAGCTCTCACTACTAGTCAGTTTCAAAATTCATACTTTCTTTGCAATTCACCCAAATTTTGTAATTTCTGATACATCTGATGCAAGCTAATCAGAAGTTGGGAAGTGGGTGCAGTAAGATACTGTTGTTTCTCAATGACATTGGAGGTATTGGAGGAGAGATGAACACTTAGAGGTAAATACAATGTGAGTTCTTCGGTGCGTTGCTTATGATAGGAATCTCAAGGGGTTGTGGAGGAGGAAACTGGGCCTCTGCCTCAAAAGGAGCTGGAGAGGAATTAAGGAAAACAAGCAAACAACAACAACAAAACCCCCTGTAAATCCAAAGGACTCCTAGCTTACCTTCATGTTTGCATCTTTGCTTTTTTTTTTTCAATGCTATCCTGAAATATTATTTTCTTATTTGCTCCTAGAAGTATTCACTTAATACAATCTGTGGTCCAGTACTGGTGGTTCATGCCTATAATCATAGCTACTCAGGAGGTTGAGATATAAGGATTGGGATTTGAAAACAGCTTGGGCAGGATAATATAGGAGAATCTTGTCTTCAGTTAACCAAAAAAATAACCTGAAATGGAGCTGTGGCTCTAGTGGCAGAGCTCTAACTTTGAGCACAAAAGCTCAGGGATAGAGCTTGGGCCCAGAGTTCAAGCTCCAAGAGCCGCATTAATAATAATAATAATAATAATAATAATGTCTTTTAATATTAATTATTATTAATAAACATGAACTTTTATACAGGAAGCAACATATCAGGTCAAATGACTTGATGAAAATAATCCATATTTGAACTTTCTGATTTTCAGTCATTTTTCTTTAAGATTATTTGTAGAGTCCTTTAGCTCTGTGGTCATACATAGATTCTTTAAACGCTGAATTTGGTCACTGTGTATCAATGTTCTTTTAAATGCTTAATTTAATGTTGCTTTGGAAAATTTATGACTGTTTATAATTCTTTATAAAAATATGTTCCTTTTTGATGTCATTATTCTCTTAAAACCATGATCATTTTAATTTTAAATACAACCCCAACACTTAGCTCATTGTCTACTCTATTTACAAATGTGCAGTACACATATGTGATAAGTTAGAAACCCAAGTATCACCTAAGTAAAACACGTATTATGTTTTTCACTTTGCAGATAAATATATTATTCTTAGGTAAGTGGAAGACTGAATAATTCATGAAAGACACAAAAGACATTTCTGCTGTTAATTATGTTCTATTGGACACTTCCTACCTCCTCAATACTTAAAACAATGTTTTAAAATAGAAACTCAAAAGCAACTCTTCTTTCCTATTCAAACACTAAATCAGTCTTTTGTTAGCTCATTTGCATAATTGCCCTCATCGAAAATCTACTGAGCATAATTTTTAAAGCACAAGTTGGCTACATTTGGCTTTTTTTTTTTTTTTTTTTTTTTTTTTTTTGCCAGTCCTGGGCTTGAGCTCAGGGCCTGAGCACTGTCCTTGGACTTTCTCAAGCTAGAGCTCTACCGCTTGAGCCTTAGCACCACTTCCAGCTTTTTTCTATGTATGTGGTACAGAGGAATCGAACCCGGGCCTCCGTGCATGCTAGGCAAACACTCTACCACTAGGCCAAACTCCCGGCCTACATTTGGCTTTTTAAAAAAAAATGTCAACCACAAAATACTGAAATGTTTTAGTGTCTGAATATGTCAACTTATTCTAAAATTCAGTTTTAAAAGGGAAAATTTCTTCAAAGCATCAATATTTCAAAAATACAAGGAAATTCATCTAAAACAGCAAGTCCCTATTCACTGAAGAAGATATTAATCATTTGAGATAAATGGTTAGAGATCTATTAAGTTTGGTTCTGTTTTACTCACAAGCATATATTCCGATAAAGAGCTTTGCGTTCTAAAACAAGATGAACAGAATATACACACTTAAGAGACATATTATGTCCTTCAGAAATAAAATAGTTGACAGTTGCACTCAGTGAAACATACCTAAGTGCAAAAATGACTAATAAACCAATAAGTAAGTACTTGGAATTAACAGGACAAGTCCTGTAGCTGATGCAATAGAGGGCATGCAGTTTTTAGTTGACCTTGCTTTGGAAGCTGTGTATCAGGTGTGCTTGGAACAATGTGTACCCTGTGAGTCCAGGCAGGAGAGCACATACAAGTCTGGTTGGCCTAAGGAATTCAGTTGAGTCTGTGTTGAGAATAATGCTATTTGTTAAGAAACATGTATACCAGAGCAGAGTAGGAATTACTGTTTCCCACATACTGGGAGGGCAGAGAGGACTGCAATCCTAGATGAGTACTGTGCAAAGTTAGTGAGAACCTTTCTAAAAACAAAACAAAACAACAAACAAACAAACAAACAAACAAAAAGAGTAAAAAAGAAAAGAGCCAAGTTCCTGCCTCTTGAGCACAAAACATAGTGATCAAATCACCAGACTGCTAACTAATAAAACCATACCAAAACATGGACTTTTACTAGCTTAAACAATTCAGACATGAATTGTCATGACAAAAAAAGTTTATAACATAGTCACCCTTCAAAAGTTCTTATTAGGAAATAATTTAGAGAAGTATAACATGATGGTAAATGTTTGTAGTCTTTTCAGTATGGAGACAGAAGAGGAAGGATTGCTGGGCTCAGTAAGACCAGTCTGGGAAACATAATGAGACAGTCATATCAAAATAAAAGCAAAAGCTGAATTAAATACAGTAAGCATGAAGATATGAACAAAGTAATTATAAACCACCAATATATTATACATTAACTATACTAACGTGATACACAGTGTATATTTTATCATAATCAAAGACATCACATGCTAAACCTAATGTTATAGGTAGATGATAGTTATTCCCAAGTTTTAAAGCAATTCACCAACTATTGGTAACACTTATAGTAATAATACCTTTTATTTATTGAGCTCTTTCTGTAAATTAGACAGGGTGTTTCAAAATTACTGCAAATTTTCATTACTGGGAGAGTAATACAGATAGAAAACATTTTACTTTGATGAGCATTTCAAAATGATAAAATCTCATGATAAATACAAACTTTATGCATTCCTAACATAATGGATCTAGAATGCTTCAGTAAAATGTTTTCAGTTTAATGAAATATACATTACCTATTTTTAAACCTCATTTACATGCTTGCAAATTTATAATGTGAGCATATCCTATCCAGGAAAGATTTTGTCCACACAATTGAGAACTGTGTCCTTAGAGAGAGTTTAACATATCTAATTATATTTTAATAATGATCATATGGAAATTTCACTTTGCCGGTAGAAAAATGATTAATTCACCAGCTAACTATTGAGTATTATAGCACACAAATGCCTTCGGTTAAACTTGTGTTAAACTGAAGACTTTTTTGAATATTAATGCAAAAATTTTCATGCTTGGACTCTTCAAATACAAGTAGGACCATGAGAGCTCTGTCCTTTGACAAAGATAAAAGCAGTATTAATGGTACAGTGTACCAATTCCCTTTAATAGTCTAGAATTGATTTATAGGATGTTTTTTATCTAAACCTTTTATGAACCTATTATATTTTCAGCCAGTGTGACTTCTATGAGCACTCTACCTAATAAATAAAATAGTATGGCACACCCATTATTTGTACTAAGTTTATCTCTTTTAAACTTCAAAGGAAGTCCTTAGACCTAGTATAATTGAAGTTTGTGGATAACTTGGCTTTCACACCCACTACTTCCTTCATGATTTAATAGATGTCAGAGTTTCTAGATTGAAGATGCTAATCTTTAGGGTCTTCCTGTACAAAGCCATTTCTTTAATGATAGTTTAGTTGTCTTTGAGAGCATTTTCTAGTTCTATTATATTTCTTTGAAGTAATGCTTTCAGTTCATGAGAGATTAAGGCACTTAGTATATTCAGGGGAGGATTTCAGTGGTTTAACTCCTTTGAACAACTAATTCATAGTTTAGCAAAATGAATACCAGGAAGATGGGCACGTGTTGGTGAGGTGTAATGAGGACAATGGGGAATGCAGGAAGAAGAACAGAGGGATGAAAGGTAGGCAAAGGCCTACCTCAGTGTATGAATGTGAACATGGAAATAGGTGCATTGAGGAAATGGATGGGATTGGGAGAGATGGGGAACTGATAAAAGATTATTGAGCTTTCTTTGTACAATTACTTAAATATTAATTTTTTTAAAGTCACATAGAAGCTAGTAGTAGAAAGGGAAGAGCATATAGGTTCCAATTCTGTCCTTAACAAAAATCAGGTGGCCAGTTTGAGTTTGCATTCTTCAAAAAAATGGACATTCTAAAGAATTGACTTCCAAGGGTTTGCGTTCATTTATTTTGTCTTGTTTTGAATTCATGCAGCTTGCTTACTCAGATGCCACACTCCAGCTCAAGCCACATCAGCAGCCCTGTATTTTGGTGGTGATTTTGGCTATAGAATCTCACAGACTTTTCTGCTGACGCTTATTTCAAACTATGATCATCAAGATTTCAGCCTCTTAAACAACTAAGATTAGAATCTTTTTATCACCACCAGTTTTCAGAGGGAAAAAATTTCTTATATTTCATTTTGATTTAAAGAATGTCAAATCAGAACTTGAAAAATGTTCATTTATGAAAACAGGATATAGTACGTTAAGTCAGATAATCAGAAAAACAATAGAGTACCATGACGGATCCTGAAGCTTGGTGATTACAACCATGGCAGAAGGCTAATGGCTCTATGAAGTGCCTCAGAATCCTCCCCATTCGGGTCTAATCATTCCATCCTGTCTACGGTCATTTGTCAGAGCTCTCTTTAAGCATCTGTACTTCCCAGATTGCACTTCCCTTTCTCTTTGTGTGCTCTCTACTTGACTGTGGAACATTTAACAATATTTGGTAATTTTTTTCAATAAATTTAAGTGTTCATTGACGTGGTATAGGAAAAAATCATATAAAGACAGATAAAATAGATTTAAAAATCTATGACATCTTGAATTTACCTTTGGGATAGATATTAAATAATAAATATTTATGATGCACTATTGTAACCAGTGCCAGGAAAGAAACAATGCTATGAAGCAGGGGATTACTGGATTAAAAGTTGTTTCTTCCTCACAGCAGGGCCCTGCTTCTTGGTGGTTGGCTCTTTCCTTTGCCACAGCACCTGCTGGAACTTCAAAAGCAATCTGTGGGCGCTGCCTGTGTCCTGTCTTTTCCTTCAACTTTAGGTTATGCTTTGATAGTGAAGAAATGTTACAGAGATTTTTTTTTCATGAAATAGAAAAAGAGGTCTTTCATTTCTGACTACATAAGACACAGTTCAGAAGAGGCAAAAATAGTTTGCAGTGCTACATTTTTCATTTTCATCACTGATATGGTTGACAGGTGGAAAAAAAAAAACAAAAGGCCCATGTTGTGAGACAAGTCCCTAAATACATATATGCGGTTATTTAAAAGCATGGTTTATTCTGCTATTGCTTTTGGAATTCAGCTTTGCTTTTGACTTCCTTTGATTGTTAAACACTTTCCTTTTCTACAAGGGAAGGAAAACCCTGACCAGAAGGTTACTTCAAATCATAAATATTTTTATTTCACACCATGCCTAAATGCCATCCAAATATTCCTGTCCAAACTAAACCTCAGACATGAGCTCTTGCCTTTTTCCTATCGTTACCTTCACACTGTTTTTCAGGTGACTGAAACAGAGAGTTTCTTTGATTATTTAAATGGTTTCTTATTGGTAAGAAGCATTCCACTCTAGGAATGCACATTACAACAGCAGTCTTTTTTTTTTTTTGAATTTTGTTACGGTTTACATGTCTTATTGTGTGCCTGCATTGTATATTGTTATTACTTTTTCCTCATCCCACATCTGATTTTATTTGTGATCATCAGATACTTTCATGCATAAGTGGCCATTAGTTGTGTGCTCTCCAGATGTTCAAGACTGTTAAATAAAACTAGTACTGTACAAGGACTCTGCCTGAGTTCTGTATTTGCACTTGTTGGATGGCTGGGAGGAGAAATGGCTGCAGAATGGATAACACAAGAATAGCCTTTACCCAATCCTTTTGCTCCCATGGGACAGAAAGTAAGAAAAGGTGAAATCACACTAACATATAGAATAGGAAAAAACACTTTCCTTTGTTGATTTTATATACTTGGCATTAGAAGTGTAGAACTCTTTAAAAGGTATCTTATGGCCGGGAGTTTGGTCTAGTGGTAGAGTGCTTGTCTAGTGTGCATGAAGACCGGGGTTCGATTCCTTGGTACCATATACACAGAAAAAGCCAGAAATGGTGCTGTGGCTGCTCTGTGTCCTAGAATGTGCCCAAATCACATGCATTTTGGTTTAAAATAACCTTTTTCTTTTTTAATGAAAAGATGAAAGTAGCATTTCTCACCTCACTTTTTCCAAAAAATGATTTTAAATAAATATTGAATTTAAAAATATGTCTCATATTAGAGCTTTGTTTTAACCCCTGGACTACCAATATTTTTTTCTTTGTAATGAGCATATATCATGTTTGATGACTCACGAATGTTCCTACAACCTATAAATGCCTCAGTTCTTCCTGATTTTTGGTAAGTCCTGTCTAGTTTGATAAAGAGTTGGGGGTCTATAATTCAAAATTTTCTGGAGGTACATTTAATATGCTTAATGATACTCAATATCAAACTGAAAAGGATTAAACTGTGATCAACTTTATAATCAGAAGTTAATGTAATCCAGGACATATCTGTTCACAAAATTCTCAATTACCATATGCTTTCCAAATTCTGCAACCAGTTAGAACATGTTAATCATTACCAACAGAGATAAGTAGTCTCACAGAAAGAAAATATCTCTCTCCCTTCAAGATTGCTCCTGACAATTCTCACCAGCCAGTTATAATTATATAAATATGTACATATATTTAAAATTATAATTGTATATCAAACATGTATGCGCATGCTTTAGTTTGATTGTATTTATCCTTCCTGTTAATATTTCTTATCCCCTTCTTCCCCCCTTTTTCTCTCTCTCACCTGTCTTCCTGTCCTCTTCTATAATAGAGCAATTTTTATTTTCCAGTACATTTAAGAAGTTTTATTTTTTAATTTACCCATGAGAAACAACAGACAATCTGGATAATTTAGCTTAATTTAATTTAGAATTCTATCAATTTTTCAACAAGTGACATGGTTTCATTTTTATAACACAATAATTACACAAATATATATTGTTTGTATCTATTTTTAAATGATGGGCACTTAGATTACTGCTCTTATAACTTGGTTATTTTCAGTATAATCCAAAACATTGCTGTGCATAGGTTTATTGTACACTTTTCATTCCTTTTAGTACATATATACATGCATACATATATATATATATAAACAATATAGCTGCATAGTGAAGTAACTCTGTTTTGTTTTATCTTAATGCTAAAGAACCCCTATATTAATTTCAATAGTGAATGTGCTAATATAAATTTCTTCCAATAGTGTATAAAGATTGCTACCTATTTGCAGGACATTATTATTTTTTTTTTCTTGCCAGTCCTGGGCTTGAGCTCAGGGCCTGAACACTGTCCTTGGACTTTCTCAAGGCTAGAGCTCTACCACTTGAGCCTCAGCACCACTTCTGGCTTTTTTCTATGTATGTGGTACCGAGGAATCGAACCCGGGTCTTCATGCATGCTAGGCAAGCACTTTAACCACTAGGCCAAACTCCCGGCCCCAGGACATTAATTTTTTTCTTGAGAAGTATTTGGATATTTTTTGCTTGATTGGATTACTAGAGTATTTACTTATTTATTTTTGTTTTGTGATTAATCTACATACTCTTTCCCACAATATTTGAAGACTAAAAATTAAGGTGAAGGATTTGCTATCATATCTAATTGATATTTGTTCAAAAGTCAGTTGTAACTAGTGAATTTGAGTCCATATTATCTGGAGTCTGTATTCAGAAGGAAAGTAAATAATCTTTGGATGAATTTCTTTTTCTGTATTTATTATATCTCAGTCTCAATCTAAGTGACTGAAATAATGGCAAATAGTAAGGAGGTATTTGATTTGTTGTCCAGGCAAAAGATATGGAATGGCTTATAAAATGCCTTTACTATAATCTCATCTATTCTTTCTCTGAACTCACATCTTTTCAAGTATTCCATCATTCTGTTTTGCTATAACTTTTATGTATTCTCCTACCCCTTATATACAATCTTTGATACTTACAGTCTACATAAATGCATGTGTATATGTATCTCCTTATATATTCTTTTAAATATATATTGATCACACACATTAATATTGCTATATTTTCTTTCAGACCTGTAATCAGTCTTGAGGAGACTTCTATGTGCAATAATAGAGACTTATTTTGTATGTGCAATTGAAAGCCAGCAGCACTTCAGATTGACATTTCCCTGTTTTTTTTTTTTTTAGTTTTTTTTTTTTTTTTTTTGTGTGTGTGTGTGTGTGTGTGTGTGTGTGTGTGTGTGTGTGTGTTTGGCCAGTCATGGGGCTTGAACTCAGGGCCTGAGCACTGTCCTTGGACTTTTTTTTAATCAAGGCTAGAGCTCTACCACTTGACCTCAGTGCCACTTCTGGCTTTTTTTATTTATGTGGTACCAAGGAATCGAACCTGGGCCTTCACACCCAAGCACTCTAGCACTAGGCCAAACTCCCGGACCCCCTGTTGCGTTTTAACAACCATTTATCATATGATATATATTGAACATTTTACTTACACCATATGTTTATTATTAGTGTCCGCAACAAATCAAGCTCTTATCCACAGTGGTTTCGGCTGTACTATGTATGTACTAGATGTCTGAATCCTTCCATTAAACCTTAATCTGTGTGATGACTGAGAAGACTGGTTCAGTTAGCTCTGTGTCCTATCAAGTGAAATGTATTGGTGAAATGCATAAAAATGGATGAATATAGCAAACATGTTGGAATTATACATGGCAACTAATCTCAGAGATTTCAGGGGGTCCACCTTTTTATTTTGATACTTCTCCCCACTCCACCTCCTGCAGTGATATTTGTAACTACTGTGTGTGAGGACCAGGGAGGGTGCACACAAAATCTAAACACTCACCTGAATCAGACTTCGCACCCTCCTTGAGGGTCTCACTCACAGAGGCAGCCTCTTGAATTAAACTGCATCAAACTTACATACATTTGTTTTATGCTGACAGATATATCTCACCTTTAATCTCAAAATATTAAGTCTAATGGTGATAGATCCCAGTGTCTTGTATATTATTCTATCATATTGACCTTGATGATAATATATGGATAAAAAGAGTTTTCCATAAACCTTCAAGAAGTGAAAGAAACTGTCCAGAGTTAGTCATTCAGCTAAATTGATTGCTGTTTTATATCATTTGTTATTTTTTCGGAGCCTCTTCTGTCAACATGTTTTATATCCAATATGACTATGGGGTGGTACAAGCATCACTTATAAGGAGGTGGCAATCAGAGAAGGAAATAAGAAAAAAACCCCAACCATCTACACTATCCTATAACTGTGGCAATATATAACTGACATATTCAGGGCTGATAGCCCTGCATCCTTCTAAACAATATATGGTCAGAAAGTTCCACTTCAATAAATTTTTGTCATCTCCTTACTATATGTCTGCAAAGTTATTTGGGTATATATGAGTTAAAATCAAAGGTAGATTTATGTATTTATTTTTGAAGCTCTTTCTTCAATTCACTGCTAGACTTTGAGAGAGAAAATTAATTATCATATATATCTCCTATTGATAATTAGGAAAGGTTCATATTTTACAAAATGGAAAGTTTTGTTTTTAATTACATTTTATAGGGCTTAAATATAGTGCCCCCCCTTTTAAAAGAATTTATTAACATTGATTTTTTTTACATCATATTTCAAATGGCATGTTTAACAAATGAGTGTTCAATAAGGGAATCTCTATATACAATCACTGGCACTTAGTTTTTAGAACATAATCAAAATTAGGCTAAGGGTTTGTATATCATAGATACATATTAATTTATGAAATAAGACATTATGTCTATAGAGTCAGGTTTTTATGTCTATGTAGTTATGTTTATATTTCCATTACCATGTCCATAGCATTGGGTATGCAAATATTGAGTCCTCGCTCTTGTACTGTTTGAATCTAATAGCCACATATTAAGGATACCATGGCCATTTTTTAAATGTGTGATTTTTTTCAAAATACAATAAGCAGAAATAGTACATTTTTCATCAGTGTGTCAGAAAGAACAGCAGAGAATAGTATAAGGGCAATTACATTACAGAAACTACAGCTCTGAGTGTTCTGACTGAACATCATTGCATTTACTCAAGTGTGTATAGAGAAGAGTTTTTTTTTTTTAATCGGAAACTACCAAAGTAAAATTAAAAATGGGAAGACTGTAGACTTGACGTGTATATAGGTTGACACATGTAAATGTTTATACACATTTTATGACAATGTACTATTCCATTTTACTAATAAATCTCAATGGTGACTACATTAGGCTACTCTGGCTAGTATAAGAAAACACCATAAGCTAGGTTTCTTGTAAAGATGAGGGATTTATTTCTAACGTTTATCAAGACTGAAAAGTCCAAAATCAAATTATTAGTAGATTTAACATCTATTGAGGGTACATTTTATTTACGTGTTCTCACCTGGTGGGTCCTAACTAGCTTTGTAGAGTTCATTTTGTAATAGTAATAAGCCCAGTTGTAATGCTAGGTACTAAACCCAACTAGGACTAAATCATGTCTTAAAAGTTATAGTTTGAAATATACTATCCAGAGGTTAGGAGTTCCACAAAGAGAGAAACATTGAATCCACTCTAATAAGCCTGACAAAGCTTAACATCCCAATAGACTCCCACTTATGAACCTAGCTTAAATTACATTTAAATCACCCAATAAATTTTTAAAAAGTGAAATCAAACATGCTATCTTATTTCAGAGCACATCCATGGACCAAGCAGACATAGGAGAAACATTCTCTGCTAAAGGGAGAAATACATAAAAGAAAGAATAGCAGGTCTCAGGAAAGTTCAAGATCTTCAAGTATTAAAATAATCATTTTAGTTCCAAAGTGTCACCTTTCAGACACATGGTGAGGAGCTGGCTCTGACCCATGGCCTTCGATCATCCTGTGGGTGGGCACTTTTCTTCACTGGCTGCTCTCTGTGGTTTTCACTCTCCTTTAGCTCTCAAGCTGTAATGGATCTCTATTTTCTAATTTTAGGTTTATAGATTCATGGTATGAACCTGTATAATTGTTTCAGTTTACTTAAGGTATATAATCTGACCAACTGCAACATGAGCTGGTATGTTAAGGTATAACAAGTATGACTGTTTCTGTATATTATTCAACAATGCCTTTAAATACACTAGAATACAAAAATAACAGCTTAAACATCAAGTTTTTGACACAGAGGTCTTTGAAGTTTGTAAGTAATTCAAAATTAATCAATCAAGGAAGTATTTTGTCAAATCAACACCATGGATGATTAAAAGACAAGAAATATTACTGCTACTACATAATGCATCTTAACATTTCATAGTTTTAATTCCAGTGTAACATAAACTCTGAAAGATACCCAGAAACAAAGAGCAAGGGAAGAAATTACTCCTGTAGATGTTGAGATTCATGATTATGAATAAATATTTGATTAGAAACCTCAAGCATTATTTAAATAGGTATGTTTGAAGATATGTTTTCTTATTCATAATCCTATAAAGTGGCCATCACTAGTGAATAGACCACTTATGTAATCAGTTAGATAATTACAAGTTAAGTGGAAGCACTAATTGTTTGAAATCACTTTGTCAAATAAAATTAAGGAGCTGGAGTTAAAAAATAAGCAATACAAATCTAGAAATACAACACAATATGATGATGAAAGATACTGAATGTTTCCCCCACATAACATGAATAGTAACACCACCCAAGGTTTCATATTTTTGTCTAAATTATTGAGTAAGTATTCTGTTAATTGCAAACACTGAAAAGCAAGTGATAAGAAAGCACTCAGAACCCCTTTACTGAGTTTTGTTGTTCAAGAGCTGAACCTGTCTCAACTTTTGTTTCAAAATCTATCTGTACTTTGTCACACCCATGAATAGAGTGTTCAAAGACTTAGAAGTTATTGCCATCCTGTCCGTGCCAAATTGTTTGCTTCTAATTCTACCAATAATTATGCTTAAAGTTGTGGTTTGCTTTTATGAGATGGGCTTTTGTACGAGTACACTATGGATAACTTGTACTATATTCAAAAATGGTAAGTTTGTATCCAAATAACAAAAACAAAAACAAGAACCCAAAGATTGAAATTAAGCAATTGAGCAAAGAATGAATTTATTCTTTTTTTTTTTACCAATTATCTGTAATACAAGTAAAATCATTTTTAATTTATTTTAATTTTTTCACCACTGCGGATTAACATCAGATCTAGAGCTTACTTAGTAGGCAGGCCCTCCACTACTTATCTGTGCCTATCCTAAATTTAAATAATGATCTCACATGTAGGTTTTAGTCAAGACCAAACTTTGATCTTCCTATTATTGCTTTTATATTAGCTAGGATGACCAGTAGTGTCTAAATATGATAGGGTCATGCTTACTTAGAATCTAAGATTCCCTCTGGCACTCATGGTCTTACTCCATCTCCTGAGGAATTAGAATGAAAGGCATGAGCCACCGTGCTCAGATTCATATACAGTTTTGGCAGTGGCAAAAATTTTAGGGAGGACAATTTATTGGAGAATTTATTTTCATTATCTATCTATCTATCTATCTATCTATCTATCTATCTATCTATCTATCTATCTATCTATCTTGATATACCAGGGATTGAACTTCGGGGTCTTCCATTTACAAAGCTCTCTACCACTTGAGTCAAGCTTATAGCCCCGGTCCCTTTTCATAGTTCAATTACTTTGCTGATAAGGTCTTCTGCTTTTGCCTAGGCCAGACTCAGAAACTGATCCTTTTACTTAGAATTCCTTATAGCTGAAATTACAAGTGGGTGCTGTCACATAGACCTTGTTCTTTGAGAAAAGGTCATGTCAATATTGCCACCCCCACACACAAGTAACCACCTTCTTTTTTTACCTCCCATGTAGCTAAACATCACAGGCAACCACAAGAGCAAAAATGTGTGTAGTACATAAAGAAAATTCTTGCCCTGATGAAGTAGATAGAGGTCTACTAAGTGCAGGCCCCAAGTCCAAAACCTCAATATTATTTCCCCTCAAAAACTCCCAAGCATAATTATTATTTCATGCTTACATAAAATTGTCCAATATTAACCTGCATATGCAATCATATATACTCTGGGGAAGGAAGCTTTTAACCTGCTCAATATTATTCATTTGTCAATACTTTGAAAATACCTCAATAAATATCCGGCATTAAATTGTAATATTAGTGCATGTAATGAGTAAGAAAATATAATATTATATCATGTTGTACAAATTCAAATGGAGATTCTCATTGAACACTAATCCCACTGATAGAAATATTGTGTCCTCATTGTAATGCCATTGAGGTGTTTTTCATACTCTGTGTGTTATATTAAGATTGCTAATACAATGTATTAAATGTGAGAAAAGAAAATCCCATACACCAATGATGCAAGGATACACTCTTTTATAAGGTAGTAGAAGAGAGAATTCTATTCTACATATTTTAATAATTTCCAGAAATATTATTTTGTTTCTAAATATAATGAAGTAATTATTTTACTTCAAAATAAAAATTATTTCCAACCTAGGAAATGGAGTTTTTTGTTTTGTTTTGTTTTTCTGGTTTTTTGTGTGGGTCTTGGGGCTTGAATTTTGCCTGGGCACTGTCCCTAAGCTCTTCAGCTTAAGTCTACCACCCTACCTTGATCCAAGCCCCACTTCCCATATCCTAGAGGTTAATTGGAGATAAGAGTCTTAGGTCCTTTTATACCTGGGCTAGCTTTGAACCTTGATCCTCAGATCTCAGCCTCCAGGGTAGGTAGGATTACAGGCGTAAGCCACTGAGCTAGGCCTAAGGTGATTTTGATTGAACATTTTAACAAATAATTCCTTAGTTTGTGAGAGTAGGTAGAATTTTAGGATGATCCACCGTCTCTGTTAACTACAAAGCCAAGTCATTTACATAGTTCCTTCTTCTTTCCAAGTCACGGAGTTTTACTTCTCCCAGTGATAAGAATTGTCAAAGTTAGAAAAGTAGCTAATTGGACTAGGTGTAAAAGTCTGCATCCTTTTTTATTTATGACTTAAATGTGGGGAGAGAGCAAAGGAGAAAAGAGGAGGAAAAGAGGAGGAAGAGGAGGAGGAGGAGGAGGAGGAGGAGGAGGAGGAGGAGGAGGAGGAGGAGGAGGAGGAGGAGGAGGAGGAGGAGGAGAAAAGAAAGAAGAAAATGAAGAGAGAAAGGAAATAGAGAAAATGAAAGAGAAAGAAGAAATGAAAGAAAGAGGAAAGAAGGAAGGAAGAAAGGAAGGAAGGAAGAAAGGGAGGAAGGGAGGGAGGGAGGAAGGAAGGAAGGAAGGGAGGAAGGAAGGAAGGAAGGAAGGAAGGAAGGAAGGAAGGAAGGAAGGAAGGAAGGAGAAAGGGTTAAAAGGAAAAATCAAAGGAAGGATCATAGTTTGTGGCTAACTGTGGGGAGGAAAAAAGTAGACATAATCTTTTCTCAATCAAGAGTGAAGGCTGTGAAGTGAATGGAGTTTAAAACACAGGATACAATGGAATATTCCCTGCTAAGATGTGTGTGCAGTGTAGCAAATCTGAATATAATATTTAGGAAAGGAGAAGAAAAATGAAAGCTGGTGAATGAGGGTAGCTTTCCAATTTTCAAGTTCATTTATTTCATTAATTTACCTAGAAACTGTACATTAGCATTGGAAAGATTTGTGGCTTCATTGACTTGATCGTGAGGTAAATTGAGATCAAATGCAGATTTTATGACACATTTCTCTCCATCTCGTTGGTAGTGGATCATGAAATCTTATTAATCCCTATGCATCTTCTTAAAATATTTTCAAAGATTTGTTAATATGTATTTCTCCCTCTTCAGTTTAGATAGTCGTAAAATATTTCGATTTCTTTAGGAAAGGGTGCTTCTGCTCTTACACGGGTGATCATATTCGTACCCTACTCTTGTCATTTAATGACAACAGGTCCTTGAAGTGATTCACGGCTGGAGTTATCCTGAGATGCCACACATTTCTGCTCCACAGACTGAGGTTTCCCATGGAGTCTTCCGGACACTGCCTAGGTCTTTCCAGAGACAGTGTGATCAATGAGGCACTGGAAAATACTCCCTGAAGCTCCATTATTAATTACAGAAACCACATCTCGGTTCTTACGGATCATTGATGTTATTTAGTCTCAGAACCAAGGGATACCATTCTGCCCAGGGAAATCCCGCAGGCGCTTTTCGCAGCTGTTTTAGAAAGCAACCTTTCTCACATTTTCTTATAGAAATTAATACTCCCGCACCCGTGTGTAATTCAGAACATGAGCACTTCTTAATACCCTCTCTCACAATACAGACAGCGTGGCCGAGTGAATCACAACGATAAAAATCGCTCTTTTGTTTAACTAATTGAAACTTTTTATACCAAATGATTCTCAGGCATCCCCAAGTCCTAACTATTTTAGTAAAGGAACCAAGCAGTCAGCAAACTACATACTCAGAGTCTCATGATAAACACCGTAATTACAGCCGGGAGAGGTGGCTCACACCTGTAATCCCAGGTACTCTGGAGGCTGAGATCTGAGAATCAAGGTTCAAAGCCAACCCCGGCACAAAAGAATCTGACTCTTATCACCAATTAATCTCTACAAAACGGGAAGTGGGGCTTCTGTCAAGGGTAGGGTGATAGCCTTGAGCTGAAGAGCTCAGGGACAGTATTGTGGCGGAGATCAAGCCCACTGACCATAAAGCAAAACAAAATACAACTAAAAAAAAAAAAAAAAAAACAACACTAAAAACAGGGCCGGGAGTTTGGCCTAGTGGTAGAGTGCTTGTCTAGCATGCATGAAAACCTGGCTTAGATTCCTCGGTACCACATACATAGAAAAGGCTGGAAGTGGTGAAGTGACTCAAGTGGCAGAGTGCTAACCTTGAGAAAAAGCCCAAAGACAGTGCTCAGGCCCTGCGACTAGCAAACAAAAATAAAATAAAATTAAAAACAACCAAAACAAAAAACCATAATTACAAGCTTAGAGAAAGACCACCTAAATAATAGATGTTGTGTTATATAATGACTTTCTACAACCTGTGGTTTAGTAGTCAGAGAATTTCTTCATTTACACGTTTTCTTGGTCTTTTCAGACACAAATCCTAAAAATTTTAGCAATATTTTTGTGCTTAATCTTCTTGAGAGTTTATAATTACCTCTCTAGAGCATATTGAATTCTGTTTCTAATTTAAGTCTAAAGATAATTAGAAGTGGTGGCGAAAGACTTTCCCTTGTAAGGTAAATCTCTCAGATGAAGTTGTTAGTATATTTTATACAAAAGGATAAGGGGCTTTGTTTATGGTTGCTAAGAAAGGACTGTGTCTCTCTGCTAACAATTCAGTCTCAAGGGGACCCAGGAAGGATGGTGGTACTTCTAGACATGTTAATTGTGTCATATTTTCTTACTGTTCTCAGAATCTTACATGTTCTAAGTTAGCCCATTGGCTATAATAGTACTATGTAGGCAAGCAAAGTTAAAATTCTGCAGTTGACAAGATTATACTTGCATTTAACATTATTAATTTAGATCTGCAATGGAAAATTGTACAACTTTTTCATAAATAATAAAATTTTCCTTGTCTTCAGCCAAGATTTTCAGGCATTTGTGCTTATGATCCTTTTTCTCCAATACAACTTTCCTGATTTGTTTTATTTCCTTGGAAACAACCAACCTATCTTCATAGTACAAGCTTCCTCATGCCCTCTCTTTTCTTTTGGAACATTCAGTCTAGCTAAGTCTTGTGTTCAATAAGAAAAGCTTTCTAGGTTATTTTAGGCCATTGCTGCGAAGCAATGTCTCACCTTTAATAGCTAGAATTACCAAGAGTATGGAAAGTGAAAATTCTACTAGGACCATTAATAAGACAATTTTTCTTCACTTGTGCTGAGATTTTATTGCCAACAATCTCTTTCTCTACCAATTGGTGTATATTTTAGAATTTTAATACATCAGGTTTGTAGTGTCATCTGCACAAGTAGATTTCCTAACTGCAAAGGCTCTAAGATAATATTTAAAAATATTTAAAGCAGGGCATTCTCTCCGCATTAGAAAAATATCTGAAGTACACTTGACAGCAAAGTAATTATAAATATGTAAATACAGCAATTCTCAGTTACTTTTTGGGTAGTGCCTCTTCATTTCTTTGTCTTTTCATGAAGATTCCTATCATGCTTTCCTTATTGAAGGGTCAAAGTATTTAATCCAAAGAAATAGTCCTTTATCAAATGTGTATGTATAACCTTTAAAATATGTTTTTATAGATGTTATTTTTATTTTCTTCTTTATAGAATGAGCAAGAAATTGTAAAGACTTCTAGCACTGTAATGTGTCTAACAATATTTATAGATAGCATATTTTCATAATTGCCTTTAGGTTGTTCTGATCTATAGTCTGTGAGATAATAATTTTCCTTTGCTTTTTATTTATTTATTTATTTTCTCAGTCATGGAACTTGAACTCTGGGCCTGGGTACTGTCCCTGAGTTCTTCAGCTCTTGAGCCAGAGTGCCACTTCTGCTTTTCTGGTAGTCAATTGGAAATAAGAATCTCACAGACTTTAGTGACTGGGCTGGCTTTGAACTGTGATCCTCAGATCTCAGCCTCCTGAATAGGTAGAATTACAGGTGTAGGTCACCTTGCTGGGCTTTCATTTGCTTCTTTTTTTGTCAAATGTCAGTATAAGATTACTGAGGTGACTTCCCACAATGAAAAATATTGTATTTAAAATGGAAATGCGGTTTTCTCCAAGTCTTTCCTTTTCCTTATGAATGAGGCAATGTCATTCTTTCTGATGGCAACATAGAATTCCATTGTTTATATGTATCACATCTTGGTCTAATCATCTACTGAGGGGCATCTAGATTGGTTCTATATCTTTGCTATCGCAAATAGTGCTGCAATGAACATTGCTGTGCTAGTGGGTTTAGCATAACCTTTTTTCTGGACGATTGGGTAAAAGCCAAGGAGTGGGATTGCTGGGTCATAGGGGAGCTCTATGTTTAGTCTTTTGAGAGTGGTTGAATGAGTTTACACTCCCACCAACAGTGTAGTAGTGATCCCTCCTGGCCATCAGTCCCAAAGTAACATAGGCTCAATGGCTTCGCTCAATTGTAATAATTAGTACACATCTAGAATTCTCCTAGCAGAGGATCACAATAGCTCAAAAGATATGTAAATATGGTCATACAGAATAATACTAAATGAAATGAACTCTAGGATAAGAAAACAAGAGGTTTATCATTTTGATTGTTCTTAATGTTATTTCTTTTCTCTTTATGATTAATCTCATGTGGTTACTGAATCTGACTTTGTTACCTAGTATTTTATATATACATTAATTTGTTCATTTGAAATATGGAAGGAAATCTGACTTTGTTACCTAGTATTTTGTATATACATTAATTTGTTTATTTGAAATAGGGAAGGAAAGGGGGAAAGCAAGATGATTGTGAGGGGGTGCCGGGAGGGAAAGGGGACAAAAATATAAAAAGGGGTATCAAAATTTGAGAAGTAAAGTACCCATTATCTGAAGAATATAACTGTAACCCCTCTATACATTATCCCAACAATAAAATACAATTTTAAAAAAAGTTCACAACCTCTAACACTAATCTTAATCCTAACCAACAACCTGCACCTTAACCCTAACTCCTAACCCCTAATCCTCACCCTCACTGTCTCTCACTCTCATCCTACCCTCACCCTAAACCTTATCCCCTAAACACTAACCCTTAACCCCTGAAACCCAACCCCTAACCCCTGAAAAGTATCCCCTAATCCCTAAAAATAAGTTCAACAACAACAAAAATGGAAATATGTTTATCAAAGCTTACAATTCTCAGCTATTTTATTTATATTGTGAAGGAAGAAAACAGAAAAATCTTAGCATTTCTTATTCCTGAATGTGTCAATCAGTTGGCCACATGGCCAATACTCAAATACTGTAGCTAGCAATGTCCAAACCCTCCATTCTATAAGGAGATGCTAGGAAGGTTCATGAAAATTGGATATAAATTACATAGGCTCTTCATTTCTAACATAAAAAGCTAATGAGTTTATCTGATTATATTTTCTTATATCTATTTTTAATTTGTGCTTAGCTCTTTTTGCAGTATTTTCTGAAGAAATAGGAAACATTTTCCTAGAACATTGAAGAAAACATTATCATTCTTTGAATTTACTCTTACAGATTTTTTTGAGAATGGTATTAACATACTTAGGTTCTGCGGATTCAATTTTCAAAGCTTAATTCTATCAACAAATTTAACTTATCAGCAATTATAATATATTAATTAAATTCCCATGATAAAAATTAGTAGCAATATTTTGCTTTTAGTAGGAAAAAGTTTTGAAGTATTGAAAAATATCATGTAACCAAATTGCTAAATGGCTATAGGTATCACAAATGAAATAGTTTGCTCATTATTTTTGACAAGGAAAAAAATAAGACATTCCCTCAAACATGAATATTGAAGTAATTTCAGTCTAATAGAAATGAGGGCAAAAAATAATGTAAATTAGCTGGGCGTGATGGCTCATGCCTGTAATCCTATCTACTCAGGAGGCTGAGATCTAAGGATCACAGTTCAAAGCTAGCTCCGGCAATCAAGACCAATAAAGATGGTGAGACTCTTATCTCCATTTAACCACTAGAAAACAGGAAATGGGGCTGAGGGTCAAGGGGTAGGGTGGTAGCCTTGAGCTGAAGAGCTCAGGGACAATGCCCAGGCCCAGAATTCAAGCTCCATGACCCACAAAAAAATAAATAGCTGGAGGTATGACTCAAGTAGTAGAGTGCCCGCATAGTAAGAAAAAAGAAAGTAACGTAAATTGTAGATCAGACATAATTTCCAATGAATATAAACATACATCGCTTATTTATGTATTATTATTATTTATTTATTTATTTTGGCCAGTCCTGGGCTTGAGCTCAGGGCCTCAGCACTGTCCAACTTTCTCAAGGCTAGAGCTCTACCTCTTGAGCCTCGGCACCACTTCTGGCTTTTTTTCTACATATGTGGTATCAAGGATTCGAACCTGGGTCTTCGTGCATCCTAGGCAAGCATTCTATCACTGGGCCAAACTCCCAGCCCTATAGTGCTCTTTTGGAGAGAATAATCACGCCTATGTGTTGTTGTCTCTACCATCTTTTATGTACCTCAATGAGAATTGTCCTTTTCTAACTAGTATTTTTGCCAATTGTTGCATAAAATAACTTATTTTTTTAGATCAGGTAGATTCTTTAAGGTAAATAATGGTTTCGTTTTCTGAGTTTTACTTCAGTACAATGGAAATGAGCCCATGAGTAGGTGTGACTGCATAGACAGTGTTTTTAGGGAATTCGATGAGGGACTACTATGAAGTGTGACTAACTTGCTTTTCGGAAAAAATGATTTAGTAAGTTCTCATTTATGCAGATACTGATTTTGATGAGATTGATTTTGAGGTCATTGTGAATTTTATACATTTTTTAAAAATGGCTTAATAGAAGTAGAAAAAGAAAAAACGAATAGTATCCTATGAAGGGCCAGGAGTTTGGCCTCGTGTTAGAGTGCTTGCCTAGCATGCATGAAGACCTGGGTTCAATTCCTGGGTACCACATACATAGAAAAAACCCAGAAGTGGTTGAGGCTCAAGTGGTAGAGCTCTAGCCTTGAGAAAGTCCAAGGACAGTGCTCAGGCCCTGAACTGAAGTCCAGGACTGGCCAAAAAAAAAAAAATAGTATCCTACAACACTTGGCTTATAAGTTTGTGTACAAATTAATTGGCAGACATATGCTTAAATGCCTAAATGCTTACTTCCTCCCAGTATTTTAGCCAGGACCTAATTTCAGTCTTAAAATTCTTCTTAAGATTTGCACATTTCGTTTAGAGTTTTCTTTCAGCATTTAATTAAGTTATTCATATAAATTTGAATGTTCTAGGCAAAGCTCCAAAATTTTGGTATTCAGTGAAAGGCAATTTAGTCCCTCTTTTTTTAGGTAACATTTGGTCAACGTCAGGGAGCACTTTTGCTCATGATGATTTGGGAGGGAACTGATACTGAAGTTTGGCTAACAGAAGACAGGAGCCCCATTAAATATGTCATAATGAACACAGCATCTAACCACTCTTAAAATTATTTTGCCCAAAATATAGCATTGACTATTAAAATGTGTATATAAACGCATTTGAAATGTAATGTAATGCTTTTTGCAAAGAGCCAACTTGGCTTTTCCTGTTGACAAATAGCTGAGGAAAGATTTTTCATTAGCAAAATATAAATGTTAAAAAGAGGAGATTAAATTCCGTGAAATGATAAGTCATTTGTACTTTCATTAAATCACAAGCATGCTGAAATATCTTTGAATATAGGATAGACTCATGAGCTAATTGGTGTTACTGCGTACACTCTGAGGACAAGCATAATTTATGGTCATATTACAAAATGAGTTAAGCTTTCATTCAAATTGATAAGCAGAATTGTTTGGCCTTGATCCAGTGGTGTAATAAAAGTATAAATTTGATCTTCCTGACCATGTAGAAACTACTAAGCATCTGGATGCCTAACAGATCATTCTGGGAAAATAGAAGTTTTACCTTTATGTACCTCTTTTACCTCAAGGAACAGAAATGATTGTTTAGTGCATTTTGAAATATGGAAATATTTATTTCCAAATTCCCTTAATTAATTGTAGCCTAGTAGTCTCTCCTACTGTACATAACTTTAATTACATGTATTTTTCTACTATTTGCTTTTTTGTGATTTCTGTCCTTTTATCTATCTTTCCTTCCTTCCTTCCTTTCTTCCTTTCATTTTCTCTTGGTCTTTAAGCTGAGAAAACACCAACAACCATGGAAAAAAATCCTACCTGATATGTTACGCTTAAAATATGAGAAATCTTTATCATGATGCTACTATAATCTAAGTTTAATGCTTAAAGAAGTTTCTGATACTCACTAATGTTGGCAAATATTAACTGACTTATTTAACTCACATTTGAGTATTGTTAATTATTTTCAAGAGAGAAATGAGATGACTAAAGCCCACATTTAATTTATTGAGCATATGTATACTTTTTAAAAATGCTACATATATACCCTTTTCCCTTTTTTTCTGTCTTTCCTTTGCTCTCTTCTTTCTTTCCTTCTTTCTTTCCTCCTTTCTTTTCTCCTTCCTTCCTTCCTTCCTTCCTTCCTTCCTTCCTTCCTTCCTTCCTTCCTTCCTTCCTTGCTTCATTTCTTTCCTTCTCTTTCTCCCTCCCACTTCCTCCCCCCTTCCCTCTTATTTTTTTACTGCAGGTTCTGGGGCTTGAAGTCAGAGCATGGATCCTGTCCATGAGATTTTTTGCTCAAGGCTAGAACTCTATGACTTGAGCCACAGCTCTATTCCTGGCTCTTTGTTGGTTAATTGGAGAAAAGATTTTCATGCACTTTCCTGCCCAGGCTGACTTTGAATCATGATCCTCAGTACCTAGATTTATGAGTGTGAGCCACTGGTGCCCAGCTATTCTTCTATTCTTTTTAACTTTCTGAAAACAATCAAATCCATGTATTGCAATGAATACATAACTTATCCAGTAAAAAGCATGCACTAGGTAAATATTTACCATTAACTCCACATAAAAGAAGCTGGGTGGGATAGCTCACACTTGTAATCTTAGCTACTTAGGAGGCTGAGATCTGAGGATCAAAATTCAAAGCCAGCCTGGGTACAAAAGGACCTGAGACTCAGCTCCAATTAACCTCTAACAACGAAGTGGAGCTTGGCTCAAGGGTAGGACAGTAGCCTTGAACTGAAGAGCTCAGGGATAGCACCCATGCCAAGTTCAAGCCCCAGGGCCCCCCTCCCAATAAAAAATAAAAGCATTGCATAAAAGAGTAGGATGCTTACTGATATAATTTGGACTAATTCAACACAAATCATATTAATATTTTAGCAATGTGAACGTATAAAGGTAATATACAGTGGCAAAGCTCATACTCCAATTGCTTAATTGAAACACATTTATTCAGGTTAACATAATAAGGAAAATCTGCTTCAAGCTACAATTTCCAAAATATATGGCAAAATCAAGTTTAATCACCTTATTGAAATTATATATGTATAATATATAATGCATATATTATATATATATTAAACTGGTGAGTAGGGACAAGATAGAAAAACAGGGAGAGAGAGAAGGGTTAATATTATTCAAATGCACTCATTATATCTCACATATCTCTAAGCCCTCTATTCATCACCTTTAATGTGTACATGTATATATATGTATATGTATGTATATATATATATATATATATATATGGAAATATGTACTAACTTTTTCCATTCATTCCATACTCACAGTATGGAATGGCACAGTTTTGTACATTATAGTTTCACACTATAACAGTAAGTGGTTTCTTCTATAGTTGTTTCTTCTATTTCAGTTGCAAGTTCAGATAAATAGTTAAAATTCTGAACATGGTTAAAATGATAATGGATTTTTAAAGTAAAAAATAATTTGAATACTTGTAGTTTGGTAGATTCAGGAAGCTCAGTCTCTTGCTTTATGGTTACTCATGTTTAAGTCATTGAGTGATGCACTGAATGTCCTTACTTTGTGAAGATAAAGTGTGTTTCTCAAGGAGCAAATAGTGCTTCAGAAGCAAGGTAATGTTTTGAAAATCTTCCAAGGACAGAAAGAGCATGTAAGGTGACAATTTTACGCTTATTTTGGTTTGTTGAATGAGGACATGTTTCCAGGAAATTGATCTGTGTTATGAGAAATGGCCACATATCCATAGTGTGTACTGAACTCTGTATGTGAGCATATGAGGATTTTCATCAACTGTGGTGTCCTTGGAGCTACAAACTCATGAATACAAAGAATTTGCTCTGGATAATAAAATAGTAAAAATATAGAATTATGATTTAAAAAACAATGAAAGGTAACATAGCAGAAGTGATTGGTAATGTCTTTAAGGGACTGTGTGTATGTGTGTATGCATGTATGTGTGTGTGTGTTTTGGTCTTTGGAATTATACTCTGGGTCTGGGAACTGTCTCTGAGATCTTGTGCTTAAGGATAGTGCTCTACCACTTAAGCTACAGCTTTACTTGTGAGCTTCTAATAGTTTATTGAAGAGAACCATCTCCTGGCCTTTCCTGTTCTATTTGGCTTCAAACAGTGAACTTGATTTCAGCCTCTTCAGTAGCTTAGAATGTAAGTATGAGCCACCAGCATCTGGCTAAAGAAGGAGTACTTAGTGGATATTTGCACTGAAGCTTGAGAAAAGTGAACAAGAAACATGGAATATTAGGAGTGAAATACAAAAAGAAGGAGCTTTCCTGGTAAAAGGGACAGTAACTAACTGCTAAGCACTAGCTGCAGAAATGGACTGATTCTACTAGTAAAAATGAAGGCAGCTTACTGAGTCAGAAGAGTACTGACAAAAAAAAAAAAAAACAATCGATAAAAATGGAGATTCCAAAAATAGCAGTGTCAGTACTGTCATTCATTATGGTCACCCGGTCAACATGAGAAGAAAGCATTATTAACAACTTCTCAGCACCAAGGGAGACTATCAGGTTCCTCAGCCACTACCCAAAGTGGGGATCCCCCAGGTGCTTGATTTTTGCAGTCCAAGAGGAAGTTGAAAAGACCATACCAGGTACTGAAATCAGGAGAAATAATGTTGGATTTTCATACTGTTGGGAGAGCAGAGATAATCACAGGTCTTGTATACCCATTTTAAAGAGGTTCCCAAGATGTACTTACAAAAAGTTTCTGTACTTAGCAGAGGTGATATTAAAGGTGATATTCGCCACTTAGAGATACCTTGTCCTTTGCATGGTTTCAAACCCAAAACTGAATTGAACATTATCTAATGGTAGCCATGATACTAAGAAGGCTTTTAAAGCCAATGCCAAGGCAAACCTAGTGAGATGAGATAAATAGTGGCTCATTTTTTTTTTTTTTTGGCAAAGCCACATGAGTTATTTTGCCAAATCTGGTTAACTTGACCTCTTCTTATTTAGATGTTAAGAAACAATTGCTACAGATCTCTGTCAACATGGTGAAAAAAAAAAAACTAGTATTTCCCATAATTCCATTTTTTTTTTTTTTTTTGCCAGTCCTAGGCTTGAGCTCAGGCCCTGAGCCCTGTCCTTGGACTTTCTCAAGGCCAGGGCTCTGCCACTTGAGCCTCAGCACCACTTCCAGCTTTTTTCTATGTATATGGTACTGAGGAATCCAACCTGGGTCTTCATGCATGCTAGGCAAGCACTCTACCAGTAGGCAAATCTCCTGGCCTCAATTCTAATTTTATATATTCTGAATTATTTTTGTCCAAATTCAACATCAAGAGGAAGTTTGGCTGCCATTGTAAGAATGCTATTTGTGAGATAATTTTTATGGTAATGAGATGTTTTCTATTTTATGTGCAGTTTCAAGAGTGATAGGGGAGTATACCGCATATAGTATTATAACAGATCCCATTTTCCAAACATATCTTTCAGTAATGAATTCACATTGTTTTCGGTGTTATAAGTGCTCATTGTGGTGTGATTGCATAATGTAAAATACATTAAGTTCAAAGCACGTTCAAAATTTCTATGTAGATTCAAGGCAAGTATGAAGCTTGGGGTCATTGTGGAAATCAGATATGATATTTCAGAGACTGGTACCTGTGGCTAATGTCTGCATTTCTAGCTACTCAGGAGGCTGAGATTTATTTCAGTTTGAAGCCATCCAGAGAAGAAAGATCTGAGAGACTCTTGCTCGAATTAAAGTGGTAAAATGCAGAAAATGGAGTTAGATTCCCAATACCAGTAGCAATGAATGAAAAGTTGAGGAGGCTCTGAGTTCAAGCCCAGATACTGGCATGTGTATGCGTGCACGTGGACACACACACACACACACACACACCCTTAATGAAATATTTCAAAGAAATAAAATGCCTCATTAAAAAAAAGAAATAGGAGAAGGACAGCAAAATTTGGATTAAAGTAAGACTCAAATCCCAGCAGAGTATATGTGAAATTCTGTAGCCCTATATCAGGTACCTTGAGTATTTGGTGGTGTGGTATGAGCTTCCTGGGGCTTGAGTAACCTTGCTTCTATGACCTTGCAACTTGCAGCATAAGTGTTCTGGTTCCTGGGTTTTAATGGAAATCATCACATCATTTTTTAATATGGAATTCCTCTAAGCTAGTCTAGATAAAGGCTATGCCACCAAAAATCTCTCTGGGACAGACTAACATGTGGGAATGTGAGGTAAAGCCATGAAAAAGTTGTATTTTTATGTTTGGCAAATACAATGTTGCACAATCTTGATAAAGTGGTTCAAACATCCTTAAAATGCTCAAAAAAGTAAGAGAGCTATTCTACCAAGGTTGTTGTTTTACACATACATTGTGGCTGGGTCAAGGAAATTACATTATAGTCTAAAAATATATTACTGTGAATGACTGCATGGGTTTTGGAAACAGTAAATTGTAACACAAATTATTTTTAAATTTAATGTATATCCTATAAAATTAAGAAGAGTAAGGGAAGGAAGGGGTGGTTAGGGAGGGGTGAGTGAGAATGTTGAAAGGGGGTGACATTGATTCAGGATGCTTTGTAGTCATTAACTGCTTTGTTAAATGTCAACTCTTACACAACTACTTAAAGATAATGATGAAAAATAAAAATAAAAAAATTGGTTGAAGAGATATGTATATAATTTTGGAATGTCTGAAGCAAACTGTAACTCTAGCACTTACAACTCTGAAACAACAGGATGTGACAAAGTTAAGTCTTGTCTGAACATGTGTGTGTGTGTGTGTGTGTGTGTGTGCAAGGATGAATGCTACATATTTTATCAGTGAACACGTGGCTTTTTCAAAACAAATCTGTTTGCACAGCTTTTATTTTTTCTTCTCAATAATAAAGAAAATTCACTCATTTAAAATACTAATACAATAATAAAATTTTACTGTAGTCCATTAGTTGTACAAATACTATTTTGTGATACTAAAATAATAAAGTAGTTTGACTGAATTCATCAAATGAGATTTCTGTTTTCACACATCATAAAGAGTGGTAAAGTGGAATATGTACTAAATGATGGCATACACATCAAAATGTTCACCATATCTACTTTCATTTTTGTTTTTGTCAGTCATGGAGCTTGAACTTGGCTTCGGCACTGTCCCTGAGCTTTTCTGCTCAAGGCTACCATTATCCACTTTGAGCCACAGTTTCACTTCTGGTTTTCTGGTAGTTAACTGGAGATGTGGCTCTTGCCTTCTCCGGCTGGCCTATACTGGCTTTGAATTGTGATTCTTAGATCTCAGACTCCTGAACTCTTGTTTTCAAAGCTAGTGCTTAACCAATTGAACCACAGCTCCATGTCCAATATACATCCTACAAAATTAAGAAGAGTGTAGGAGTGGGCCAGTAAGGGAGGCATGAGTAAGAATGCTGAAAAAAATGGCATTGATCAAGGTACATTGCCTTCATAAACTGCTTTGCACAACTTAAAGATAATAAAAAGACAAACAAAATTCTCTTTCCTTCATACTTTCATATACCAGTAGATATTTTTTAGAGAAAATATGACAGATTTAAAAATATTTTCTTGTGTTAGGTATTCAGTAGCATGTAAAATATTTCAAAATCTAGATGCCTAGAAGAAAATGAAGTTTCAAGTTTTACAAGAGGAAATTTATATACTGGCATAACTTATTTATATGTGTAGGCAAGACTTGTTTGGACCTGTGGGTGTTTTTCAGATGGCCATTTGCATGATTTAGCTGGATCTTCTGCTTTAGCAACTCACAAAGGTAACTACCAAGACAGTGCTGGAGGTGTCCTGGACTTTGGGTTGTGTCACTATCTTCCAGGATATTGGACTGAAGCTTTTGGTTGCTAGGCTTTGACCTTTGGCTACAATCATCTGTCTGTCATAAACTTTCCAACATGGCAGCTTGTACAATACATTTTCCAGGCCAGAAGGCAATACAGAGAGCTAAACTGCAGTCTTCCTTAATTTGATCATGGAAATAATATCCCTTCATGTTTACTGAATCCTATGGGATCAAAGCAAGTCAGTAGGCATGCCCACACTTATAAAAGAATCAGATTACCAAGGAGGTTAGACACCAAGAGGAAAGGATCATTGCAACATTTCATAAAAGTCAATCATTTATAAAAATCTATGCTGGAGAACAAGAGACAGGAATTCAAGAAATTTGTAGACATAATATTTTACTTTGTCCTTTATAAGTGTGCTTCTTTGTGCTGAAGTTGTGAACTTTCTATTGGTTGATGATGCTATTTCAAAGATGGGAAAGACTTTTTACAATCTCAGTTTATGTACTTACCAGCCATATTTAACCATACTGTTTAATCCTCCTTTCTTTTTTTTTCTTCTAATTTTCAGTTGAATAAGATTGTTACTTAATATGAACTTGTCCTCTTGAGGTGCTTTGAGGGAAGTCTTTCACTGTCCCTGTTTCTCAGTGTCTCTATCTCTCACCATACACTATCTGTGTGTGTGTGTGTGTGTGTGTGTGTGTGTGTTACTTTCCTGAAATTTATTGAATAATTTCCTATACAGAGTATCTGTGTTAGATCACATGGATAAGAAGTAAGAATACTTTAGGAAAGAATAGCTCTTTCCCAATGTAAAAGTAACCAAATCTGAGAAACAAAAATTATTTAAATGATACACAATGATATCTATTCTCTAACAAATGATGATCCTGAAGAAGAGTTTAATTTTTTAAATTTAATTTCTCTTTTAGTGTTTTCTATGTAAGAATTGCTAATCTTTGCAGTACCCCCTTAGGAATAAAGTGACTTAACCTTTATTTTGTTTTCTTTTTCCAGAATTCTAACCTGTCTATTCACATTTCTCTACCTCCTTGATATTTCCAAATATGTTTTTTTTAACCTACTCAATGCATCTAAGTAAAGGCACTTAAAATCTTCTTGACAGATTTAGCTGAAGAAAAAAAAACTGAGCTTGAGAATATTGCCCGGAAATATTTATTGATGTTATTAAAGAGATTTCACTGAAAATAAATTAAATCAATATATAATCTCTACATTCAAGGATAATAATTCTACTTGGTAAAGCTGTTTAACATTGCCACTCAAAGAAACCCTAATATTTTATTCATGTGTTTTTTGAAGTAGAAGCCAAACATTCATATTTATAATATGAAAAATATTCCACATTAATATTTAAATGTCTGTCTCTAAACTTAATCAAATATGATTAGCATAATGGAAGCAAAAATACAGATGATCCTAGTCAATGCAGTTTTTAGATGGCCTCACAAACCATTGTTTATTGGGGTTAAGATTTTAAAATTCAATTTATATTTAAGCATCTCTTTAGTATATAAGATGATTTTCTGTAACCTAACATTAGTATGTGTCTTTAGGATGCTTTACCTTACTTTCCCCATTCATGTGACTAGAAATTTGCTTCACGGGATTTTTACCAGTTTAACATTTGTGAAAGTATTTTGCTATTGATTGCCATTAATAATAACTCTCATATGAAAGTTTGTTTTTCAGAAAAGAATTGAAACAAAGGGAAGCTCTCTTCACAGAGTTCAATTAGCCCAGCTTCCCCCTGTGTGTTATATCCCAGAACCCTGCTGCAGAATGCAGAGTGAGATTTGCTGGGTCCTTCCCTGCTTTACAGCTTTCAATCCTACATTACATTACTATTGTTACCACCATATACTGCTGCAGTCGGAATGGCAGGGAAAGCACTGTGTGAATATCAGACAAGCCATGACTGACCACCATATCAGTAATTTTTATGAGCCCTTGACCACGGAGGCAAAGACAGCCACAGAATTAGGCAACTCAGCCTTTATGGAAATGAGAGATAAAGCTTGAGAAGGGTATATGGGGAGAGAGACTTAAGAAAGGTAGAGGCCAAAACATTGCGGGGAAACAAACACAGCCTTGTTTTTATTTGTTTGTTTATTTTGTTTTGTTTTTTACCAATAATGGCACATGTATTTTTTGTTTCTCTCTGTTGTACAATAACTAGTCCATTTACACACATGTACTATCAGTATTCCAAGGGTCATGTTAGCTCATAATCCCAGGGCTGTCTTGGCTTCTGAGGAAGTAAGAATGGCTTAGTATTTTTCTAGAAGTGTCCTATTCCAAGTTTTGCACAGATCTGTGATCCCCACAATCTTAATGTTGTATTTGTGTCTCTCTTAAATTTAACTCTGGTGAACAAGTTATTCCCTTGATATATTTTAGACTATTAGAGATTTTTTTTATGATGTCCTCCAAAACAGCTCTATAGACACATCCAATGGTTACTCTTACCCAAGTATCTGACATAACTTGTCTGCGCATTCCTTCGCATAGCCCTCTAGACTAGAAGTCTAGAAGATGAATACAATCCAATTCCCAGAAGCTGGCTACTGTTGGATCACTGGTAGTTGGTGTTTCCTGGGAGCTCTTCTTCAGTAACTGTGACAGTTGCCCTCTCTGAGTGGGAAGGGAATCTACCTGCACTGTATCTTCAGTTCTCTACAAATGAATGTTTTCTTTTCTTTCTTTTGTTCCAGTTCTGGGCTTGGGCTTAGAGCCTGAGCACTGTCCTTAGATTTTCTCAAGGCTAGATAGAGCTCTACCACTAGAGCCTCAGCCCCACTTCTGGCTTTTTTTTATGTATATGGTACCGAGGAATCGAACCTGCGTTTTTGTGAATGCTAGGCAAGCACTCTACCACTAGGCCAAACTCCCGGTCTAAACAAATGTTTTTTGTTTTTTTACAAAAAAAACATTAAAACAAAAAATTCACTGATCCTCAAAACACTGGAAATGATAACTTAACTGGATACTATTCTTACACTTTTATTATATCTGCACTTTCAGAATATCGCACCCAAATCCTATTACCTAAAGAATAATAATATAAATTAGTTGTCATATAGCTGGCCACACACCCTGTTAACTAAAATTTAAAATGCAAACTGCCAAAAGTTTAAACATGCTCTGCTAGGAACAGTGGCTCATATCTGTAAGCCCACTTGAGATCCAGAAGAAGAGATGATGAGGATCTATCGCGTTTAGGTCAAACAGTTACCAATTCCCAACTCCAGTGAAGTACGAGGTATGTAGGCACCTTAGCAAGTGCCTGCCTACCACCCCAGCTACAAATGGGGCATGAATAGGAAGATTATTGTACAGCCTAATCTAAGAAAGAGCTGTAAGAGAAGAAAGGGCCAGAGTTGTGGCTGTCACACAAGACCATTTCTGTCCGGGAAGTGTATTTTCTTCCCTTGATGCTAAAATAACTTTGAACTTAACAAATATAATTCTAAACATCTTATGAGCAAGCTAGTTTTGTTTCAGGCATTCAAGAATGCTTTAACATGTAAAAATCAGTAAGTACAAATTGCAAGATTAAAAAGTTAAACTATTATTCCAATAGATGCATAAATTATTTGATAAAACTGAATCCTCCTGCATTTTACAAGATCTGAAAGATGATATATAGAAAGATGGTAACTTAATGAAGGTCAACTATGAGAAACCCATATGTGCATGGAGAAACATAAACAGATAAAGAGGTTCTGCCCTTGCTGTTGTTGTTCAAAGTAGTACTAGAAATTTTTGCAAGAGCAATTATGAAAGAAAAAGATAAAATACATGCAAATTGGAAAGAAGAAAACCAAATTATGAGATCATTGCCTATGATACAATTCTACCAGAAAGAAAATTGAAACACTTTAAGTTAATACTGCTAGAATTGCTAAACCAGTTTATTAAAATATCAGGACACACTATCAATATAAAAATCCAGCATCCAGGTTTTTGAGTTAAAGATCTAGACCAATACACAAACACACACACACACACACACACACACACACACACACACACACACACACACACACACACACACCCTGGGGCTCACATTAAAGCAAACACATAGATGAAGTGCAGAATAGATAAAGAGAATGCAAAAAGAAATCCCCTCATCTACATCGACAGCCAACTGACCCTGGGTTTTCACCCAGGCAATGCCTACACTAGAGACCAGACACTCTCTTAGGTGAATGTCAATGGATAAACAGGATATCTTCCCACAGGATACTGGACCTAGTTTTCAATCTGTGCAAAATTTAACTCAACATGGGTTAAAGGACGAATGACATCATACCATTTGTAAGGAAATGGAAAGACTTGGAAAAAATCATATTAAGTGAAGTAACCCAGACCTAAAGGAACATAGGCTGAATGGTTTCCCTCATTTGTAATAATTAGTACAAACCTAGGACTCTCCTAGCAGAGGATTACAATAGAGCAAACCCTAGATACATAAGGCCACATAGGATGAAAGGCTCTCCAGGGTATGGAAACAAGAGCTTTATCTTGTGTGATTGTTGTTCTTAATGTACTGTGTTATTTCTCTTCTCTTTTGTTGCCCTTTGGTTAATCTCATATTACAGTATCTAACTTTGTTACATAGCATATTGTGTCTACATTTGTTTATTTGAAATAGGAAAGGGAAGGGGGGAAACAAGATGATTGGGAGGGGGTAAGGGGAGAGAAATGGGGACAAAAACATGAAAGGGGTAAAAAGGTATGAGAAGTAATGCCCCTACTATCTGGTGAATACAACTGTAACTGTAACTTCTCTACACATTACAATAAAAAGATACGAATGTAATTAAGTCCTTTGAGAAAGGGTATCGATGTATGTGAAGTAATACACCTTCTATCTGGCGAACATAATGTAACCCTTCTATTAATTACAATAAAAAGTATTAAAAAAAACCCCAAATGTGCTAAACAGAAAAAAAAATGAAGAAACTTTTGAAGACATTTGTACAGGCAACCATTTCTGGATAGGAATCCCAAAACAGAGGAAACAAAAGCAAAATGTGAGAAATTGACTTAATCAAAGTGAAAAGAGACAGAGCAGAGAAAATAGGCCATAGAGGTGCGCTCTTGGGGAAAAAAAATATGCAACCTTATTTGAGAATGAGAAAATGATCTGAATGGACATTATTTATTTTTAGGATAGCACAATTTTTATGTTTATGCTTAGAAATTCACATAAAGTAATGGAAAGTTAATGAATTAAAGACACACTTCTCCTCCTAAAAAAAGTATTCTTGCATCATTAGCCATCAAGAAAATGCAAGAGAGAAGCACAAATATTTCACACCAATAGATTATCAGGCTATAAAATCTAGATGTAGATGGAAAAGAGCTCTTACCATACTGATAAAAGGAATGTAAGTTTACACAGTATGTCTTATTATCCATCTATATGATCTCTATATTATCCATCTGGATTCTCCCCTCGATATGTATCTCCAAATAAATGAAATTATTTTATGAAAGAAATGCCTGCATTTTATGTTTATTGCAGCATTCCTCACAATTACTAAGACACAAAACAGCCAAGAAGCTTATCAATAAGAAAAAAAGGTAAATAAATTATGCTATAATTGAAACTCCTTTGTACAGCTACTTAAGAAAAGTAAATAAAATAACATTTATGTTATGTACTTATATTCAGTCAGAAAGTAGAATGAATTCCTATGATATGAAGCTAAAGTTTTCAATGAAGTATAAAACATCCTGCTGGATAGAATATGCCCTGACAGAAATAAGGTATAATGTATTGAGTCTCATATCTGAGAAATAAACCATAACGTTTAAAATGTTGGCTTGAAAATAGATGTTTGAGAAATTACTTAGAATTGTGAAGGGTGTTCCGCCTCCATGTGGGAGAGTGTGAGCTCCAGTGTGGGCCATGTTAGAAGATAGATGAATGAAATGAAAGCGATAATGTATGCACGAAAGGTGCTATCACAATCACTCCTGTTAATTTGTACAATTAATATATGCTAAGAATGATAATCTCATAGCAAAATGTTGCTTATTCAGATTGCATTGATAATATGTCTAACTTTTTACAGATTCTTAACTCAGTTGGGTTTTTGTAAGACTATTATTTTATATTTTAGATAAGTAATTAATTGTGGTTCTGGAAGGAAGAAAAAGTTGTTCATACAGTAGACAAGTTTACATCTAGTGACAGACACAGCTCAATTTTAAAATATTTTGCTAAAAAGTTGTGTAAAGTTAAGCAGTCTTTTGCCTGCAAGTTTAGCTATTTGGAGGCAGAGACAGGGAGGACCAAGTTCAAGGTCATTTCATTCAAAAAGCTAGTGAGACAGTCATCTAACAGACAAACCAAGCAACACAGTAATATATTATCCCAGCTATGAAGAAAGAATATATGGACAATACAATTTTTTAAATTGCCACATAATGAACACTACCAAATTAAAACAACGTAGGTTTTCTGTAGTAAAATATAACATTTTATAACAATACTGAGTTAAAACTTCTTTTAAACATTAGACAATCAAATGTCTGGGTGGGAATTTTATGTAGTACTGAAAATACTAGGAAAGCACATAGGAAAATTATATAATATTCACTTTTTTCGTATGAGCACAATTCTCATTTATATGATCCTAGATAAAGTCCTTTCTACCTCTGTGAATGGTAAATAGTTTTTCTTTATTTCTGAGAAATCATTAATTTAATGTTTCCAGATATAATTTTAAAAGAGATAAGTACTGTACATGGTAAGTTGAGAAAGTATGAAGGGAAATGTAGGCTATTCTGACTCATATTGCTTAAATTTCTTAGAGATATATAACAGTTCGTTAGAAAATTTCGAATACAAGTCATAAAAATATTATTCTTAGTTTATAATTTATGCTAAAAATTTGTATTTGACTAATGTAGAAACAATAGATTCCCAGTGTTATCTTTCATAACTTTCTTATAAATAATGTAGCCCTGTCAAGTTCATTTTCCTAGTTGGCATTCTCTGAGGTATGCCTTTTCCTATTTTTGTTCTGTTATCTCAGACACTTGTTAATCTAAATCCCATCGAGAATAACTCTCCCACCCTTGTATCTGTCTCCAAGGCAAAATCTAATCTTCTTTCAGTCATCTAGTTAGAAGTAGGAATCTCTCTGCTGCCGGCATCGGCATCGGACATCAGCACACGTCTGATGAGCCAGTATGCTGACAGCAATGAATACTTTATTAAATTACACACTCCCCTATGCAGGCATGAACTTCCAGAACCCTCATATTTTATGCACCATTACACTAACTCCCAGCTTCCTGGAGCTGGAGGTGTTCCCAACAAACAGAACAAACCACTCTGATGAGGTTATGAAAACAATATATCTTAAAACAAATAACAAGGTGTTTGGCATGAAGTTAAATATTATGTTCAGTCTGATTCTTAACAAGTGCTAAGTAGTTGGAATCTAAAAAGAAGTAAGACAGCAATACACAGCATACTAGCTAATGATTTAAGAGATTTTTATTTGAACACTATTGACTCAATGTTGAATAAAAGAATCAATGATTGAAATAGAATTTTAAATTATTGAATGTATTCTGATTACTGCATATTTTAGATATATAATTAGTATGCAGTAGGATGTCTTTTCTGTATAATTTATAAAATTACATACATTAAAAGGTTTTAATTATTTAAACACTTAATATTTGATAAAGGAAATGAAATGAAGGTAAATCTCTCATTATCCTATCAGATGGGGGATCCATCATTATGGCTTAAGTTATTGTTTAGCGTCATTCTACATACCCCATCTTCAGATAAATTTCTATGAATTTTGGCAAGTACCTGCATAGACTGATGACTACTATTTAATTAGTGGGGAGAATATTTCTGTATTTCTCTAACTTTCCATTTTTATATAACAGTCCATAATTGTACTTCTTATTTTTTCAAGAGTATCAAATAAATGCAAATGGATATTATATATGATTTTATATCTGATTTTTTCTTTGTACATAACATGTTTGAGATTCTTTCATGCTGTTGCATAATAGAAAAGTCCATTCCATTTCTTATTAAGTTACTCATTATTCCATTTGAGAAAATTTTTGTTGTTCATAGGTTTGTATGATTAAGAATCAAGTAATGTCTATTGCATAGACTCTTGTGTCAATTTATTTAATTTTTTTGTTCCTAATCTGTTACCTGTAGTGGAAATGTCGGATCCCATGATTAGTGCACATATTTTAGACAGAGCAATTTTGTTTTCCAAAGTAGCTGTAGAATTTTGTAATCCAGAATTAGTGGACTTTTGCCCAGAATGTTACAGGAGTTCTAGTTGCTCTAAGATTTTTTGTGCATTTTCTGTTCTTCATTATGTATTGGGAAATGTTTACTTATACATTAGATGCAGAGTTCTACAAAAGACAAATTAACTTTTATTATATTTCTGGTTTGCTGAGAATTTTTACTATAAAGGATGATGAGTTTGGAACTTATTTGATCTTTATCTATTGAACTAGTCATGTTATTTAATTCTGTTGATAACATAACTACTGTGATTTGGTTGTGATTGTTGAACCAAATTTATACTAATACATGGTATATTTAAAAGTTTTACATATTTCTATGTTCCATTTAGCTCAATTTTGGTTAAGGATTTGGGTATCTATCTTCATAATATTTATTATTCATCTATTTCATGTCACTGTCTCAATGCTATTTTATTATTTTGGTGTGTAATAATGATGTAATCATAAAAATGTGTTGGTATTTTATTCCTTATACTGTGTGTGTGTGTGTGTGTGTGTGTGTATTCAAAGTAAAAATAAAAAAATCAAGTTGAATGATTACAACTCAGGTGAAAGAAACCTAATGTCAGGAGCTGATGCATTTATTTCCCACTTAAGAAGTTTCTATTTCTTCCATATTTTCTCTTTTTCATCATGTGTTCAATATGTTTTATTTCTTCATTGATACTTTTCCTGCCACTTCTTTGTTAAAAAATGAAATTTATGTTTTAGAGTTTGATTATATCAGATAAAGGTTCTATAATCAAAGATTAGTTGCATGACATGTTAAGACTCAATGAGTGAATACATATGAATATATGTTAAAATAGTTGGACATATTTTAATAAAATAAAGAAGGGTCTCTAATGAGTGAATGTAGCAGATCCCATTCTAGGAAATTAGGCTTTAAAATATGCTCTTTCATTTTGACACATTATTATCATTCTACATTATAGGAATAAGAAAGAGAAAATGTGATTGAAATAACCTGAACTTATTTTTTATTATCCTCCTAGTTTCCGATAACTATTATTAAATTGTCTTAGTAATGATAAAAGGTGAGAGAATAAATTAAAAATGACCTCTAAAGGTAATCCTGTTTGTGTGTATGTGTGTGCATGCACATGCGTGCTTGAAAGTGTTCTCCCAAATTAAGCCACAGCTCCCTTTGTAGCTTTCTGCTGGTTAGTTGGAGATAAGAGCTTCCTTGGCTTTCCTGCCTCTGCAGGCTTGAAGTTGTGGTCCTCAAATCTCAGCTTTCAGAGTACCTAGAATTAAAAGTATGAGCCATTGGCACCTGGTTAGAGGGTTAAAAAAAAAAAAAGCTTAATCCTTTCATTATAGATCCATAAGAACGTGCATGCCCACAAATCCCTGCTGGATATATAAACAGACATAGCAAGAAGACATTACCATTTTCCAGGACAAAGACAACTATTTTAAAGGAGAGCTAAAAAGTGAGTTCTTTATACCTTGGAGCAAGATATATGGCAGAAATACAGAGGGTATCATTTTAGTGTATGGAATAATATACACAAAACTAACATGAGATTTCAAAGGGATAAGACAGGCTGAGAAAATCGCTGCTTCAGAAGGTAACTTACACATAAGTGAATAAATGGTACCTGATAGATCGTGGCTTAAAGATCCACAATGCAGATGTACTCTACCATTTCCAGTACTGCTCAGAGCCTATTATGGTCTTACTGAAATAGTGAATCTCTAGCCCCACAGCAAGTGGAACTGGATGTAAACTAAGTATGCAATTGGGACACAGACTGATGCAGATCATCATTAGTGTCTAAAAGTGTAGTGTATACAGTTTACCTCGTTTGTTAAGTGTTAGGTTTTGTTTTGTTGCAATGCTTTGCATTACACTGGATTCAGGCACCCAACAATTCAGTGAATCATGATTGTGATCTCTCGTATTTACTTTGTAAATGTTATGATTTTTATCAGAATATATTATATGTATAAGAGGAGTCTTATTGTGACATTTCCATTCATGCATACAATGTATCCTATGCATATATTGGTATGTATGTGTGCGTGTATGTATGTCTTTGATTGTTTACATGAGTGATCATAATACTTTTACATGAAGAATGGAAATCTACTTTTCATTTGAAATTTTTGATATTAGAACCTAAAATTGAGGATGGTGGAAGCAAGAGAGAAAAGAAATCATGAGAGTAGAAAAGAAATCACTAAACATATTAACTTTTGAATAATTTTTGCTATTTTTAATTTTTATTAATACAGTTACTATTGATTGTACAAAGATGTTATAATTCCATTAGTAAGGTTGTGAGTAAAATGCTCCATGGTCAGCATCACCCTTCTTTCATATTCCTCCAACATCCCCCTCCTGTCCCTGCTCAAGTTGCATAGTTCCTTTTTATACCTCTTTTCTTAAGTAAATTACAAGTTTCACTCAAACATGCCTGCCACTCACATTGTTCTTTCAAATAAGTTAGCTATTTAATTATTATTCCTAAAGGCCCTTGAATAGCAAATTTATACTAAAAATTGGACACATCAATGATATCTTTCAAATAAAGGGCAGTCAGTGTTATTTAAATATCCAGACACATTTAAAAAATATTTTGAGACATTCTTGACCATGAACCTTATGCTTCAGTTCTAGATACTTTATTGTCTATAGTTCATAAGCTTTGCCAGAACAGAAATCCGTATTCAGAATTGGTCCATTTGTATTTCTCTGGAATCCAGCCAGGATTTCTCCTAAATAAAAGCCTTAAAGTGTAAGTTTTAACCGTGATAACATCTAGCCATTACTAAATTATACAAGACATTGCAAATCAATGCAAGAGGAAATTGGTGACCAAGTTAGATACCTGGTTATAGGATTGGCTTCCTGAGACTAAACTCATCATATGACATTACTCTTAACACTTTCATAGCTGTCACATATCCTGTAATGGAAAAATTTCCAACTTGTTTTGAAATTGAATCTGCATTTGTACTTACATGTTTGTTACTAAGACCAGTAGAGTTTCAGTTTAGATACGTACAGGTAGAACAGACAGCTCGCAGTACTTTTAGGAGTCCATGAAAATATTTAATTTCTTTTGAAGTCAGAGAAAAAGATTGAACTTCAAAATGAAAAAAAGCCTTTCACATGCATTATTAATGCATGCGTCTCTGTGAATGTAGCGTGAAATATATTTTCGAAAAAAAATTATCAGGGAAGAAGACGATGAGGACAAACTGCCTAAGGCCACAAAAGTTGTAACACAATGCTGGATAGCTAATAGGAAAAAAATGTTCCTGAAACTTTATTTGACTTAGATTCTACATTATAACAGATCTGGACTTAAATTTATATTTGAACTTAGTCATCTTAGAAAACTGATGCCTTTGCCCTCATTCCCAAGCTGTACTAGTGATTGCACTTAAAGCTTCAATTCTTGTTGGGCCCATGATCTACCACTTGAACTCATGGCCTCATGCCTGATAACATTTCAGCACTTCCATCCATTGGTTGTTTCTGAGGTAGGCTTGTCTTTTGTCGTGGTTAGCTTGGGCTCTGATCCTTCTACTTGTGTTTCCCCATTTCCCTGGGGAACAAAAAGTGTGTGCTACTGTTTCCTGTAAGGTGCTTTCCTATAGCTATGACAGCGGGTGCATTCCACTGCGCCCAACCAAGGGGTGACATGCAGTCTTTCACATTTTATGCCCAGGCTAGGTTTGAACTCAAATCTTCTAATGTATCCCACTAAATAATGAACTACAGACTTAAGCAGCCACATAGTAGTTTTGGTGTGTGTGTGTGTGTGTGTGTGTGTGTGTGTGATAGAGGGGGGGGGGAGGGAGCACTTTGCACCTTCTTTCTTCTATGCAATCTCTTGTATATTCATGACCCAATTGCCCAATGCATGAAACAGAATTCAGTCCACTGGGTTGCTACAATTGAGTTTAAATAATAAATCATTGGTAGATGTGTGCACATGCGCATGGCATGCACACTCATTGGCACTTTATCAATTTACCTTACCTTAGCATGATTTTCACCAAAAAAACTTTCCTTAGAGCACCTATAATTAAAATTAGGTGCTCTTTCTCCAGCTGCCACATGCTCATTGCTTCCATTATTATTACATTTGTCAGATCCATATGGGTAGCTTGAAGGAGCAGAAAGTGAGCACCATAAACATTGCAGAAAGAAAATAAATATGAGTTTCAATGGTGCCAGCTACAGAATGGAAATTCTAAACATATTTCATTGAAATGCAAAGTCCAAAGCAAACATCAAGATTTGTCCAATAAATGGTTTCTTGAATTGCTCCACATACTCTAGTTTAATAGTTCATGCATTTGCATACAAAACAACATATTCCAGACTGTACTGCCTATGTTTAGCATAAACACTTTTAAAAAAATAAAATAAACATTATGAGGAAGGAAATAAACTTGGCTTTTTCTTCAGTTTGAAAACTATGATGAAAGGATAATTTAGTATTTACTCAAATACTATTATCCAGATATAGTCTGTCTTCAAGATCAAATTTATGTTATTCAGATATTATAGTTTAGCTGCAGCCTTATAAATTGGAGAAGATCTGCTTATATGAAACAATCTCCATATAAAGACGAGAAAGCTTATCTACAAATGGGAAGAGTATAAAAATTAGTGCTTATATTTTTTCTTAGCCCTATACAAGTTAATGCTGTACCATAAATAAATGCCTCAACAGTCTATTCTTTAAAAAAAAAAACTCTGTAAAGTTCCAAAATTCTATAATGTGACAGATTTCTGTTCCGTAATTCCTGTGTTTATCCTCATGTAGATGACTGTGTGTACATTTTACAAGACAATCATCTATCTCCATGTGACTGCATCTTTGACTTTCATGCATAATTGACAATACCTTTTTACAATTTCAAGTATAACAGCAAAACACCTTCATAAATCACAGTTTTTCTTTCACATACCCACACTGTAGAACACACCAAAGTGTGCCCCAACTTAGTTTACACAGTGTGAATTCCTGTGTGCACATGCAGTTTGTAAAAATTGATTCAGAAGACGAATAGTCTTTAGTGAAATTTTCAAGCTTTATTTGTCTCTTTAACAATCATGTCTTCAATGTAAAATAATTCATCTCAGATGAGAATTACAAATAAAATTTCCAAGTGCTCTCTCCTCCCCTTCCCTCCTTTCTTTTCCCCTCCTGTCCCCTCAAGTCCCCTCCTCTCCTCTCCCCTTCTCCTCACTTCTTCGTTCTACTCCCCTCTCTTCCCCTCCTCATTCCCTCCTATCCCTCTGTCTCTGTCTTGATCTCTGTCTCTCCCCGTCTCTGTCTGTCTCTGTCTCTGTCTCTCTCTGTGTCTCTGTTTCTCTCTGTGTCTCTGTCTTTGTCTCTCTGTCTCTCTGTCTCTGTGTCTGTCTCTGTCTGTCTCTATCTCTGTCTCTGTCTCTCTCTCCCTCCCTCCCTCCCTCCCTCCCCCCCCTCTCTCTCTCTCTCTCTCTCTCTCTCTCTCTCTCTTTCTTTCTCTCTCTATCTCTCTCCTCCTTCCCTCCCTCCCTCCTCTTCATTCCTCCCTCCCCACCTTCTCTCTTTATGCATTGTTTTATAGAAACAATTCAAATTCCTGGATGAAAGAAAATGTAGGCACCAGATGGCTTTATCCAAATCTTCGAGATACCTCAAGAGCAATTTTGGTACTAGTTTCCAAAGAATGAAATAAATCCTAGCTTCAGGAAGACAAGACTTTGAGCAAGCAGCAGGTGTAATGTCACAGCTGTATTGGCTCTGTTAATTTGATCTTGGAACAAGACACATCCGGGACAGTCACATTTGCCGCTGAGTTAAAAATGTTATCGAAGAACTCTGAGGTGCTTTTCGTCAGCCTGTTCACAAGAACCTTATAGATAATAGCCAAATGGTGTTATGTGGCTAATTAACCACTGCTTTGCAATTCCCTCTCCATACACTTTACTACCTACTGCTCTGAATTTATGTAGATGATATCTGTCTTTGCAAATTATCATGTGAAGGCATTATTAGCACATAGCAGAGCAGGAGAAGTGTGTTATTGGTTTGTGTTCAAGTCACATTCCTGGAGAATACAATTAATTTCGAGCAGTTCTGCCTGAAGGAGAATTTTAATCTGAGAAGAATAGCAAGTCCAGAGGTTTCTGGAGTTTGTGCTGCATTGGTAATCCTCCTAGCCAGTTGTGATAGCTTATCTGAGGCTATCAGTTTTTTGTGTTGAGCATTTCAAAGTTGTAATTTTTAAATGTTTAAAAATACCTCATGAGAGTTGTATCATGATACACATATGAATAAGATTAGGCAGAAAAAGATACGAATGCCTGTTGATATTTTTTCAAGAGAAAGGTGCCAATATTCCTTCCTCTGGAAAATGTCTTACAAAAATCAAGAATTTCCAGTCTAATTAAAAAAAAAATCATGAATACTTTGAATGAAGACCAACAAGGCCTTGATTTAAATTAATAATTTACACAGAAACACATAGGCAAAATTTATAAACAAAATGCTATTAAATGTTGGTTTGTATATTTTCTAAGATATTGTATTACACTAGGCAATATGTAAGGAACTCTGGAAAACATGATCTAGCACAGAGCCTCATTTTGAATCCTTAGTTTCATGCTTTGATTCAATTATCTTCCATGGTGCTTTGCCCTAGTAGCATAAAATGGATTTAACTCCATAAAATGGAAGATTTTAGCATACACTGTTTTAATTAAATGTTTAAATGTCATCAGGCTGTATTTATTGTATTAAATTCTATAAAAATTTAAAGTATCTATCTATGTAGGCCTTAGTTTGCCTAAATAATGTTTAGCTTATCCTATGATTATTCTAATAGGTTATTTTTTTGCCAGTCCTGGGCTTAAGCTCAGGGACTGAGGACTGCAAGCCTCAGCACCACTTCTGCCTTTTTCTAAGTATGTGGTACCAAGGAATCGAACCGCGGTCTTCATGCATGCTAGGCAAGCACTACCACTAGGCCAAACTCCCAGCTAATAGGTGATTTTAGATCCTACTAAGCCTAATCATTATTTTCTGAAAAAAATGACAAATTATTTTTATTAAGCAAGGGAAAGATTGCAGTGATAGCCATGATATATGGAAACTTATCTGGCAATTGAGATTTATCAAAATGCCTATGATAGTATAATCTACCATCTGCTTTGCTTGGGTTTATATAAAAGAAAATTCACAGAATTTATCAGAAGTAATATCTGTGATGAGTGTTGTTAAAAAATCATCTAAAGTGTTTCATTACAAGACCGACATAAAATTAAACAAACAAATTAAAATATACTCAGAAAGAAAAACACAGCACACAGTATGGCTAGAAGAAAATTTGCTATACCATGAGAACACACATATCAGGTTGCCTGGTTAAAACAATATAGAAATTATGTGGGAATATTTACAAACAATGTCGAACCTTTTCATTCCTCAAAGTCACCTTGTCTTTCCCTTGTCATTGCTGTCAAAGTCATTGCTCCTAATCACTGAAACATGAACACACTCAGATGTGCGTTCTGATGATACATTTTCCTCTCTAGCTACGTGGCCCACCTGTACTGCATATATCTTCAAGAATTTGTTCAAGTGCAGAATACTGTGACCTTCACCATTTACCCTATAACATAAGAATTCCAAAAGCACAATGGAATGTGAGAGATATTGCTCTAGATGTGTACTACCTATTGCAAATGAGGGAAACCATGGAGTCTATATTTCTTTGGCTCTGGCTTACTTCAACTAATATGATTTTTTTCAAGTTTTTCTATTTCCTTATGATAGGGACCATGTTATTCTTTCTGATGGCAGCACAGACTGAGGGTCTGAGGACTGTCCTTAGGCTATCTCAAGGCTGGTGATCTGCCACTTGAGCCACAGCACCACTTCCGGCTTTTTTCTAGATAAGTGTTACAGAGGAATCGAACCTTGGTCTTTGTGCATGCTAGCCAAGCACTCTACCACTATGTCAAACTCCCAGCCCTCTCTCACTCTCTCATTTTTTTCTTTCCTTATGTTTTATCTCATGTTGTTACTGTGTCTGACTTTGGTACCCGTATATTGTATATACGTTTATTTGTTCGTTTGAAATAGGGAAGCAAAGGAGATAGTCAAAATGACTGGGAGGAGATTGGGAAAGCGAAGCTGGGAGAAAAAGTGGGAAGAGATATCAATGTTCAAGAAATAATGTACCTACTATCAGATGACTATAACTGTAACTCCTCTATGCATCACACCAACAAGTGGCTCAAGTGGTAGATTTCTACGCCTGGGCACAAAAATTCTCAGGGACAGCACCCAGGTGCTGAGATCAAACTCCACAATAGACAGATTTAAAAAGTACATACATAGTCTTATAATTAAAAATACTAGTTCATTAAGATCAAACAAAAATACCCAAAAATAAAATTGAGTAATATCTTATCTAGATAATGATTCCTTTGAGTGATTTTTTCCATCAAAAATAATAGTTTATTCATAAATATTTTTATAACATGTCAAGAACATTCAAGAAATGCCTGGATGGCCCTGGAGGTACATGCCTACAATCTTAGCTTTATGTGTGAAATATGGAAGGATGATGATGAGTCAACCTGGGCAAAGATCTTATTTCAAAACATAAATAAAAAAAGAAGAAGAAAACCAACCATTCAATCCCCCCCAAAAAACACCCCCCCTCAAATAATCATACAAACAACTCCTTAACAACATCTGAACAGTATTCAGATTTTCATATTAGTGGGAAATTAGTTTATGGACTTGACATTTGATAGTTGGAAAAATTTGGAAACAATGTGAAGTAAATTTTTGAGAAGTATTATCTATTTCCAATTGTGCAAAAGAAATACACATTTTACATGTACTCTGCCCTGAGGTAGACATGTTTTAAAAAATCTAATTGATTTCCTTCTTGGTAAAGTCGGTTTTAGAAACTTAATTTAGCTAATACCCTATGGGATATATTTTAAGTAAGAAAGATTGAGCTTAAGAAATCTTGTTGCTAGATATTGAAAACTCTTTAATATGAAATTCTGATTATTTAAAACAGTAGAACAAATTGGAGAAAGGGTTCAGTTCATAATAGTGAAAAAAACCCCCAAAGTGAAGGATACACATTCGATGGATACGTTAAAGGTTTAAGAGGTAAGCAAGTAGAAATGTCAAGTATTTTCTCTCATGTAAAATTGCACATGACATGTAAGGAAGTGGAGACTTAGAAAGAAATCATATTAAGTGAAGTAAGCCAGTCTCAAAGGAACATAGTCTCAATGGTTTCCCTCATTTGTTATAATTAGTATAAACCTTGGACTCTCCTAGTGGAGGTTTACAATAGAACAAAACCTAGATACATAAGGTGATATAGGATGACGCTAAATGAAAGGACCTCCAAGGTATAGAAACAAGAGCCATATAATGTGTGACTGTTGTTCTTAATGTACTAGGTTATTTCTCATCTTGTTATCTGATATACTGTATATATGCTTATTTATTTATTAGAAATAGGATAAAGAAGGGGGAAAACAAGATGAGGGAAGGGAGTGGGGGAGGGAAATGGGGACAAAAACATGAGAAGGGGTAGCAATGATTGTTAAGAAATGTAATTTCTAGGGGCCAGGAGTTTGGCCTAGTGGTTAAAGTGCTTGCCTAGCATGCATGAAGACCTGGGTTCTATACCTCGGTACCACATACATAGAAAAAAGCCGGAAGTGGTGCTGAGGCTCAAGTGGTAGAGCTCTAGCCTTGAGAAAGTCCAAGGACAGGGCTCAGGCCCTGAGCTCAAGCCTAGGACAGGCAAAAAAAAAAAAAAAAAAAAAAAAAAAAAGAAATGTAATTTCTATCTAGCAAATATAACGTAACCCTCCTATTATTTACAATAAAAATAAATATAAAAATGATTGTATGGACATAAATAGTAGTATTTATAATAAATGAGTAAAATTTGGAAATGCCATCAAATACTCTTAGCTGAAATTAATAAATGAAAATGTTCAAGGAAAAAAATGAAAGGAGAGTTTAATATAAACTCCATATATTGTCAAATAGGTAGTACAATGTAAATTTCTATTTTCATGTAAACTTGGATTATCTATTTTTATTTTTGTCTGAAGAAGACTTTGATATAAAATCCGGATTAGGCAAATTCGGGTCACTCTCCTATCCCAATTGGCCTTCTTGTAAAGTTTTCAGTGTATCTGCTTTTACCTCCAGATTTTTGATCCATTTGGAGTTAATCCTAGTCCAGGGTGACAAAGAACCATCCAACTTTAGTTGTCTGCAGGTGCTTAACCAGTTCTGTCACACCACTTGTTGAAGAGGCTGTCTTTCTTCCATTCTGTTTTTTTTTTTTTTTTTGGCTCCCTTATCAAAGATAAGGTGGCCATAGGTCTGTGGGTTAATATCTGGGTCCTCAGTTCTTTTTTTTTTCTTTTTTTTTATTGTAATTAGTAAAAGGGTTACATGATATTTGCCAGATAGAAGGTGCATTAATTCACATACATTGATACCCTTTCATATGTCTTGGTACCCGTTTCCCTCCCCCCCACACCCCCCACCCGTCTTGGTTTCCCCCCCTTCCCTATCAAGTTTCAAATATCCAAATACAAATAAATTCAATATATCAGATAACAAATTGAGATGCTATACCAATATGAGATAACCAAGGGACAGCAAAGGAGATGAGAGACAACATAGTACATTAAGGACAACAATCATTCATTATATGGCTTTCGTTTCAATATCCTGGAGGTCCTTTCAATTAGCTTCATACTATATAGCCTTATGTATCAAGGTTCTGCTCTATTGCAAATCTCTGCTAGTAGAGCCCAAGGTTTCTACTGATTATGACAAATGAGGGAAACCATTGAGCCTAAGTTCCTTTGAGTCTGGCTTACTTCACTTAATATGATTTTTTCTAAGTCTTTCCATTTCCTAACAAATGGGGCGATGTCATTCTTTCTGACAGCAGCATAGAATTCCATTGAGTACAAATACCACAACTTGTTGATCCACTCATCAACTGAGGGACATCTAGGTTGGTTCCATATCTTTGCTATGGTGAATAGTGCTGCAATGAACATTGTTGTGCTAGTGGGTTTAGTATGTCCTTGTTTCTGGATGGTTGGGTAAATGCCAAGTAGTGAAATTGCTGGGTCATAGGGGAGTTCTATGTTTAGCCTTTTGAGGCACTGCCACACTGCTTTCCATAGTGGTTGAACGAGTTTGCACTCCCACCAACAGTGTAGTAGTGATCCCTCCTGGCCACATCCCCTCCAGCATCTGTTGTCATTCTTTTTCCTGATCCTGGCCATTCTAGCTGGAGTGAGGTGGAATCTTAGAGTTGTTTTGATTTGCAATTCTTTTATGACCAGAGATGTGGAGCATTTCTTCATGTGTCTATAGGCCATTTTTGTTCCTTCTTCAGAGAAGACTCTCTTTAAGTCTTTGGCCCATTTTTTAATGGGATGGTTGTTACTTTGGAGGTTAGTTTTGGAGTGATTCAATTTTTTGAGTGGTCCTCAGTTCTTTTCCATTGGTCTTTAAACCTGTTCTTGTGCCAGTACCAAGCTGGTTTGATAATTATAGCTCTGTAATAGAGTCTAAAGTTTGGTATTGAAATTCCTCCTGTGCTGTTCTTTCTGCTAAGAACTGTTTTTGCTATAGGGGTGTTTTATTATTCCATATGAAATTTTGGATTGCCTCTTCTATTTCTTTAAAAAATGACATTGGAATATTGATAGGTATTGCACTGAATTTGTAGATAGCCCTTGGCAAGATTGTCATTTTCACGATGTTGAAATCCAGGAGCATGGGAGGTTTTTCCATTTCCTCAGTTCTGCTTTAATTTCCTTTTTCAGGGTTTTAAAGTTTTCGTCAAAAAGGTCCTTTACATTCTTAGTTAACTCCTAGGTACTTTGTGACTATTTTTTGAGGCTATTGCAAAAGGAGTTCCTTTCCTGATTGCTGCATGTTTCCTCTCATTGTTTGGCTTTAATATTTTCATATTTATTTGTTTATTTATTTTTATCTTTAAGGAATAGCACAAAGGAGTTGACATTCCTTTAAGTATTTTATGAATACTTTGAGTTTTGGCTATTAAAATCCATTTGAGCACTCTTTCCCTCCCTCTTGGGCTGCTCTTCCTTCACTTTTAATAATTTTGTAGGATATGTACTGAATTTTTGACTGAGATTCTATCTTACCCTATTTAAAAAGAACACAAATAATAAGAGATGCTGATGAGGATGTGGGCAAAAGGGAGCCCCTGTATACTATTGGTGGGAAAGTAAACTTGCTCAATACTCTCAAAAGCAGCATGGAAGTTTGCCACAACATTAAACCGATCTGGGCATTTGTGTAGAGTTACAAACTAGGATAGAGTTCACCACCCATACAATCAAGTTCACCATAGCACTATTCACCATAACCATGATATGGAATTTGCCTATATGTCTCTCAGAGAATAAATGCATCAAGAAAATATAGTATACATGCACAATGGAATTTTAACCATCCATTAGAAAGAATGCATAATTTGGAAATAAATGGAAAGACTCAGAAAAACTATGATAGGCAAAATAAGACAGGTCCAGAGAGAAAAAAGGTTTTGTATTTTCTCTCATATAGAAGTTACAATTAGTTAAACTATGGATGTAAATTATTTGAGAGGTATATTAGTATATACAAATATATTAACTGAAATATAGTTAAATCAAGACAGAACTCAATATAATTCCTCAGAAAGTGTAAATCAAAAGTAAACAAAACCCTTGTTATTTTACTTATTTTAAAATTTTATTGTCAGGATAATGTATAGAGGGGTTACAGTTGCATTTGTCAGGTAGTGGAAACATTACTTCTCTAACATTGATACTCCTCATGATTTTGTCCCCCTTTCTCTCCCCCCACCTCCTTCCAATCATATTCTTTCCCCCCTCCCATCTTTATTTCAAATAAACATATATGCAATGCACCATGTAATAAATTCAGATACAGTGACCCAATGAGATTAACCGTAAGGGGAAACAAAGGAAAAGAAATAACTGTACATAGTACATTAAAAACAACAATTACAAAGATAAACTTCTTGTTTCCATATCCTGTAGTTCATTTTATTTAGTCTCATCCCATATGACCGTATGTACATAGCTTTTGAGCTATTGTGATCCTCTGCTAGGAGAGTCCTAGATTCATAGTAATTATTATAAATGAGGGAAACCATAATCTGTGTTCCTTTTGTTCTGGCTTGTTTCACAATATGATCTTTTCCATTTCTTTATGAATATGGCGATGCCATTCTTTCTGATGGCAGCATAGAATTACATTGTGTATAAATACCATATCTTCTTGTTCTAATCATCTACTGAAGGGCATCTGGGTTGGTTTGCTGTGGTAAATAATGCTGCAATGAGCATCGTTGTGCTAGTAAGTTTAGAATGCCCTTGTTTCTGGACATGGGTAAATGCCCAGGAGTGGAATTTCTGGGACATAGAAAAAGGTCTCTTATTTTTATGCTGGCTTCCCTGGACTGCAAACCTCATTCTAAATAGTTGGGATCACAGCAGTGGCCTACAATGGCAGACTTATTGGAAGATATGGGGATCTTGTTTCTGTTTTTTCCCTTCCATCATCCTCCCAATCTCTCCTTCCTAATAGCTTGCAAATAGCGGTGTGGTAAGATTTCTGGGTAGTAATTTTGTCTTTCTTTGCAAATCATTTATAAATAATTATTATAATTTGAAATAATAACACCTAAATTTTTCCTACACATATCTTTGAAAAATACACTAAAATAAAATGGCCTGAGTACACATTAGGCCATGAACACAAATCCCAGTATCATCATCATTTGCTGAGACCCTTATATATATCTTGCATATATACCTTGCAACTTTATTCACTAAGATGCCAGCATTATGCAAATTAAGGGTTATTATAGGGTTACACTTCACAAAAATTATAAAAGGAAATACAATCATTTAGCAAGTGAAAGAATAATAATGAAAATACACCTTCATTTTATTCACATATTCTTTCACCCTTCTTGACAGTATGGGTCAATTGAAAATAATATTTGAAAGAAATTTCCATGAAAAAATAAGAGCTAGCCACTAAAAAATGAACAAGCAATAAGGTGTACATGTTGCAGTGTACATTTAAAACTTTTTTAATTTATAAAACAAGCATTGATACGTAGAATAGATAATGAATTTTATAACTGAATATGTGGATTTGGGAGAACGTTGAAATAAATGATATTCATTGTATTTATATGCCACTGTTGAATGGAAATTCCTTTGTACAACTACTTAAAGATAAAATTTAATCAAAATTAAAAATATAAAAAATAATAATTCAGGGTCGGGAGTTTGGCCAAATGGTAGAGTGCTTGCCTAGCATGCACAAAACCCGGGTTTGATTCCTCTGTGCCACATACATAGAAAAGCTGGAAGTGGTGCTGTGGCTCAAGTGGTACAGCTCTAGCCTTGAGGAAAGCCCAAGGACAGTGCTCAGGCCCTAAGTTCAAACCCAGGACTGGAAAAAAGTAATAATAATGCTAACTCAAAAAGAAAAAAAACTCTGAAGAATAAACTTTTAACTCTAAGTAAATCAGCATTTTTTTACACAAAATCTCTACCTTTAAAAGCAGTGTAGATATCTGCTGATACTGTCCTGCCCTTTCTGATACAGAATAAAACAAACATCATTTTGGAAGACATTCCTTTTTGCTTAGAGTATGATCAGTTTGAATGTCTGTAAAGTCAGCACTTTGGTACATAAAATTATTTTAGGCATCAGAAAATTGCTAAATTCCAAGTAGAGTATTATATGACATATTTGAATATCATGTAACTCTACCATTCTGTAGGACTTAATGTGTTATGCAGATGCCATTTTCCTATGACACACCCCAGGGAAATATTGCTTTCCCATTAATCTTATTCCTAAAGCACAGTATCATTAACCTTCAATCTTTTTAGTAATAAAACAAAAAAGTAAACAGACTGCTAACAGCTAATTGTAGATGACAGCATAAATGTAAATGCTGATGTATCTAGAGTACATTCTGATATGAAGAAGTGGAATTCAGTGCTTTGGGATTTTCAAACCATTTTATATAACAAATATTATTTCTGCAAATGCAATTATATGCATGCATATATTTGTTAAAAAATCTAAAACCCAGTACATAAATTTAAGTAAAATACTGTAAAATGGGATAAATGAATAAAAATATAAATTAATCAACACAGATGCTCCTCAGGGCATGAGTGGATCAAGAGAATGTAGTATATACAAGTGTATATACACATACGTATATATTCATACACACATACATGGATATAAATGGTTTATGTGTGAGTATATATGTATGAATATATGTATGTAGGTCTGTATATATATATATATACATAAAATCTATATACATAGAATCAAATTATATGCTTCCATTAGAATGAATGAAATTGCCCCATTTGTGAGGAAATGGGAAGACATGGGAAAAAATTATATTTAGTGAAATAAGGCAGATCCCAAAAATTTAGCTTGTAGAAAACGATTTACTTTTAATTATAATGTGCCTATCTACAATTAAACACAATGTATGGTAAAAGACAAAATAATTACGCTTTGACATGATAACCAGGATTGTAAGCATTCACATTGTGATACCGAAAGAGGATACAGAAAGGCTCAATAGATATATACATACAACCATATAAAGTGATGTTTATCAAAATGAACTCCAAGAAATGGAAGTGTTGATAGTGTTGCTGTTGTTATTTTACTTTCCCCCATTGTTGCTGTTTTTGATTTCTGTACTTTTTGTCTTGTATGGAAGTTTATTAGTATGATAATGAAGGAGTACAATAGTAAGAAAGTAAAACCTCTTTATGAATTTGTAGACAGAATCAATACATGCTAAATTAATCACATATTATAGGGATTCACATGAAATGGTTGAAAGAAAATCTTCAAAATCATCATTTCTTAAATGTTAGACAAGTTGCCAGATAAGAAGTATTTTTTCAAAGCTCACTATTATTTTGTGAACAAAGAGAAAATAAGCATGTCTCTATCCATTATTATTAAACTATTATCATTTTAAAGTGACAACCAATAGTCACCATGTTGTCAACTGACTCTTTTTTATTTGTTTGCTTGAAGCCATTTGGAAATATGTGCAAACCATCAGTGAAATGCTGGAAGCCAGTTGAAATACAGTGAAATACAACCCAGCACAACAGGACTGCGCTCCTTCTCTTCCTTCTTCCCTGGGCCTTGCAGCAAGTAAGCTATGACAATATATCAATTGTTGAGACTGTCTCTACTCTGGGTGTGCTTGCCACATCCCTGCTCTCCAGAGATAACTTTCATAAGGACTTCTGTACCTCAGCAAAGGATTGTAGGGGCTTCAGTACCAAGGAATGATGGGAAAATCCTGCATCGTCAGAAGCGTGGGTGGATGTGGAACCAGTTTTTCTTGCTGGAGGAGTACACAGGATCCGATTATCAATACGTAGGAAAAGTAAGTCCATACTGAAATGTTAAACGTTTCCATTCTTGCTTTCTTTGTCTTATTAAGGAATGGAGAAGGTCTTCAAAATGGTGATTCTTAGCAATTTGATTCTCCAAAAAATATTTTTTATTTATGGAATACATTTGAGAACATCCGGAATGAATGTAATGCAGAATTTTGTTTAATCCTGCCCAACAACTATGGACTAGAGCTACAGTTATTTAGAAGACCAAATTCTATTCATACACATATACGTGCATACATAAAAACATGCTTATATTCCACTGGCATTGACATCAATTAAGAAAAAAAGGCATTATCAGAGATTTTTAATATTCTACAAAATGCTCAAAAAGTATATATATTGCTTTTATATATGAATTTATTTTAGATTTTTAAGTCACTTACAGAGATGAAAACTGTATAAAGGTTCTAGCAGATAAAAACAATTTGCTTGTTGGAGTATGAACTGGAAAGCAAAGAGCTTTTCCTCTATTAAATGCATACTATGATCTTTCTTTTAAGGAAAACACTTTCTGAGAGACTATATTTTTATTGAAACATTTTGATAAGTCTTGATATATTCTAATTATTTCAGTCTTTTGTAAGTACCTGGTAATATGGAAAAAATTGCCACAAAGGTGAAGTGTCCTGCTGACTAGGGTGAAAAGAAAGAAGAAACAGCAGAAGTGATCTTAGCATGCAGCCAGACATAGAAGACTTATCACAAGTCTTATTGATTGAATTCTCAAGACCAATGAGGAGGTAAAGTTTATGGGTCCTATAATAGAAAGATATAAGGTTATGAAACCAATTGTGAAAAAATATAATACAATCTGAATCATCAAAACTATGTTTTTATTTGGTTCTATCCATGCATCAGTTTACTTTCACCTAATCTTTATAAACATTTAATAAAAGTTGGAAAAAGTTGATTTAATATTATGTGATATACATTGTTGTGGTAATCAAGATGTTACTCATTTTCTTTTTGGTTTTTCAGTTCCTAGAGAAACTAATACATTGAAATCATTCATTCTGCCACCTACCTCCTATTGTCTGTAGATTTTAGAAGAAAGTTTAGACACAACTTAACTAAATAAATTAACTTTAGTCACTGTGAACTAAATTTCCCTCAGCCATCTGGTTCTATTTGGCTCTTTTGCAGTGAAAACTAATATAGAATTTTAAATCTGGAAATAATGAAACTTAGTAGTCATGATATATGTATATCAATACCATGGAGGTCAAATTTAATCCTCCCTAATCTTCTATATGAAAAGAAATGTGAAAAACATTTAATGATCACTTTATGGAATGTGATTACTGGGTTCTTACACAATTTATGCTAAACTACAATCTCAATGCACATTGAGTAAAGGTAGTAACTCTCAGAGTATCTAGTCTGAAGTTTTTGGCCATGTTTTTTGTTTGATTTTACCAGTTTGTGAGTTTGAACTCAGGGCCTGGGCATTGTTTTACTCAAGGTAACACTCTGCCACTTCTAGCTTTTCCTATTTGTATCATACTGAGGAATTGAACCCAGGGATTCATGCATGCTAGTCTTAGTCTTCCACTAAGCCATATTCCTAGTCCTTTGGCAACATTTTAAGTCTGTTGTAGTGCTTATATTCTATAAAATATTATATGATTCTTTCTATCTATCTATCTATCTATCTATCTATCTGTCTATGTATCTATCTACTTCTGTATAAGACCTAGGGAGGGGCCAGGAGTTTGGCCTAGTGGTTAAAGTGCTTGCCTACCATGCATGAAGACCCGGGTTCAATTCCTCGGTACCACATACATAGAGAAAAAAGCCGGAAGTGGTGTTGAGGCTCAAGTGGTAGAGCTCTAGCCTTGAGAAAGTCCAAGGACAGTTCTCAGAACCTGAGCTCAAGCCCAGGACTGGCAAAAAAAAAAAAAAAAAAAAAGACCTAGGGAATATATGGAACTATTTTTTGTCTACAGTGCATTTATTACTTATTGTCTTTATTACATTCATTTCTTCTGCAATTTAAAACCCTGTATACATGCACACACAGACACATACATACACACACTCACACACACACACACACACACATATATACTCATGTGTGCTAAAATCAGAGTTAAACATAAAAAAAAACATTAGTAAATATATATTAAATAAAGGTAAGGTGATGTTAAATTATATTTCTTTATTTGTTTGTTTATTTTGCAATTTATGGGGCATGAACTGAACTCAGGGCCTTGGCATTGTCCTTGGACACTTTTTGCTCAAGGCTAGCTAGTGCTCTGCCACTTGAGCCACAGCATTTCTTCCATCTTTTTTTCTGTGTATGTGGTACTGAGGAATTGAACCCGGGGGTTCCTGCATGCTAGGCAAGCACTTTACCACTAGGCCATTCTTTCATGAAGGATAAAAACCCTAAAATCTAGTAACATTCTCTTTAAAACAATCAATAAAGACTTTATTTACATTACACTACTTCTAAATTTAAGAAATCACTTTTTTTAATTTTACTTCCTGATGGATACAGACAGTGTGACACTTGTTCTAAGTGTCAGTTTCTCTAGGTTGATTTAAAGCAGGTTTATGTCTTCCTTTCATGGGCATATGAAAAGTCAGTGACAGACATCTTACTATAATGAGTATGTTTGGAAGTTCAGAATAGAAAACATAGGGTGAGTCACATTCCAGTATATGAGGCTGTAAGAAAAAGGGTAAAATTTACATGCATGTATAGCAAGGGGAAAAATTATCATTTGGCCAAGCAAGTAAACAAATGAAAGCATATAATTTCTCATATAAAATCTCATTAGAAATGGTAGAAAATTTGAAGGAAACAGTAGTAGCATTCAAGCAGTTATAAAAGACCATATATGCATATGTAGGTCATGGGGCTTGAACTCAGCCTGGGCACTGTCCCTGAGCTCTTCAACTCAAGGCTACCACCCTACCCTGGAGCTAAGCCCCACCTACCATTTTCTAGAAGTTAAGATAAGAGTCTCAGGTCCTTTTATGCCCTGCTTGTCTTTGAACCTTTATCCTTAGATCTCAGTCTCCTGAATAGCTAGAATTACAGGCGTGATCCACTGCTCCCAGCTGATATTGTTTTTCAATAGTAAACTACCCTCTTTGACCTCATTTCCAAATTCAAGAGGATGATTAGGCTAGTTTATATATACATTTTAAAATATTATAAATGTAAAAATAGCATTAAATATTATTATAATAAGAAACAGAAGACAGATAATAGAAACAGGAAGGGAGACAGAATGAGAGAACACTAGCAAAATTTTAATATATATGTATATATATATATATGTGTGTGTGTGTATTTTTTTGCTAAGATCTCTGGATCATAAAGAATTACCAACTTAAAGACATCCAGCAAAATTTGTTTTTGACAATTTATTACAACTCTATTTCTTATTTTATTTGTCTACATTTTCTTTTTTTCTTTTTTAGTTTTTATTGTCCAGGTAATGTACAGAGGGGTTACAGTTACATTTGCCAGATAGTTGGTGCATTATTTCTCACATATTGATACCCCTTCTCATATTTTTCCTCATTCCCCTCCCTCTCCCCTCCCAATCATCTTGTTTCCTTCTCTTTCCTATTTCAGATAAACAAACGTAGATACAATATACCAGGTAACAAAGTTGGATACAGTAACAATATGAGATTTACCAATGGGCAACAAAGGAGAAGAGAAATAACAGTACATTAGAAAAACAATCACATGAGATAAAACTCTTGTTTCCATGTTACATTTTCTTAATTATCACTAGCTCTAATACCCTAGATGAGAAATTGTTCTGTGTGATATTTTTAGCACTCACAGGACATTCCTCTGCTCCTGGAGTTCTTTTTTCTTCTGTTCTATTTTGTTTAATTTTTTAAAGCATAAAATAGTTGTATAAGGTAGTTACATTTCTACATGTCTATTTATAGATATAGTGCATCTTGATACTATCAACACCTTCATTCCTTTCCATTCTCCCAATTTTCTCTTCCCCAGGCAGTCTCAGCCATTTTCCTTGCTCCCTTTTTGCCCCTGTATGTAAGATTCTTATGACAATACTTATTCTTTGTTTTCTCCTTTTCTTCCCACTGCTAAAATTTCCTTTTCAGATATCTTTCAATTTTCAAATGTCTTTTTATTATATACAGTTAATTAGTCAATGGGGTTTCACCAGGGTCTCTGAACTTTGCATATATTTATATATGTTTATTTTATGTCTATTATTGGTATATGAGAGAAAATAAGTGACTTTTTTTTCTTCCAGTGTGCTCCTTGCTTCTAGTAATTCTGAAAGAGATTCCTCTATACCTTCCAAGACATAAGAGATATTTCCTCAGGATAGGCTTCTCTGAAGTTCAATAAAGTACGATGGAGAAGCTTTGCCCTACATGACCTTAGTTTGCCACAGGTTTTAAATTTCCCCGTTAGTAAGCAGTTCACTATTCTTAAATTGTTTCTTATGAGCTTTTCTCAATTGTCATCATACTTCTTTCCATCAGAAATTCCAGCAGGATTTGTTTTACTAAGCTTAGTACTCTATATAAAATCAATCATTACTCCCCTGACGTAAGCATACAATGGTTCTAAACTCATTCTTTGTAAACCTGTGTTCTCCAAACACCTCTAAGAATGATTATCAAGAAGACTGTGTAGGTCTTACTGTGATAATAAGTATACAACAGACATAAATTACTTGGCTTTAAAGTGGAAAAATAATAACTAATGATAATATAATAGAAATATATTATATAAGATGCAGCAGAGACCTCAAACACAACAGAATAGCCAATGGCTGAATACCTGATATCCTCATGTTGCAGTTCTGCTGTAGTTTGATAACAACTGAAAAATGAAAAAAAAAAACAATTAAATGTAATAATGAAAGCCTGGTGTTGGTGGCTCATGTCTGTAATCATGGCTACTTAGGAGACTCAGATCTGAGGATCTTAGTTCAAAGCCAGCTTGGCCAACAACATCTTGAAACTTTAATCTCCAATTAGCAAAAATGCAGGGACTGGAACTGTGACTTGAGTGGCACAATGTCAACCTTGAGTGAATCAGCTAAGGGATAGCAGTCAGGCTGTGAGTTAATATTCCAGTGAAATACCAACTCCCTCCATATACTCCTAAATGTTAAAGAGTGGATGGAGAATATATTTTGATTTATTATTTACCTGGTTATTTTTGGAAGTTTTATTTTGAGAGAAACTTCTGATAAAGAAATTATTGCAGAGAATTTCTACAATTCTTTAGGAATTTCCTCTCAGAAATTCTTGTTTTTAATTAAAGAATTTATTAACTAATGTTTACAACATATTTCAAATGATGTGTTAAACAAATATTCAAGAAGGTAATCTCTATATACAATCACTGGCACTTAGATTTTAGAACATAATTAAAATTAGGCTGAGGGTTTGCATGTCATAGATACATATTAATCTATGTAATAAAACATTATGTCTATAGTGTAATGCATTTTTATATTAATCTATCTAATAAAACATTATGTCTATAGTGTAATGCATTTTTATGTCTATGAAGTTGTGTTTATATTACCAATTCTTGAATAATAGGTTCTTGTCGCCAATAGCAGTGGCTCACGTCTGTAATCCTAGCTACTCAGGAGGCTGAGACCTGAGGATCGAGGTTCAAAGCCAGTCCCAGCACTAAAGACTCTTATCTCCAATTAACCATTCGAAAATTGGAAGTAATGCTGAGGCTCCACGGTAGGGCGGTAGCCTTGAACTGAACTGCTCAGGGACCGTGCTCAGGCCCAGAGTTCAAGCCCCATGACGGGGGTAATCCTAGCTACTCAAGAGACTGAGATATGAGGATCATGGTTCAAAGCCAGACTGGGCAGGAAAGTTCATGAGATGCTCATGTCCAATTTACCAGCAGAAAATTGAAAGCAGTGTCATGGCTCAAAGTGGTAGAGCAAAAAGAGCTCAGTGATAGGGCCCAAGACATGAGTTCCAATCCAATGACCAAACAAAAGAAAAAGAAGGAAGTGGTATGTTATTTATGTCTTTTTGTCAATTTTTGTCATATGTTCAAGTATTCAAATTCAAGTTAACTCAAATAAAAGCATGAATAAAAGATATTAAATTAATTTTTTTGTAAGTAAATTACTCTCACTAGAAATTTCTACATCCAACATATTTACTCTTACATTTACTATCATTATTTCTGTTGTTATTGTGTTGCTATGCATCTTAGAACCTGCTATTTTGAACTAATAATAAATTATTAAAATAATTAAAAAGTGAAAAAGGAGAGCATGTAAATTTTCTGGTGCAAAAACTATAATTGAGGAAAGGAGTAAAAATATCCCTTGAGAAATTATGTCTCTCCTAAGAGCTCTATCTCATAACAGAAACCAGAATAAGAGCCAATAGGGAGCCATATGTAAATTATAAATTCAACCCTCAAAAAAAAGTTTTTTCTTACTTCATACTTAACTCTGTGTGTGTGTGTGTGTGTGTGTGTGTGTGCGTGCATGTACTACATCAAAGTATTACATTTAGAAATTTAAATTCAAACATTAAATCCTTGTTCAGAATTATAATTACAGCATTACAGAAAACTGACCTGTTAGAATGTAATATTATGTTTGGCCTGATGTTAGCCTAAATACACTGATTTTCTGGAAGTTCAGTGGTGTGTCTTCTGTATATGATAAACATTTCAGGGAAGGGTTTTCTTGTTTCTGGAGCAAAGGGAACAAGAAGGGGGCTGTGGGGAAATATGTGTGGTGTCATAGACAAAACAATGGTTCTCAGAGATGTCTATGGTGTAATCTGTAGTTTTTTGAATAAAACCATTTAAATGACCATTTAGATTATGTAGATGTGATTAAATTAAGACTTGATGTAAAGGATTGTTTTGGATTATACAGACAGTCTTTCTGTAATCTCAAGGGCCACTAAAACAGTGAAGTCAGTCAAACTTAGAAAAAACCAGATCTAACAGATGATCCAGGGGCTGGAGGCATGCATTCAGATGATGTGTAAAGCAGCCAGATGCCAAGGTATGAAGACAGGCCTGCAGGTCTTCAGATAGCTGGAAAAATTAAAGAAGAAGATTCCCTTAAAGCTGTTTAATAACACCTGGCTTCCAGAAATATGAGAAAATTGATTTGTATCATTTTATTTACTGTTTCTTTACCTTAAAACAACAACAAATTCAATGTGGTGTGTGTGTGTGTGTGTGTGTGTGTGTGTGTGAGAGAGAGAGAGAGAGAGAGAGAGAGAGAGAGAGAGAGAGAGAGAGAGAGAGAGAGAAAGAGAAAGAGGGAGAGAGAGAGAACATTCTAACTTTGCCTCTAAATTCAGTGGAATAACAGATTCCAGAATTATTACTAAAAGATTGAGAATATCCTTATATTTTGAAATTCTCAGGCTGGCTCCAGGCTTTAAAACAAACAGAAAATAAATAAATTCCTCATATATTACATACAAAGTATTATTGGATGTTATACATGACTTCAAGGATTCTAGTCAGAGTAACAGGAAATATAGATTTGTTTTCATTTGGAATACTGAAACGGGAGGAAATGGAGAAGATTTTAGTTTCAGATTAGTTACACAATGGGACTTGAGTTCTAATCTGAATCCTAATAGGAATTGTCAGCATAAATAGTATTTAAGGTTTAGAATTAGTATTCATGAAGGGAATGAAATCCAAGAAAAGAAAGTATGTTTCTTTTTCAAAGGTAACTAATATTAATTGTTTTGATATGAATTGGTATTAATTGTAAATGCATGGGAGAAAAGCAATAAAAAGTCTAACCAAAATAAAAAAAAAATCAATTCAATGTAACTAAATCTGAGAGCTAGCTGTTTCTTAGAAGATGGATAAGAAATGTTTTAGTTATTGTAAAGGATCAGGTTTTCCTAAAGTAAAAGGAGAATTTTGAGTTTTCTGGTTAGTTGTAGAGTTGTCAGATGTCATGGTTCTAATTTCAGTGATAGGTAGAGAAACATTTCCTTTTTCATATATTTTTATTGTAATTAATAGAAGGGTTACATTGTATTCGACAGATAGGCCATACATCACTTCACATACATTGATACCTTTTCTTGTGTCTTGGTCCCCATTTCCCTCCCCACACCCCAACCCCTCATCTTGAGGTAAACATTTCTTAATGTGTAACACAGTTAAAAGGAAATGAAGAAACAGGAGAAAGCACATGGGGCAAACTGGAGTGTGTCTAACTAGAGATGAACAAATATATGCAACGAAGTGGCATTTGGCAGGGGACAATGTTAAAGTAATCAGGAGATAAGAATGTCTCTTTAGGTTTTCATCATTGATAAAATACCCACTCAATATTGAGCAAAATATATTACGGGGATAACAGACAATTTGTTTTCCTTCATGCTTTTTAAAATTATTATAAAGGTGATTCACAGAAGGGTTATAGTTACATAAATCAGATAAAAAGTGCATTATCTTGGAACAATGTCGTACCTTCTCTTGATGTCTCTCAGTGTTTCCACACACACGTTTTATAGTTCATTTTCCCCATTCTTTCTATTGAGTACCCCTGCTTTATTTGTTCCTTTGTTTCATCATTTCCCTGTCCCTTTCCCTCCAAAAGACAGAAAAATGAACAAAGCAAAAAGAAAAGAAAAACAGAAACAAGGAGATATTGGTTTCAAAGAAAAGTTTAACGTGTTACTATTGTGAGCTTAAAATTGTTTTAAAACATTTATAGACATGTTTTATTACATCAATTAATATGTATCTATGACATGCAAACCCTCATCCTAATTTTAATTATGTTCTAAAATCTAAGTGCCAGTGATTGTACATAGAGATTCCCTTCTTGAATACTTGTTTGTTAAACATGTCATTTGAAATATGATGTAAAAATCAATGTTAATAAATTCTTTAATAAAAAGAAGAAAGAAAAACAAGAACAAAAGAAAAGAAAAGGGATGTGGGGCTGTACTTCATAGGTAGGTGGTAGCCTTGACCTGAAGAGCTCAGGGACAGCACCCAGGCTCAGAGTTCAAGCCCCATGACCGCCCCCCCAAAGAAAAAAGTTTAAAAATAAATAAATAAACTTTTATATCAGGATAAATGATTACTATTTATTCTTAGTTCCTTACTATTTGTACTAGTCAGTAAAGGTGATACATTTCCAAATACATGCATGATCTATTGGATTGTTGATTTCCTTTTTAATGCATTAATCTGAGAGATTGCTTTAGATTTTATATTTGAATTTTAATTGTTAAATTATATAGACAAGATCCACATTGATTATATCATTTTATTGTTTTATTCTATTTTTCTCACATATTAAAATATTTGATTTTATAAGGAAAATGCATCTATTTTGTATATCCACCATTCTTTTTCCTTTTGCTGTTTTATTTAGATTTATGCATTAATTTATATTGATTGCATAAAATTGGCTTTTAGGCAGTATTACCCCATTTTTTAAAATCTGTTAAAGAAATGATGTGACATGGATTTGTTGCCTCCATGAAAGTTGGACAGGATTTACTAAACATGCTGATAATATCCCCCTGAATTGTAGTACAATTTCAGCTATTGGCTTATTTCCCTTATTGACTAGAGGTTACTTAAAAATCTCCTTTTGTCTTGTAGTGCTGTAAACTACATTCTGAAATTTTATTAATTTTTAGTTGACAAACACATAATAGCACAGAAAATAATCTCAAAGAGACTTTTAAACATGATCAACTCTGTAATAGTTTTAGTCTTAGTTGTAATGGCACCTAAGACTAACTGAGAAATTCTCTAACTCCCCAGTCCTGCCCCCCACACACTGTCCTCTAAAGTGAACAATGAAATTCCCATAAGGCATGTGTAACACATAATGGACCAACATGTACACTTTATTAATTAAGCCTTGCAGATTACATGTTGCACTCTACCTTCCCATAACCTTTCTGTCCCCAAAGTGATACAATTTCTGTAATCTGAGGGAGCAGACTATATAAGGACATTCATTCCTAAAGCAAACATCGTATTTGTCTTTTGTCTTCATGCCATGGGCTCATCTAGCTTCTAGAACTTGTACAGATTCCATTCATTTTGATTGCTTTCATAATATTAGCATATAAGCATCAAACACCTTGTCAAAAAATCTCATTTAGCATATTTCTGATTTCCACATAGACTGCACACATACATCTGGAACACTGTAGCTGTAGGCTTTGAGGGCAAGATGGAGTCCATTGCCAACGTTCTGTGTCATGGTGCTGGCATATCACTTCAATATCCCTAATTACTGAAGGTGACAACTTTGAAATCTGTTTTCCACTCCTAACAACTCTCCTAACCTGTACTCTTAGGTTCCTGCTCCTTATGCAGAACAAATAGTCTAAACAAATCCTCATTTTCCAACACCTCAAGGAATAAGTGCAAAAATGTCATATTCTATTTATGTAATTTACAATTATGTACGTATGTGCATGCTTTGCATCATTTGGTATACTTCTTCCCTCAGTGTTTGAATCAGGTATTTTGCCTAGGAAATACTTTTAAAATAGAAAGCTATAAGAAGGTTTAACCTTACAGCATTTTAGTCAACTTACGCCATGTTGCTGAAAAACGGATGATAAGTTCATATATATGCTTATCTACAAACATAAAAAAAGGTAATAAAGTGAATCCTAGAGGCAAGACAAGCAATAGTACATCAGGAGAAGCCAGTAATAGGAAAGTGATCTCTACTTCAATTGGTATTACAATTGGACCATAAGTTTGAGGAACACATGCCCATGGAAAGCAGATATAGTAGAATAGTTGCAAAGGGCAAAGCCCAAGTAGAAAGACAAAACTAGAAATAAGAAAAAAGTCAATGACCTAGAATACCTTTTACATATGCAAAAATGAAGTAAAATTTGTCTAGAATGTCAGTAAGAGATAGGTACATGAAAATTATATTCCTGTGTTCTGATTCAAATGATCAGAAGCCAGTAAATAAAATAAATGCTAGGTTTTTATGTTTTTGATGTGATGATATGATGTTACTATTTATTAATTACAAATATAATTATTACTTTTTGTTTTTATAATGTACCTTACAGAACATATAATATACCATAAATTTCCAAAATCGAGTTGTAATTCTTTTTAATAAATTTATTTTATTTTGTCAGGGTGATGTATGGAGGGGATATAGTTATATTCATAGGATAGTGAGTTCATTATTTCTTAAACATTGTTACCCCTTCCCGTGTTTTTCTCCCACTTTCCTCCTCCAACTCTCCTCCCAGTTTATAAAGTTCACTTCCAACATACTGTAATTCTTAGCATTGTCTGGATTCCCTGTTGCCCAGCTATGAGAATTCACCAGTAGTCTTTCTTTCCACTTGAATGTGTTATCACTGTCCTGTGTTCTCTGTTTTTTTAGCTTTTCCCCACGTTTGGAACTCTTCCAAGTTGCCTCCTACAACTCACACTGATGTAGGAGTCATTTGCCTTTCTTTGAAATGTAGGAGTTTGTATATTTGCATGTATGGTCTGTATCAGATTCCGTTATTGAAAATTGATTTTCTGTCAATCTTTTGCTAGCCTGTTTGTTTTCTTTATGTTGGGAAACAATATTTTCAGCTCAATCAAATGCACTTTATATTTTCTCTTTTTTTGGATGAGGGTAGCTTGTTTGAATTTTTTTTAACTACCTTAGTATTAGGAGGCTTTTCTTTTCCATTATTTGCTTGCAGGAATTTGCAGTTTAACATTTTCCTGGAACGTGAGTTAATTTTGTATAACATGCAATGTACAAGCTGATTTTTTTTTTATTATATAGAGAACCAGTCTTAGCATTACTATGAGAATATGTCCTACTCTTCATTCGAAATTGTTATTCCTTTTTCGGAAGCAAATCAAACATGTTGTTTGTGCTCTAATTATGAATGACTTTTTTTCTCCACCATTGCTTTGTGTGTGTGTGTGTGTGTGTGTGTGTGTGTGTGTGTGTGTGTGTGTAGTTATGTTAATATCACAATACATTATCTTCATTGCAATAACTCCAAAGTAAGTTTTCACTTACTGAATGTGATTTTACCCTCAAGATATTTTTCACTGTAATTTTATATCATTTGTATTTTCATAAAAATTTTGAACTTTAACAAAAATATATTGGAAATGTAATGGAACTTTATTTGGATTTTATTGAATCTATAAATCATGTTTTGGGAACTAGCTACTGTGTTCCTCAGCTCAAATCTCCATAACAATAGTGACTGACTAAATCCTTTGCTATGTAGATTTCAGTCCTCACTCCCATTTACTGAAGTGATTATATTCAAGAAATTCCTTTTCATATGAATGAGATCTATTACTTTTCCTATATTGTCTTAAAGAATTTGCAGTTTTTGGTCTTCCAGTATGATACTTGATCTATACTGACTATCAAGGTGAGAGACGAGGGTAATTTTAACAAATATTCTTATTCTCTTTGAAGGAAGTTTTAAATGTAGAAGGAAAATAAAGACCAACCTCCCAGATTCCCTTTTGTATATTAAAACATGAAAGCATGTAAAGATATTTGTATGAATTTGGATTTTAATATATTTAACCTGTTTAGCTACATATTTTTTTAGTTCTGGCAACAGAACTAATAGTTATGATAGCATTTAGTGGTTTATATTTGTTTTCAGGTATTGTTTTTGTATTTTTATTTTTTTGCCAGTCCTGGGCTTGAGCTCAGGACCTGAACACTGTCCTTGGACTTTCTCAAGGCTAGAGCTCTACCACTTGAGCCTCTTCTGGCACCACTTCTGGCTTTTTTTCTATGTATGTGGTACCAAGGAGTCGAACCTGGGTCTTCGTGTATGCTAGGTAAGCATGTGGTAGACACTAGGCCAAACTCCTGGCCCCAGATATTACTTTTTAACAGGATAAATCAAGCATCTTTTGAGAGGATGACACCATGAAATAGGATATGAACAATGTAGAAAGAAACTGCCCATCTAATGCCAGAAAAAAAAAAAAAAAACTGTTCAAAGAATGGACTACAATGTATCCAAGATAATTTTTGTGCCACAAAGTATCTTGATAAGATGTTCTACATAAATAAATAATATCAGAGATGAATTATAATCCAGTAAAAAAGCAAGGACACTGTTGTCTCACGGCATTAGTAATTCAAACTGGAAAACCATTCCACCCTATCCACCTCAAGACAACATTTACTTTTAAAGACACAATTCTGGAACCCATTAAAAGTACAAAATACAATAATAAGCAGGCTGAATGAAATTGATTTGGATCCTAAAGAAATTAAATTGCTTTCATTATGTTTAATTGGTTGTGCAAAGGAATTTCAACTCAACATGTAAGTTTGTGAACAAAATACATCTTTGTCCAATATAAGCCCTTTAGTAATTTTCTTTCATCTCTCCCTTACCACAGTTTTTCATAATTAATAATTTTTTAAAGTTGTAAAGGTAGTTTGTGTTGCAAAATAAATAACTGAGATTTCATGATGTTGAATGTTTAGTAATCTAATTCTGGAGTATATCATAGACCTCTATTTAGTTGAAACAAACTAACACAAACTCTGAATAGAATTTTTTCTTTATATGTATATATATGCATACATATATGGATACACACATATATATGTATATATATACATACCTTCATGCATATATACATACATGTATCCACACATTTCTTTTTAGTTGTCTGGATTTCAGTTTTTAATGTTTCCATACCTTGATTTAAACTTAAAAACAAAACTAAACTCATTCAATTTCATTTCCTGAAATGATGAATTTATCTTTAAGGGAATGCACATATCTTTCACATATGAATATTCTAAAGTACAGTCATCTAAATTGAATTATTCTACTGAGATGCTGACAATTTTTCATTTTCCATGTGATAAAAACTATTACTTTATTAATTTCTTGAATTTGTTTTTGTTATGATGCCATTGCCTATTGGTGTCATAAGAATAAGAAATATGTAAATTAATTAATGTTGGGCTGGGAGTTTGGCCTAGTGGATGAGTACTTGCCTCACATGCACAAAGACCTGGGTTCGATTCCTCAGTACCACATATATAGAGAAAGTCGAAAGTGGTGCTGTGGCTCAAGTGGTAGAGCCCTAGCTTTGAGGAATGCCCAAGGATAGTGCTCAGGCCCTGAGTTCAAGCCCCAGAACTGGCAAAAAAAAAGTGGCAGAAAGATAAATTAATTAATGTCTTGGAAAACAGAGTCTGGGGTACAGCTAGTAATAATGAAGCGTAAGAGAAAGGTATTTAATTACTGTATAACCTAATATTCAGACATGATATACAATCATTATGAAAAGCACCTTCATTCACAGCATCACTTACTGAAAGCCCTGCAGATTTTAAACAATTAAATGATCTTTTGAACAAACAGACTGACTTTATTTCAATTTTCAGGTACCTATATATTTTATTCTTTTCCTTTTCCCTATTTCTTTTGCTTAATAGTATACAAAATTATGGCAGTCAAACACACACAAAAAAAAACATTTTGGGGTAATTTATTTATTTATTTATTTATTTTTGTCTTTTCTTTTTTGGTATTGGGGATTGAACCCAGGATGTTGCACTTGCTAGGCAAAAGCTTTGCCACTGAGCTACATCCCAGCCCAAACATTGTGTTTTTAAACCTTTTTGTCTTGTTTCAAATATTCAAATGCCAGGGTGGTTGAAAGTTTTGTTCCATGGAAACAGCTTAATTATGAGTGACTGTTCTTAATGTACTATGTTTTTTTTTTTTCTTTCTCTTCTCTGTGTTGCCCTTTGGTTAATCTTATATTGTTACACTATTTGACTTTGTTACCTGGCATATTATAATTTACAATTGATGCAATATTTCTCAAAATGATTAAAATTAAATTTATTTCTTACTGGAGGAGAACTGTTTTGCCTCATTACTTCCCTTTTATCCAATTCAATTCACCTTGTTTTGTTTAGTGATGATTTTAGTTCTTAACTATACAATACAGTAGGGAGGGCTTCACTGGCTCCTCAGCAGGTACAGATGCAGGAAAAGTTATCTGCTCTCCAGTTAGACAGGGAGACTCACTGGTAACCACAGGCCTCGTTTTTCCAACTCCCTTGAAATTAGTGCTATGAACTCATCTCATTTTCTTTTCCCTTGACTAATGACTAAAGGATTAAAGCAAATAAATTAAATGAAAAGCAAAATTAGGCTATGGAATTTTAATGATTTGTTGTCTTTATTTTTATGTAAAAGGGGCTAAGGATCAAAAGTGAAATTAGGCATGAAATAATATGGAAATATATTGAGCCCCACTCTTCTTTTTTTTCATTTCAGCTGCACTTGGCTCTTTATTACTGAACACAAATGAACATGAATGGAAAGGGATAAAATGGGAAAGAAAAAGCATTATTTAAATTAAAGGGGAAAAAACTGGATATGAAACACCATAATTTCCCTAATAGCAATAAAATTATAATTTTTCCAATTTATAATAAAATAGAAAATTTCAACTTGAACTCTGAGCAGTAAACATAAGAGGTGAATAAAACACAATAAGTTGAAGTAAAGAAAGTAAATATAACATAAAATATACTTTTAATAATGTCAACTTTGCCTTAGTTAAAGAAATAATATGAATAATATAAGGGAAGCATCTAACTTCATCCTCATCCTCATTTGACTACTGCACTGCTGTTTATAATTTTTTAATTGAATTGAATTAGACGAAATGTGAGATCAACTAGAAGAATGAGTGAATGGAGATAGGAAGAGAGGGCGAATATGGTCATGGTATTTAATGTGCATGTTTTATATGGAAGCAGGGAACTTTGAAAGGGTGGGTGGGGCTAGGACGAACATGGCAAGAGAGGTTGCATGAATCAAGATGCACTTTTCTCACAAACTGACATGTTGACTTGAAACTGCTTTGTATCACTGAAGGTACTAATGAATAAGTAAATTGTATTAATTGTAAAAAAAAATTGTAAATACGAAAACGAATACTGCTAAATATGTTTTCCTGTCGTGATTTTTAAAGAAAAATATTGAAAATAGTCATCAGATCAAATATTTCTATATGGTTTAAGATAAAAAATAATAGTGTGGGGGGAGGGTGGAAGTTTGGCCTAGTGATAGAGTGCTTGCCTAGCATGCTCAAAGACCCCATTCAATACCTTGACAGCACATACATATTAAAAAAAAAAAAATAAAAGATGGATGTGATGCTATGGCTCAAGGGTAGAGCTCTAGCCTTGAGAAAAGTTCAAAGATAGTGCTCAGGCCCTGAGTTCAAACCCAACAACTGGCAAAAAATAAAATTAAAAAAAAAGTGTGTGTGTGTGTGTGTAAAACATTCTGCATGACAAGTTAACATATAAAGCTGAAGTTCATATGTAATCAATATCATGGCATCATAAAGAAGAAATTAGGCTCAGTTAACTAATAGAGAAATACAGAATAGAAATTGGTGGGATGATGTTTAATAGTTGTATTAAATGTTTTATTACAGGGAATTAATATTTTGATTCTATGAATTGTAATTTTCTGTGTATTAAGTCATTTTAATTCCAAATAATTACTAAGCAATGACTTGCAAATTATTAGTGGTAGAAGTATATCTAGAGTATTTTTCAGGATGGGTGTAACCTAGAATATCACTTTGATTTTAGACAAGTTTAGTCTGATTTGTTGTCAGATTTAGTCAAGAAATCGTCTTGAGTTCATATGTCAGTAATTATATTTTATTCATTCACAGATGAGGTTCTTTAAAGTTTTAGATGGTAATATATGCATAGCCATGACTGTCTTTTTTGCCAGTTGTGGGGCTTGAACTCAGAGCCTGAGCACTGTCCTTGGGCTTTTCTCAAATGCTAGAACTCTCCCTTGAGCCACAGAACCACTTCTAGCTTTTTTTTTTTTCTGTGTATGTGGTGCTGAGGGTTCATACATATTAGTTCAGCAAAATACTAGCAGTTGTTTGCAAACCCCAGCCAGAAAGACCAGATGACTGTCAGTCCTCTTTGAATAGTTTATAATTCTTTTTTTTATATTTTTATTTCAATGTATACAGGGATTACAGTTATATTTGCCAGATAGAGGGTACATTACTTCTCACACATTGATATTCCTTCTTATGTTTTTGTCCCCATTTCCCTCCCCCCACTCTCCTCATTCTTCCCCTCCTGTTTCAAATAAATAAGTAAACATCTATGTAATATACCAGGTAATAAAGTGGGATACTGTAACAATATGTGACTAACCAAAAGCCAGGTTTATAATAAAGGAGAAAAATCAAATTAGCGTCTAGAATGAGTTCATTTTCAAAGTGTGGGTGAATGATAAATTGTCAATGTTGTGTCAGGTAATCTTGTCTGTGCATGCACACACACACACACACACACACACACACACTCACACACAATGGAATTTTATTTACTATATTGAATATTAGCTTCTGGAGGCCCATGAAAAACAGATGAACAAACTTCTGAACTGTTCAATCATGTCCTCCAAAAAAATGGAAAAATACATTCTTTTCTTTCTTTTGAGGATTTTCTTAAAAATCTTTTCTTGTCAGGGTGATGTACAAAGGGGTTACAGTTACATGTGTTCAGGTAGTGAGTACATTTCTTCTCAAACCTTGTTACCCTCTCCCATGATTTTCTCCCACTTTTCCTCCCTCCTAGTCCCCCAACCCCCAAGTTGTAAAGTTCATTTCCAACATACTGATTTGTGAGTATTGCTCTAAGACATTCATATATATATATATATATATATATATATATAAGTATTTCAGTCAGATGCCATGGATGGATGTCAGCAATGCTTATATACTCAGGAGGACAAGAGTTTGAGGATGTTGTTCACACAAAAGACTCTACCATCTAGGAATAGGTAAGCTAAGGAGCTAGATGAACTAAATTCAAGTCATAGTATGGATGGATGAGAGAGAGAGAAAGAGAGAGGGGGAGGGAGATGAGGAGAGGAGGGGAGCTTCTTAGGAAAGCAAAATATTTTACATTATAAAAAATCAAGGATATATTGAAGTTTGAAGATTAAAAAGACTATAGGGAAAAGATTAGAAGAGAGAAGATAAGAAGAGGAGTGAGGAGAAGAGATAGACAAGGAAATTATTTTAAAATATAGAGATCATATACAACACAATATAATTTTGTTTTTAAAACCAAAGGAAGATATTCTATGAAAGGATCGGACAAGTGGGGAAGATTGGGTAATCCTCAGAACTCAGTCTCCTGACTAGTTAAGCGTACTAAAGTCCGCTACCAATGCATATAGTCCAGATTATTTTGTACAAATAGAAAATTTCTATTTAACAATGAAGATAAAACATGAAATTATTTCTGTATGTTAAGAACTCTTCAAAAACTTCTGATACTTTTAGGTTAATGAATATGAAAAAGTAAATAAATAATTAAACATTTATAGTACGTATCATAGATATTGATTCATCTTCAAAAAACTAGTCTGGTTACTATATATATAATGCTGACTTTTCGGCTGCCTTTTCTTTGTTTTTGAATTGAAGCCAAATATCAATAATTATCCACCACAAAAATGGTATCAGTGCTATATTCTGAATGAGATGATTTCTCACAAGAGAAACCATCTAATGATTTTTATTCAATGAGCATTTTTTTCAGTTAATAGTTTTCTTTAACTTTTAAGAATTATTTTTTTCAATTTTGTTCTACCAAAATATTAAGGATAAAAATATATTTTTTCATTGTTTTAGTAACAAATTAAACTCAGTTTATTTTATACATATATCTGGAGTTCCTTATTTTATTACTCACTTGAGAGGTAAGAAACTAATGTTAAGAGGTCTAAACATTTGTTTCCCTCTAAATGCCATATTTCCAGTTACCGACCTCCAAGCATATGATATTGGGATGAGGGGAAGGTGGTCTTTGAGAGGTCTATGAAGATTGATCTTGGTGCTTAGCTTAGTTGAACAGAGAAGTGATAGGATATTAGGCAAACACACTTGAGTGTCTTTGAGGGTATTTGCAAGGACAATCCAATAGTAATATCTCTTACCTAAGTTTCTGGAGGAACACCAAATTTGAGTAGAATTTTGGCAATGCTGTGAACTTTGAAAGGTGTGGTTATTTCTGTGTGTGTGTGTGTGTGTGTGTGTGTGTTTTTTTTTTTTTTTGCCAGTCCTGGGCTTCAGCTCAGGACCTGAGGACTGACTGTCCTTGGATTTTTCTCAAGGCTAGAGCTCTACCACTTGAGCCTCAGCACCACTTCTGACTTTTTCTAAGTATGTGGTACCAAGGAATCAAACCCAAGTCTTTGGGCATACTAGGCAAGCACTCTACCACTAGGCCAAACTCCCGGCAGGTGTGGTTATTTCTGAGGATATAGCTGAGTAGGAGAGTGTTCAGAGAATGTATCTTGTCATTCTTATCTTTGTCTCATTTGTTGGTTGCCATAAATACATATTAGTTTTCTAACATGCCTCCTCAAGATAATAAACTGAAAGGTCTGACACAGAGACAGGTATTATTTTCCTGTATTTTTTTTTCCTTTCAGGTGTTTTGTCACAGTGACATAAAGTATAACTGATGCTTGAGATGAATGCTGAGAATGAATTTCTTTTTGCCCCTCCTAACCATGTATCTCAGGTGCATTTGGTTTGCAGGAGAAATTTAGAAGCATTAGGAGAAAAAAATCTTAGTATGTTTTCATCAGAGATAAATGGGTGATTTGGTGAGTTGTCCAAAGAAGAAAATACCAGCAAGATTGGAGACAGGAAAGATCAGATACAGAAGATAATTAGAGGAGCAAACTTTACTGCAGAATGGACTGGAGGTCATTAACATTTCACTAGAACAAAAACCTTGTGCACATTTTGCCCATCCTCTTAGACATTGTGGGAAGCTGTCATTAAAATGACAGACTAAATTGACAGAGGAAAATTTCAAAGATGGCTAGCATTCAACATAGGGCATTAATCTTGATCTTTCCTCCAGAATTGTAAGATACACTTTTATTTAAAAGTAATCCATCTGGGTACTGGTAGCTCATGTCTATAATCCTTACTGCTCATGAGGCTGATATCTGAGGATCAGAGCCTTGAAGCCATCCCAGGCAGAAAAGTCTGTGAGACTCTTACATCCAATTAACCAGCAAAAAAAAAAAAAAAAAAACTGGATAAGGATATATGGATCAACTGGTAGAGTGCTAGCTCTAGCTTTGAGCACAAAAGCCTCAGGACAGGGTCCAGGCCCTTCTGGAGTTTCAGTGTGCACATGCACATGCGTGCGCACACACACACACACACACACACACACACACACACACACACACACACACAGTAATCCAGTATGAGGAAACTGCTGTTAACAGACTAAATATGCTCAAGTAAGTTTCAAAAAACAGTACTGCTACCAGATATACAGTCTTTGATCCTTAATTCCTACTTAAAATATGAAAGAAGTCATTCCTTTTTGCCTATAAACTATTCTATGCAATATCTTAAAATGAATGCTTTATAAAAAGTGATGAAAAAATAACAGAAACACGCCACAATTCAAATTACCGGGAATTTATTCAATCATTTGTGTTTAATATATTTCTTTAATTTGCATGGATTGATTAGTTTTAAATATTAAAGCTGCTCTATATAAGTCAATTCAGCAATGAGTCATATTTGAACATCTCTGAGCCCAGAAAGTTAAGCAATGGGAAAATGACTTTTAAATGTGCAGTGCAGAGCCAGTTGTTCTATTTTCATTGGTTGTCATGTATCCTGCCATGTCCTTTATCTGCCTGTGAATTTACAAGGAACACAGCAGGTTGTGAATTTTTAATAGGCTTTCCTCAAGGAAAGAAAAGGTCAATATTAACATAAAACTCTTCTTAAAGATTTGTGGCACAAATGTTTCACACCGGAAAACAGGTGTTACTAAGGAACTAAAGTCACAATAATCTAATATTTTTTCTATGTTTAAAGAAAACTTAATGTCTTGTGTGATAAAATAGCACACTATAAATATGAGAGTAGATGCTATAAAGTTTGGGCATATGATCTATTGATTGTCTTTGTATATGTACATAATTTTATTTAATTAAATGTTTAATTAATCCAAATATACATGCCTAATATAAAATGATAAAGTGAGAGTGATGAAAAATTGATATGTGGTCTTAGCAAATGAGTTGTAATGGAAGAAATCAGAAAGTATAAGTGTAAAGAGAAAATGGGATTAATGGCAATTTTACAATCACAAAAGAAGGTTTGTACAGAGGTGGTAATTAAAGAACTTGTCCACTGGTTTATTTCTGTAACTATTAGGAAGCCTTCAGCATAAACAAACCTGTTAAGTATTGGTTTATGTAAACATAAATCATTAGAGGAAATGATTCTCAAGGTTTTGTGAGGCATATCAATACTTTCAACTCACTCAGAAAATGTCTATTGTAATTTTTTAGTCATTCATTTCTCAGATATGTGTAAAAATGATCATTAAAGCATAGGCTAACATCCAGGCCCCAAGTGTGGTCTTTTTTCTCATTATTTTACCATTGTTTTAAATTCCCCCTCTAAGAACAAGAATTAAGAAAAAGTGCAAGTTATCACCAATGATCTAATGGTTGGAAAAGCATTTATTGCAAGTCTAGCTTCTTAATATGAAATTTCTAAATGTCTAGGTTTCATGCTTGTTACTGCTAATTTTATCTATTGGAAAAATAAAGCATCATTTCATTCTCTGACTCTTAAAATTACTGTCTTGTAGATTTCATCCCTTTGATTCCCTGCTACCACATTTCCTAATCCAACAGAAACTCTCTCAGTTTGTGGTCCAATTACAGGATTTAATTTTCACTGTCTGTAGTATATGTACAGGTAAAAACCCTGCTGTGATTTATATTCCAAAACACAGCCTGATAAAAATTAAAATCTCATTGTATGAATAGCCTTTTCATACATGTCTGATTCAACTAGTCAAATTGCTCTGAGTCATTTCCTTCCTGTTTTATGTTCTAAATTCACTCCGAATTCAAAAATGTAAAATGTGTACATTTTTAAGCCAGTTAAATCCTTTAATCATTCTTTTTGTAGTAGTTTAGACTTTCTATGAGTTCCATGTTTAACAAATCCTCCCTCATTCCTATGAGCTAGTTAGAGAATGTCCTGCAAATTGCCATTTCATGCCTGATTGATTCTGCTACAGAACTGCAATCAAATTTCAACTTGCTTTTTTTGGCATACTTGATTCCTCTAACTGTTAGCAAGTATTTCTCCATTAAAGTTTTTGAATGAACTGACAGTAGATATCAGAACTAGCTACTATAAGCCATGAAGTTTTCAGTTCATGTGATTGATAACACCAGTAATCCTTTCTTGAAATATTTTGATTTCAAAAAGAGAAATACATAATGCTTAAATCTACCATTTGAAGCATTACCACAGTATGTCATTTGTATCTGGCATTGTGTTTCCCAGCAATTGTATGCATTGATAATTATTAAGAAACATTGGTCTTGTGACTTTTTGACAGTGCTGCCTGGACAACATAGTCGTAAGTTTCTTCTGAGAGACTTCTAGTTAAAAGGAGTTATTTCCTGCCTCTACTTTGTAGTTTTTGAATGGGTAAAAATTTACTAGGAGCTGGGCACCATGGCTCACGCCTATATTCCTACTTACTCAAGAGGTTGAGATATGAGGATCGTTGTTCAAAGGCAGCCGGGGCACTAAAGACCATGAGATTCTTATGTCCAATTAACCACTAGAAAACTGAAAGTGGCTCTAGGGTAAGGAGGTAGCCTTGAGCTGAAGAGCTCAGGGAGAGTGCTTAGGCTCAGAGTTCAAGCTCCATGACCACCCCCCCCCAAAAAAAAAGTACTAGGAAATACATTCTTCCATCATTTCTTTGCATTTCGTTAAGTCCATGTGTACAACTTACCCATTTTTTTTTTCTGGAATAGCCTTGTTTATACTTAAATCAGAAAATGTAGCTGCATTCAGGATGGTGGCTAAGTGTTAAAAATATAACTTATTCTAAAATTGCAAAGTCTCTTTGAAGATGCTAGCTGTTTCTGCATACTTAAGAAAGACTAGTAATTCATCATGTATGAAATATTTTACGTCAATCATCTTTATATCCACAAAAGTTTTTTTCTTAACATTCAAGTATATTAAGTTATAAGAAAAACATTTCCATATATATAAACATTCATTGTTAAGAAATATATACATACTTCCATAACTAATATTCAACATAGTATTCTTATTCTTAATTATGTTAAATATGTGCTGACAGAAATAATGTAAAGAAGAAAATTAGCAACTATTTTGATAGCTGTATAATTTCATTCACTTTTTCATAAAAGTGAAGAATACTATCCTTAATTCACAATTCTGTAGGGTATATTGTTGTAGCTATTTTGATTTATCTATCAATTACATGATACTGAAAAAGAAAAAAATGAACAAAACTAGCTCTATGATAAAATAGACCTGTACAAATTAAGAGAAGCTATATGTATTATGCTTATTCTCAGATAAGTAATAATGGTTAAAATATATTTTATTATGAAAAATAAAATTATGATCCTGGTATATACAAAGCATATGGGTTGAATGCACAGAAAAAGAGAAATTTATAATACTGCTTTTTCTAAGTTGATTTGTTCAGCTTCTTCCTTCATGCTAAGAATCCAACAAAAGGAGAGAGTTTATTATTTCTTGGTCAGAAGAAAAACTGCAAATACTTGTATTCCATTACTCCCCTTCCAAAGCCCTGAATTCAAAAGTTTGCTTCGAAGTCTTTGAAAGCTCTTCTCTCCAAGATGGTCATTTAACAACATGACAAACTCACAAACTCACATCCTTAAATCAAGAATAGGCATTGGAAAGCAATTTAAGTAAAATTTGACCATGAATCACTGTCTGGTGGGCTAGCATTTACATTGGGCTGAAAAATACACTTGTCTGAGATGTATGTGCCCACTCATAAACCACAGCATTGTGCTATATCTATTCCTCTGAAGGACTTAGTTTCTGTAACAGGCTTAGGCAAGCAAGTAATTCCTTGCTTTGATACCTACAAATATTTGCCATGTCATCAAAGACTGTCTTTCACATGCATGGTATTTCCAAAAAGGGCTAGGTCTTGCACAGGTTTGCCAGTGTTACAGCCTCTGAGATATTTTAACTGATAATTAAAAAAATAAGTTTAATGGCATTCAATTTCCCCTAAATATGATAATAAAATAACTTTTCATTTAAGGATTGGGAGTTTGGCCTACTTGTAGAATGCTTGCTTAACATGCACGAAGACCTGGGTTCGATTCCTTGGTACCACATACATAGAAAAAAGCCAGAAGTGGTGCTTAGGCTCAAGTGATAGAGCCCTAGGTTTTAGAAAATCCAAGGATGGTGCTCAGGCCCTGAGCTCAAGCCCAGGACTGACAAAAAAAATAATTTTTCATTTGCAGAAAAAGATGAAAGAACAGAATTTACAACATAGACCAGTGTCTTTTCAGTATTTATCTATGAAAGTGGTTATTTACCAAGCTAATGGAGGATAGTTTAATTTTCTTTTATGATTTTTCTTTTCATGACACTAGATTATTCCTACCCCATACAATGAATGAATGAGTGTGATTGAACTTACTCAACTCAGGGAATTCTATCAGCATTCTATACCTGTAGACATCATTATGGATATGCTCATTTTATTCTCTCCAGCTTCATTCAGATCAAGATAAAGGAGATGGATCACTCAAATATATTTTATCTGGAGATGGAGCTGGAACTCTTTTTATTATTGATGAAAAAACAGGTGATATTCATGCCACAAGAAGGATTGATAGGGAGGAAAAAGCTTTTTATACTCTACGTGCACAAGCTATTAACAGAAGAACTCTGAGGCCAGTAGAGCCAGAGTCTGAATTTGTGATCAAAATCCATGATATTAATGACAATGAGCCAACATTCCCAGAAGAAATTTACACAGCTAGTGTGCCTGAAATGTCTGTTGTAGGTAAGTTCATTTATGCTGTTTATAAAAGTATTTTTAAAATAACTTCAAAATTGTCAGGTTAGATTAACTGACTTTATGTGTTTATTACCTACTGAGTAAACTTTGTTGTTTTAGTAAAAGAAAAAATGAAAGTAAACAAAGATTAATACATTAATAATTCCTGTGGTTTTATAAATCTTTACAGTGCATAGAGTTGGAACTTAAAAATAACAAAAAGGAGGCTAAAATATATTTATCCCAGAATTAGGTGGCAATTATGTAAAAAAACAGGTCCCCAATATCATATGAACATAATCATTCTTTGCTGACTGAAAGGCATTTTGTCAATAGCCACACAGATACTAAAGTCATGTTTGATTTTCTCAATAAAATCACGTGCCTACAATATATGCATGTTCTTTTCACATATTTTAAATTATATTTAGATAAGGTTTAATCCACACACTATGAAAATAATTGTTGCACTGTATAGTTTAGGAAAATGGCAAAAATATTTTTGCATGAATGATTACCACACATGTATTTCTTTCTACTAAGCATTTTCAGTCCTGAATAACTGGTGCCAAAATGCAGACACTATAGCTCTAGAATTCCAATGGTAAACTAAGTATAGGATTCATGTAATAAGAAGTTAATTCACATGCAGTGTTCACTATTTATTAAATTGTTCATTTCAAATAATAGGACTGATTAGCTTATTTTATTCTTCATTATTATTTTTTTTATTTGTGAATAATGGGGCTTGAACTTGGCCTGGACACTGTCCCTGAGCTCTTCAGCTCAAGGGTACCACCCTACCCCTAGGCCTGGGCATTGTCCCTAAGCTCTTCAACTCAATGCTGCCACTCTACCCTGGAGTCAAGCTCAACTTCCCATTTTCTAAAGGTTAATTGGAGATAAGAGTCTAAGGTCTTTTTGTGTCCAGGCTGGCTTTAACCCTTGATCCTCAGATCTCAGCCTCCTGAATAGCTAGGATTACAGGCATGAACCATGATGCCCAGCTTTTCCTTATTATTAACTGATATTATTGCTTTATAATTTTATATGTCTCTATATAATTTAATATAGCAATAAGATTTTTTTTTTTGCCAGTCCTGGGCTTGAGCTCAGGGCCTGAGCACTGTCCTTGGGTTTTCTCAAGGATAGAGCCTACCACTTGAGCCTCAGCACCACTCCTGGCTTTTTTCTATGTATGTGGTACCGAGGAATCGAACCCAAGTCTTCATGCATGCTAGGCAAGCACTTTAACCACTAGGCCAACCTCCTGGCCCAGCAATAAGATTTTTAAGACAAATACTGTATAATATTTTATAGATCTGTTTCTTAATAAATTCCCAATTCAAATAAACTAATTGAATCCCATGACAAGCACATGCTAGTATATTCTAGGTATATTCTCAGAAATAGAAAATATCCTGGATGTCAGTGACTCATTCCTGTAATTCTAGCTGCATAGTTACCTGTAATAGAGAAGATTGTTTACTGAAAACTTGGATAGGAAAGTTTAAGTGAGTCCATTTTCAAACTGATTATCAAAATACTTGGCTAGAAGAATTGCTTGACTGGTGTGCCACCATTTGAACAAGCATATTTAACATTAAGATGACCTGAGTTCAAATACCAAGACAGACAACATAAAGAACAATAAAAAAAAAGAACACACAAAAAGAGTAGGACTATAATAGTCACAGAGAAGAAATTTCTCAGTTCAGTACAATATATTTATTGGAAAAAACTGCCAAAACATTTTAACTAAACAGAAAGTGACAAAGAATGTAAACTTTCAGGAAATAGAAATACATTTTGAGAGAGAGAGGTGTTTAAATGTAATAGAAAACACACTTCTCATGTATATGAATTTGTTTAAACTAATAATTTGAATAAACAAGTGAATCTGGTGCTTTTACTTGTAACATTATTAATAATGAATTTTCAAATGTTATATATATATAAATCAATTTTATTGTCAGGGTGATGTCTAGAGGGGTTACATTTACATTCATCAGGTAGTGAGTACATTATTTCTTGGATATTGATACCCCTTCAAGTGCTTTTCCTCTACTTTTCCTCCTCCCACTTCCTCCCTATCATTTTTCCCCTTTCTCTTTCCTATTTCAAATGAACAAAACATCTATCTATCTATCTATCTATCTATCTATCTATCTATATATATATATATATATATATATATATATATATATGTATCAGGTACCAAAGTCAGATACAGCAACAACATGGGATAAACCAGAAGGGTGAAAAAGAGAAACAAAATAAATTCATATAGCACATTAAAAAAATCACAAGGATAACTCTCTTGTTTCCATATCCTGGAGTTCATTTCACTTAGCCTCATCTTCTTTAAAGTATGTGGTCTGGAATAATCATCTAACACTTTATAAACATTCCAAAGAGTTTTTGTTGTTCATCGACAAAGTTCTTACAAATATGAACTTTGTTCAGTAGGTTTTACTAGTTCACAGGTCTTGGCATCATTCTAGATTTTTTCTAAATTTGGATATTAATCTATTCATAAAATTGTATTGAGAGCAGATGTTAATTATTTTATAGTTAATTAGTGCAGAGAGAGGGAGCGAAAAAATATCATACTTATTCCTTTGTGACTAGGATATTTTTATTCCCAAAACAAGTGGAAAGAATTTAAATATCCAACATCAGCATATATTTTCTAAAGTGACCATAGATATGATATTCTGAATAGTTTAGCATTGTCTATTTCATGTAGGTTAACTGAGTTTATCTGGGCACCGGTGGCTCACTCCTGTAATCCTAACTACTTAGGAGGCTGAAATCTAAGGACTGTGGCACAAAGTTGACCCAGGCACACAAATGTGTGAGACTCTTTTATCTCCAATTAACCACCAGAAAGCCAGAAGTGGCACTGTGGTTCAACAAGATAGAGTGCTAGCCTTGATCTCAAGAGCTCAGGGACAGCATCCTGGCCCAGAGTCCAAGCCCCATTACTGACCAAAAAACCCCCCAAAATCAGTATTTATCCATATCTATCATTCATAGATAGAAAAATAGATATATGTGTATCTATCTGTATATGTATATCTATATATCTATATAGAGATATAAATGTACACACACATACATATAGCAGCTTTTTTTTTTTTTTTTGCCTGTCCTGGGCTTGAGCTCAGGGGCTGAGCACTGTCCTTGGACTTTCTCAAGGTGAAAGCTCTACCACTTGAGCCTCAGCACCACTTCTGGCTTTTTTTTTTTCTATGTATATGATACCGAGAAATCGAACCCGGGTCTTGGTGCATGCTAGGCAAGCACTCTACCACTAGGCCAAACTCCTGGCCCATAACAGCCTTTTTTTTAAGAGGTCAATTATAAAGCCAAAAACCTATTCAAGTCTTCCATGAAAACCAGTGCTTTTGCTCCTCCTTCTGGTGCTGTGCAGAACTAAGCTGAGTTTGGATACTTCAGGTACTTCTGTGGTGCAAGTCACAGCTACAGATGCCGACGACCCATCCTACGGGAACAGCGCCAGAATCATTTACAGCATTCTGCAGGGGCAGCCCTATTTCTCTGTGGAGCCTGAAACAGGTCAGGAAGAATGAATGCATGTTCATTAATTGAATTATCTTTGTGATATGTATAAGGAGACCAAAGAAGGAAGAACATAACACAATTTAACATTAACACCTATAGAAGGCTAGGCATGGTGATGAAAATGTGTAACTGTTACTGCATGCGAGATGGAGACATGATATTCGTGGAATTGAGGCCAGTTTGTGCATCCCCAAAGACAAATACAGTACATAAAGTCTGGGGTCATGGCTCAAGTGCTAGAGCACTTGCCTATCATGCATGAGGCACTGGGCTCAATTACCAGTGCAATCAATAAGTAAGCATTCACAAAAGAATGATGACAATATACTTAAAAATAGCTGACTAAGTGAGTTAGCTTTGAGCACTCTACAGATACTTCATTGTTAAGAAATTAAGAAAAAGAGCATATACTTTAAAGTATTTCCCCTGAAGTCACTTTTAGTTTTGTTACACAAGATGTAAGGACAAAAATACATGTTTTAATCAGAAACGAATTGATTACTCCAATGAGATTAAGAACATCACATGTATTCTCTTCAAAGGAATCATCAGGACGGCATTACCCAACATGAACCGAGAAAACAGGGAGCAGTACCAAGTGGTGATCCAAGCTAAAGACATGGGCGGCCAGATGGGGGGCCTGTCAGGAACCACCACGGTGAACATCACGCTGACCGACGTCAACGACAACCCGCCTCGATTTCCCCAGAGTAAGTGAGCTGAGGGGTGAGCGTGCTCTGCTGGGACAGGGAACTAGGGCAGGAAGCGAGGAGGGAAGAGTGAGAGAGAAATAAACAGAGCAAGAGTGGGAGAGGGAGGAGAAGACACTGAGAGAGAGAGGGACAGAGAGAGAGAGAGAGAGGGACAGAGAGACAGAGAATCATTCACAGGCTCACTTCTGTTATTCTAGCTATTGAGGACATTGAGATCTAAAGACCACAGTTCAAAGCCAGCTCAGGTAAACAGTCTGTAAGACAATATCTTCACACACACACACACACACACACACACACACACACACACACACACACACACAAAACAAAATAACAACAACAAAAGACAAACATTAAAAAAAAACCAAAAACCCTGATGTGGAGCTATAGCTCAAGTGGTAGAGTACAATCCTTGACCAAAAGAATTCAGGTACACGCCCAGACCTTGCTTCTAAACCCTACGTGTGTGTGCCTGCGCACTTGGAAAATGTGCCACTATATGCATTATGATATATTCACTGGAAAATAGACATCTGAAAGGTAAAATGTTGAATCATAATTCATTTCAGTATATTTTCATGTTTAATATTATGGCTGATTTAGTAATTTTAATAAACTCCTTTTACAAAGTTAAGATTTATAACAGGCATCTGTGCTTCACATTACACCAAATCGAAATCCAACATGCTCATCATGGCAATAATCTTAATCATGCTGACAACAGTAACGAAGGAAAATACTCAGCATTTCAATTCATGAATGGCATTTTTATAGGCCACTATACCAGGCTATATACTGACTCATTCTATTTAATCACAATAATTTTCTCATGCCTATGCTGTGACCTCTATTTTACATATGAAAAATAAATTTTAAAGGGCATATTGTCACATTAAAAAATTATCAGCAATGGCAAAAATGTGTTGAAATCTATGTCTACATCCAGCTGTATAGCATAATAGAGTTCCAGGACTTTAAAAATATTCTGCTTTTCATTTCATTATTTTTAAACTGCATATGGAAATATAATTCATGGATTTTTAATTTGTCAATTATCTTTTATATTATGAATCTATGTAATCATATCTGACCACTGGGAACACTCAGTCATGATAATTAGAACGTTACTTGATAGTCTAAGTCATCTAGCATCTGTGAGACTAATTTTTAAATTCTAATATCATTTTATAGATATACAAGGTTTAGAGAGTTCTACGGTTCATGATGCCTTTCTTTAATTCAGTAAATTATTAAAGTATGAAAATTAACCTGTGTAGAGACATCATCATCATTATCATTAGCCTCATAGTATCATCATCATCATCATCATCATCATCATCATCATCGCTAATATTTCTGCCCAATATAAAACACAAGAACAAGTAGCTCAGGGAGCCTCCTATTGTGATCATACCATTTCTATGTAATAGAAATATAATGCAAGCCCAAAATACATACCATAGATATAGATATAGATGCATATAAAACGATAAACTTTCTGTTCACCACACTGACCAGCAAACAAACTCACATATACACACAATTATTGCTATTTCCTATATTTTTAATAATTGAGGATAGTAACAAAAATAAGTTTTCCACCACCATTTGGTTTATGCAAATTTTCTCACTTTTAGAGATTTTTTTTTTTTTTTTTTTGCTAGTCGTGGGCTTGAGCTCGGGGCCTAAGCACTGTACTTGGACTTTCTCAAGGTTAGAACTCTACCACTTGAGCCTCAGCACCATTTCTGGCTTTTCTTTTTCTATGCATGTGGTACCGAGGAATCGAACCTGGGTCTTCATGCATGCTAGGCAAGCACTCTACCACTAGGCCAAACTTCCGGCCCCAGAGATTTTAATTTCAGTAATTATAGGTAATATATGATCTTGTAGAGTGCATATAAACTTAATAAACCTCTCCTATTCTGATCACATTGATTCATTATTCTGTATCCTCCACACATTTTTCTTCTAAAGGCTATCCACAACCATAGCCAATTTAGAAGTGATAGTAAACAATTCCAGAACCAGTCAGTCTATATGTGATTTTATACTCATGCATCTATTTTTTGCTTGTTTTATTTGAATCTTCTTGGCTGAGTACTGATTTTAGTCCATTAGTTTATATTGAAATAGTTCTCCTCAAGATGAAAGATTAGCACTATAAAAAAAACAGTAAGCATTGTTAAAACATACATTAAATGGTACAAAATACAGGCCTACTTGCTCTTTATAATATCTACCTGAGGTACATATTGTAATTTTCATCTATGGCATTAGTTAAAAATCTGAAATTTAGAAACTCAAGTCATATGTTCATAAATCTGCAGCTGGAATCTCAAAAACATTGTTAGGACCTTGCTAATATCATTCTCACATCAGGGCTTCCAAGACCTAGAGCAAGAGTGAGAGACTGGATCTCAGAATCCTTTATTTTACTTGGAACATTCCTTCTGTACTTAAATCCATGGTATACTACTTATACAAAAAATATAGGGTTCACAGGATTCATTACATCCCTATCATTTTTACACAAAAGCAGAAAAACATACCTATATTGGTTCATGTTTTTTATAGTCCTTGACAAAACATGACTGATCTGTTTCCTATGATCTCTGTACCTCTTCAGCAGATGAATGCACAAGTTTTTATTAGAGAAGGTCTTTCAAGGAAATTTTATGTAATATACTTAGGGATTGAAGGCACGTACACTTACTGAGCTATGAGACTACCATAATCCCTGCCTGGTACAAGAGAGATTTGATTTAATAAGTGCTGATTTTCACTTTGTACATAGAGTCAACCTCTCCTCTACTGGGGATTCCAAGGTAATGTAGGCCCCAGGTGGATGTGCATATTTTAAAGTTATCAAGCACTTCTCAAACTGTCAGGTATGTCCCAAGGAAGAAGCTTCAGTGTTGCAATGAGGAAATAAAATTAAAAATCTTTCTTTTTTATTTTCAGAAACAAAATGAATGCCCTTATTTAAAGGTGCTATACTGCAACTTATATTGGCTATACTTACCTTGTTAATATGAAACAAAAAACAAAAATAAACCACAATAAATAATACCCTCAAATGTGTATAGTTTTTCCCACTTGATATTAGTGAATTAAAGAGCAATATATTAACTAAATAATTGTTGATTCACTAAGCTTTGATTGATTTCCAGAACTGAAATGGAAAAAAAAAGACAAAAGCTTAAAAATGTTGATTAAAAAAAACCCTACTGTATGTCATGGACTATGAATCTAGGTTTAAAACAATAAATTACAATAGCCTTAAATTAAAAAATAAAATTACATATGCTCACAAACAATTTTCACTGGTAGAATGCAAACCCATATTTTCTCTTCTCTCTCTCTTTCTTTTCCTTTCTACATTCTCCTTCCTTAGTGTATCTCTCTCTCTCTCCCCATCCTCCTACTCCTCTCTTGAATATATTCCACATATTGCATGGATGGATTTATTCAATAAAGCCAGTTCTATTTTAAACTTAAGCTATTCACTAATAAACTTCCAAATATGAAGAGATCAAGGGAATGGAAATTATATTAAAAAATACCTTTTAAAATAGCCAGACATTTTTCAGGCTGAAAAGCAAAGTGCTCTGAGAGGAAAGCATTTTAGTCAGAAGAATACCATGAAGAAGGTCGATTTTCAGTGAAAGTATAAAACTTGGCATGGCTGAATCTAAATATTCAATATAAGGATTATGAAAAGCTGAGAAACATAATGTAGGCAGTGTTAGCATCAGGAAGAAAATTGGAGAAAGTAAAATGTTGCCTGTATCATCGAGGGAATTATTTTAGGTCATTAGTCAGAATTCTTTATGGGGACTAATTACTATTAGATACTCATAGGGAAGAAGCACACTATTGTCCTGTTAGCATGAGAGTTGATGAGCCTCTGAACTAATCTGCAGGGAGGGCTTTGAGATTACCACGTATTTAAGAGAATAATCCATGGGCTTTAGTAACCAGGTCAATAGAAGATTTAAAGGATAAAATGTAAAAGAATCAATACAAGACACTACTTTCATGCTTGCTACCAGATAGACTTATCTGAAGAGGGAAACCAGAGACTTAAATTTCATGTGAACATTTTGGATGGAGATAGCTGCAGGTAATAGTTGCATGTCTGTCAATTCCTCTTAGATGCTCTGAGACATGAAACTCTGAGGTGTACCAGTGACAATTCAATGAACACAGACATTTAGGAGCTTGGTCCAAGTTTTTGCTCCTAAGCTGGTTATTTTCCTCTTTTGCAGTTATGGAACTAGAAAGAGGACCTAGCATCAACTGACAGTGAAGGAGAATTGTTCTTGGCCAAGAATAAGAGACAAAGCTGAGAGTAGGAGGAGATATCTCACACTTCTGAGGCAGGAGATAGTTTAAGAAATGAAGAGAAGACTGGCTAACAAGGACAGGGAAATATTTCTTGTCTTTAGCAGGGAATAGGGCTATGATTTTCATTTCTTTTATGATTTTCTGCAGTCATGGCCACGTAGTTGACTGGCATAGCTCTCCAGAATGATCATGGGGTGTAATGAGGTTAGAAGTTGTCTAATAGTCATTCTGAAAGCCATCTCAGATCTAATCAGGTTTGGTGAGAATGCCTGAAGAGAAATTTCTAGTCTACCAAACATGTTGGCCTGAAAGATAAGCAAGATGAGGTAAGGATAGAAATTTAACAAGGCCATCTACAGTACTCAAGTTAACACACTCACGTGTAGCAAAAAGTTAGGAAGTGACAGAACCTGGTGAAGCACTGTTTTCTGTGTGTGATGAAATAATGTGTTTCTCTAAGTACTACTCCCTATGTGGAAGTTACACAGGAAAAAAAAAGTCTACATGATATGTTCCAGTTATTTCAGTGGAAACTTGCCTTAGGCCAAACTGCTTGACATTTTTGTATAATGGGATTCAAATTTCTCTCTATTGTGGAATTTTCTAGAACAAACTATGATGCCAGTATTCTTAGGTGGGTATAGATATAAAAAAAGAATCTTTTCAGTGTAACTGTGTTTAGAAAAATTACATTACTCTTGAGATTTTAGTACACTTAACATTTTAGAAAAGAGACTTCATAATGCAATTTAATACTTTCTATAAATTATTAATTCAAAGCATATATACATTGCTATTCTCTCATTCATTGATGCCAATTAAGTTGGAGATGATTTTATAAAGTTATTAAGGTAGATACCACATACTATGGGAATCAGCTGATGTAAAATCTGTTACTATGTTGCTTCTTCAATGGCATAAACAGGAAATTAAGATATCCTTCAGTATCTCATTTTGCTCCTAAATTGAGCAAAAGTAGATGTGAAATTACTTAAACCAGAAAGTTAAGTCACTTAAATGTAACAACAAGTTCCTCATCACACCTCCCCTGTTCACAGAGTTCGGATTCTGCCTTTTCTCAGATCTTCAAATCTGAAGCCTTCGTATTCTGTCAGTCTCTAGTGTGACTTTCAGCTCTCCTCTGCTCTCTCCTAAATGCTCATTTAGCATTGTATAATTTCCTTAACTACTCTGCTATTGCCTCCAAGGAGCTTTATCTTGTTTTTAATTTCTTCCTGTTAAGCTCATTAAAAAACATCTTTTGAGCATTATACAATAGAACAGTTTATAAACGTGCATAATTGTGTCATTTTTCTTAAAGCAAGTATTGAGATTATTATGCAGCACAGAGATGTTACTGTAAGATTACACATAAACCAAATTAAAAAATTAAACTAAAGTTAAATTATTTTGTTGATTCATATATGTGGAGCTTTTTAATTTTAACTCTGGAAAAGTAGAGGGCTCTTATGTAAATGTGGATAGCACAAGGGCAAGGAAGTGAAGATAAAGATACAACAGCTCTTTGAACCTACAGGTTCTACAAAACAAAACAGCAGCTATTTGTTTCTAAACTCAAAACCTGGAGAAAAGCAGTTGCACCTTTGTTCTCCTCCCAGTTGAACTCTGGCAACATTTTTTGTTGTTGATCTTAAGGAGTTCACCATGTAACAGTCCTGTAGTGACTCTTAGATACTTTGAGTTGTCCATTATTTCTAATGTGGCAATACAATGCAAGAGTAGAACAAGTGACCAGGAACCAGTCCTACTTACTGAAAACTCTCTAACAGTGAGTACATTAGTGCTATTTGAACACTTTAATACTCTTTAATACTTGAAATCAGGGTATTTGTGTTTCTTATCATAAGTTCAAAGTATACTTATATAAATAATCTATACATGTTGCCCACTTTCAGGAATCATGGATGCTTCTTCCAGACTTTTAGTTCATAACACTTCACTATATATGATTTAGAAATTGTAATTGCCTTTCTCATTACAGTGATTCTGGGTGTTTAAGTGCTAATACCCTCACTAGGAAGAAATATTCATACATTCTAAATATTAGCACAGAAGCAGATGATTTAGTCTGACACCTGGGAATGAATTTTAAACAACAATAAATTGGAATTGATAGGAAGACATACCATATAATTAAAGGTCCATCATCTCTGAAATTAAAAAAAATTAAAAGTATTCAAATATATATCTTTATAGAAAAATGAAATCTGAGATGGATGACAGGCTCTTCTTCGTCATTAGGAACATGTTCATAAGGATTTTTACTTTCTTTACATTCATGTAGGGAAAACAGGCTGACCCTCAAAGCAATTCTGATTCACTTGACAAATTGGTATATGCATATTCAACATAACAAGTCTATGAAATAAGTAGCAACATATGAGTGGATCACTATTTAAAACACTTAAAATATAGAAACACACTTTTTAAATTTTGAAAAAAGTTTAATATATTTTGTCCTAGATCTCACCATCAGATCCTACCCTCCTTAAAGGCTAGGATTACAGGACTGAGCCACCAGTCCTTTAGACATTTAGATTTGCTGTCTTTTTCATTTCCTATCAAAAACAATAATCCCACAAGTCATTTCTATAGTACATCCTTGCTCATATTGCTGTTTGCCACTTACAATAATAGTCAACCTCAGAATATATAATCTCTTATACCTTCCATTGATATATTAAATTGTCTCCCTTAAATAATATATATTGGCCATTCTTTTATATATAATATATTCTAAATACAACATAAATACACTTTATCCATATATATATATATATATTTAAAGTAACTGTCTCTGACTCATACTGACAATAATGTGTACAGTCCCTTAGATCTCTGTCACTGGTTGTCTCTCTCTTGGAACTCACCCTTAGCCAGACTTCGAATTCCCTACCCACTATCATCTGATGAGATTTTCATCCCAAGAACAGAGTCCACACTGTTAAGAACTTGCTGCTATATTGCTTGCATCAAGGTCTGGGTAATAACTGCATTTAGACACTTCCTAACTTCAAAAAGAAAATGAAACTTTATTTACTAAAAATCTTCTTTAGAAATGAAGCAGACTACATAATCAATAGATCTATGTTGATTGGGCTCTGTAAAGATGATAACAATCTGCGTAAATAGAACATGTAACAATAGCAATATGAGAAACATGGCGCAGGGTAGGTTGGCCAGCCATACTTGTACAGATTCAAGTGGTAAGCAGACAATGAATTGAAATGTATTACACAGACAACATAATGCAGGCTAATATGATTTCAACTTCTCTGGTCTCTAGGAAGGACTAGAAGAAGCTGAAGCAAATGGCATACTTACTTATGGGCACACAAATTAAGGAGGCCCTCTCTCTTGCAAGACCTCAACAAGGCACTCCAGAATGAATGCCTCCTCCAGCTGTGTACTGCAGGCTCCTTCCTACCCTCAAATTCTGGCCTCCAGTCCCATGAACTGGATGGGCCTGATAAAAGCAATTTGAGAGGTGGAATGCTTCCTCGTGGATGAGCCTGTACTACACTGTGTCTAAGTGGTTTTGTGTTCTGGGGGTAGCATCCATTTGGGAAAATGTGCAGTCCAGTACCAAAGTGATAGAGAAGCAATGCTCCTGCTAATGCTGCTGACACAGCCCTGGTTTAGGAGACACCTTGGATATTCATTTAGACTTGGAGCTCACTGTACATTTTTCTTTGTGTGGTTACAATAATGGTTACCAGAATGCGTTATTCCTCTACTACTGGTTTTATAAAACACAGTGTTGGAGTCATTATCAATATGTAAGAATAAAAGAAGAAGATCTCTCATGAGAATAACTACAGAGAATTTAGTTTGCTTGGTTTTGGGCAGGATGCAGTTGGCAATTGTTCACCCAGTATCAAAATAACTGATTCATTATACAAATAATCATATAAAGGATTCCAATGCACAAAGGAACAGAATGGGTATATAATTCTGACAAAACACAAAAATCTTGTTTTTGAGTTTTACATTCTCTTTATGCACAGTAGATGATAAAATGCCTAGAAGAGGTATGTAGCAGGTAGCACTGAAGAGTGCTCTTGTGATCTATTTATTTGGTGAGAGTTGAGCAAGCAGCTGAATGAAGGAGTCATCAAGATACCAAGCAGGGGTAGCCCATGAGGAAAAACAAGTAAAGCAAACACAGAGAGTGAGAAAGCAGTAGTCCACACAAGAGCAGGAAGTTGCCTTCATCAGTCAGATATTGGAGTTCAGTAAAGAAAAACATACAAAAACACAAGCATAGACCAAATCAGACGCAATAGAAAGTTAGCTATTCAGGTTGTTTTTTTTTCTTTTTTGCAAGCTACTAACCCTGTTTGTAATAGATAGAAAAAGCATTGCATCATCTTGCTTAAATGATCATAAAAAGCCATCCCATACAATATCAGATGGGATGGAAAACTTCAAGCATGAAGAAGAAAATAATAAAGGATCTTTGAAAAAAAATTTGCCTATGATAAATAAAAGTTTAAATTGATGCATTGTTTTGTGTTTAAATAAGATTTGCTAAAACTTTCATCAAGCCAACAAAATTAGTAAATTTTTTCCTCTTTTGAGATATTATGTAATTATATTAAAACTATTAGTGTATTACTACACCCATGTAAATCCAAAGAAAAATAGTAATAGAAATATTTGGCATGGCTTAACATTGGGAGATAAATGGTAATCCAATTATATACCAAAACAATTGAAAGCATTTTATTGGATACAAAATGATATTTCATTAGAACATCTATAATATGAAGAATCATTATGTTAAAATATTTCTAGAGGGTCCAGGAGTTTGGCCTGGTTGGTGGTGGAGTGCTTGCCTATCATGCACCAACACCCGGGCTCCATTCCTTGACACCACATATACATAGAACAAGCCAGAAATGGTGCTGTGGTTCAAGTGGTAGAGCTCTAGCCTCGAGAAAGCCCACGGGCAGCGCTTAGGCTCTGAGTTCAAGGAACAAGACTGGCAAAAAAAATATTTCTAGAATTAGATGAAAATAGTAAAAATTCTCAGCAGAAAAGTATTAACTCAAGATTCTAATTACATCTTCAGGTTGGCAGTATAGTTTAGTGATTGAGTGTTTATTTAGCATGCCCAAGGTCCCGAGTTCAATTCATAATCCAAAAAATATATGAAGAGAAATTAATAATATTTACCCATTTCCCAGTATATAAAAATTTCTGTTTTGATGTCTTATAAACCAGCTGTGCAGTTTAGAACAAACAGCAGTCCTGGTAGCCCCACATTCTTCTGGTAAAGTGAAGGAGTTTACTTAAAACTCTGCTGATTATGAAAGTAATAAAGTGCTGTAGACACTAAAAAAGCATGTCAAAGCTAAAAAAAAATGTCAAAGCTACACTAATCTAGCAAGAGATATCACATATACCACAGTTATACCATTATATGAAAGAGCCACATGACCAGCATGCCTGAAAATACATATTTGTAATTTTGAAAGACATGTGGAGCTTCATCAAAGCTCAGGCCACTCTGCCTAACTTGGCAAAATTTCATGTGTGATAATAGGCCCGTATTTTCAGCTCCTTAACTATGACTCTTCATGTTGAAATGGACACTTGGTAAGCAGAGTTCTGTAGCGGAAATGCTACTGTCATTCCAGGCATGAGATGGTAACATCACTGTGGTTTAATCTTGGTTCCTACACCTGTAAATCAGGATTGGAATCTTCAGGTTGTTTCAACAACACTGGATTTGGTCATTCCCAATTTGAAAATACCAGTTTTTTTCATATATTTTTATTGTAATTAATAGAAGGTTTGCATTATATTCACCAGATAGAAGGTGCATTTCTTCACAAACATTGATACCCTTTATCATGTCTTGGTCCCCATTTCCTTCCCCCACCCCCACCCCTCATCGTGTTCTCCCCCTTTCCCTATCCTATTTCAAATAGTCAAATAAACATAAATACAGTATATCAGATTTAAAAAAAAATAAAATGCAGGCACTGATTCCTTTGCATTTGGATAAAGCTGGCAAGTTCTTGCTACTAGTTTAACCCATAAAACATCTACATATTTAAAAAATTACTTTCAAATAAACAAATAAGCTTATATACAATATATCAGATAACAAGATAAAATAGGATAGTGAAGGGGGAAAAACAAGATGAGGGGAGGGGGGGAAGGAGGGAAATGGGAACCAAGACATGAGAAAGGGTATCAATGTTTGTGAAGTAATGCACCTTCAATCTGGTGAATATAATGTAATCCTTCTATTAATTACAATAAAAAATGGAAAAAAATTAAAAAAGAATTACTGTCAATATTAAGCTAATCTACCTGCTTCTATAAGTTTCTTAGGGGTCCCCTGAAAGTGTTGTGGGTGGACTGACTTAAAAAAAATGGTGAAAGGGAATTCCAGAATTGTATAGTCCAAAGGTGGATTTCTTCTGATGTGTTCCTTGTTACAAAGCATTCAGCTCACAGCAATGTCATTTTTTTTTCTTATTTGGTAAACTGAAGTGTAGTTATAAGAAAATAATAGAGGAAAATATTATGTGAGTAAAATGGCATGAGAAGAATGCATGGAATGAAGTAGGAAAATCTGTAGATCGATATGCAGAATTTTTATAGAATTATGTAGAAAATTCTTATAGCGGAAAAATATACAAGTCCTAATTTGATGAAAACCTTTCATGAAAGTTGCTATACATATGCAATATCATGACTGGATAAGAGTTCTGGACTTTGTTATATGTGTTAAACAGAATTATTTAAGGTTTGTGTGCAAGAAAGTACTATAAGCAGAAATGTGCTTCCAGTCAATTAATCTGTCAGAAATTTATATTTTTATGACCACCTGCTAAAACATAAATCTCATTAATGGTAGAAACTCTTCATACCAAATGTACTCCTAGGCACACCAAGGGCTTAGATAAATTCTTGTCCTGCTAAAGAATGAAGGTGAGTTTGTCAGGTTTAGTGCTTTCACTCTGACATTTTGAGGGTCATCATTATATTTCTCCTACAGACTATCCAATGCTTTTGTTGTCACAAATAAAAATAGAGTTCCTACATCATATTGGAGATATAGTAATGTTGGTTTCTGCAATTATGAAGGAAGAGAAGAAAATTGCTAATCATCATCAGCATAATAATAATAAATAAATAATAAAATATTTGAAAGAAATACCCACTGTGTATCTTCAGTTTGTTGTAATTGTATAAACACAGATGGACACATTATCTGCCTACAAAGCAAATGTGCACAAATGAAAAAAGAGAGTACTCATAATGCAAACCAGAATTCCTGCTATTCTTACATTTTGTACTATGCCGAGACCTCAAAGACTATAAAATTATTCATAAATGGCTTATTCAATATGTAATCAACATGTAGAGTTGAAAATTCACAGTATTCTCTTAGATGTATTGTATTCTGAATACTCTCTTCATTGTTTGATTCATCTTGATTATTTCCTTCATTCTTCACAGACACAATCCATCTTCGAGTACTTGAGTCCTCCCCCGTAGGCACAGCCGTTGGAAGTGTGAAAGCCACGGATGCTGACATTGGAAAAAATGCTGAAGTAGAATACCGGATTATTGATGGTGATGGAACAGATATGTTTGACATTATCACGGAGAAGGAAACACAAGAAGGCATCATAATTGTTAAAAAGGTACATACTAGCTGCAGAAATAAGCATGTATATGTTTTTAGGAAAGAGATTCCATTATGAACTATTTACTCATGCACAATGGAACATCACTATCATATTCAAGTATAATTTATATTGTATGAATATAAGGATAGATAGCCAAGTATAAGCGTTTGACTTGAGGATTGTGTTGACTGAAATGTGAAACTTGATATTTAAAAAATTAAGAAGAAAGTTAATATGAGTTTAATTATATTTTGAAGACATGTTCATGGAAACCTCTAGGACAGCCTTGTTTCCTTGAACAAAATTGTTAATACTTAATAATGGCAATATATCCTCACAGTTGGAAGCATAAGAAATAGCACACCAGCCAGATGTATGAGACAGTAATTAGAGTAGCTAATGAAAAGAAACAGGATGGACTGGAATCTAATTTAAATGTTCACATTTTCCCTTCTGCTTATATAAATTAATTTTTTCTGCTAGCATATGTTCAGTGATAAAATTTAAAGGTAACCAGTTTTTGTTGTAGAGTCAGTATTACCCTTACTGAAAAAAAATAAAATAAAAAGCACACTGAAATTTCGATCCCAAGGGAATATCTAACATAATGCAATGACTAAAGCCAAGTTTCACAATTCCACAGTCCCACTTACTGGATGCTGGTGGCTCATGCCTGTAATCCTAGTTGCACAGGAGGCTGAGATTTAAAACCATCTCTGTCTCTCTCTCTGACTCTCTGCCTCTCTTTCTGTCTCTCTCTCTTTCTGTCTCTGTCTGTCTCTCTGTCTGTCTCGCTGTCTGTCTCTCTGTCTGGCTCACTCTCTCTGGCTCTCTGTCTGGCTCACTCTCTCTGGCTCTCTGTCTGGCTCACTCTCTCTGGCTCTCTCTCTGGTGCTCTCTCTCTCTCTCTCTCTCTCTCTCTCTCTCTCTCTCTCTCTCTCTCTCTCTTCTCTCTCTCTTTCCTTCTCTCCCTCATACACACAACACTTATCAAATAGAATAGTATTACTATAGTGAGTGTAGCTTTACAGTTTAAGGTATATATTGTTTTTAAAGAGCCAGTCACCAGCAAATGGAAAAATAGCACTTTCATACTTTACTAGTTGCACTACAACTAGAATCCTGTTGCTTCTCAGAATGAAAAAAGATGATGGAGACAATTTGAATGGCAATGTTAATAATCATGACTTTTTATAGTCAATGCAAGAGAAGGGACCTGATCACAAACTTGTGACAATAAAATTTTATCAATAACATCTCTTTTATGTTTATTCATAAACATGAATTCCCAAATTGTTTTTTCTCATTGCATGAGGCTCTCTTATATTGAATGTTTTAACTGTTGAAAGTTTTATATTAGTCTTCAAAATTTCAGAAATGTGTATACTCAGACCAGTATGCTGCACAGCACTACCGTAACTAATTGTTAATATTCTAGATTGAAAGAAATGATTGCATTTGGGCCCATAAAATTAAAATCATATTAAGTGAAGTAAGCCAGACCCAAAGAAACAGGCTCCATGATTTTCCTCTTTTGTAACAATTAGTACACGTCTAGGACTCTCCTAGCAGAGGATCACAATAGCTCAAAAGCTAAGTACATATGGCCATATAGGGTGAGGCTAAGCAAAATGAAATCCAGGATATGGAAACAAAAGTTTTATCTCCTTGATTGTAGTTCTTAATGTACTATGTGAAATTTTCTTTTTTATTTCCCATTTGCTTTATCTCATGTTGTTACTGTATCTGACTTTGGTATATGTATATGTATATTTGTTTATTTCAAATAGGGAAGGGAAGGGAGAAACAAGATGATTGGGAAGAGATGGGGAAAGGGAACGTGGGAGAAAAGCATGGGAAGGGTAATAATGTTCAAGAAGTAATGTTACCCATTACCTGATGAATGTAACTGTAACCCCTCTATACATCACCCTGCCAATAAAATAAAATTTAAAAATTACTTATATGGAGTGTCTTAGGGTTAATGTACACAAGAACAAATATATCACCCACAAGCCAGTTTTTGTACAGTCCACCCCACAAGATAAAATAGCATTCCAACTTTTGCAAAAAACAAAAAAAAGCTATTTTTGTTTACTTCTAAGGTCTTCATATTGAAGACAAATGACGAGAATGTAAAGTTAGCATACAAATAACATGCAGGTATTAAAATTTTATTTTATATCTTTTTAAACATTTTTCACTGTTAATCAACACCTTTACAGTACTCAACCAGCACTGTAGAGTCCTCGTGTAATAAAAAGGGAGTGTATTATCCAGTTTCTCTCATTCTAATTGAGTGACCTCTGTCTTCATACAGCCACTGGACTATGAAAGTCGTAGACTTTACACACTGAAGATTGAAGCAGAAAACACCCATGTGGATCCCCGTTTTTATTACCTGGGCCCATTCAAGGACACTACAATTGTAAAAATCACCATAGAAGATGTGGATGAACCTCCTGTTTTCAGCAGATCATCCTATTTGTTTGAGGTTCATGAGGATATTGATGTTGGCACAATCATTGGTACTGTAATGGCCCGGGATCCAGATTCTACTTCCAGCCCCATTAGGTAAGCATCCATGGTGAAGATGAAAAAAAGGGGGATGATGGGAGGGGGGAGCTGAAATACATACAGAAAATTATGAAATTCTGTTTGACTTTTTAAAATACAGTAAAAGATAGGTACTTTTCGGTTTTATGTGAATTTGGTGAGGATAAAACTTAAAATAAAGTATTTCTGAATGTTTTGGTGCAGGAAATGTATAAGACACATACTATGATTGTTCTGTTTCTCGGGCAAAAATTTAGCTTGTATCACTGAGTTGCCTCTCAGGAGTATTTGCTGCTCTCACTCCTAGAATGCAAGGACACTTGGTCAGCTGCGTGTTTAAATCACAAGCAAATTACTGTATCTGTGTCTTTAGGTTATGAAATAATATGCAACCAGAACACAATTCCAATGCAACAACAAAGTTTAATTATGCTTTTAGATCTTCCATTTATGTTCTAGGCATCAGAGAAGGTCTATTTTTGTTTCAGCCGGTGCATTTGGTTTGGTTGTTGATTTATTTTTAGCTATTGAAAAAAAATTATTAGGATATTCCAGGATGATAAAAATCATTCCAATACTTTATTATATTTTTATGATGATATAAAATATAATATCATAGATACATAAAAGCAAGGCTATTCTCTTATCCTGATTTTGATAAACCCTATATCAGGAATCAAATTGATATAAAGTGCAATGTTTGTGGATCAATGTTTCTTTAAGAGAATATGGGTTTTACTTGATGCAGGTATTTAATATTTTCTTATCCTAAAACACACTATTTTTAAATGATCTTTAGCGAGAAGTTACGCATTTTATAATGATGCATGTGGTTAAGAAATTAATGATACTTTGAGTATCATAAATGAAGCTACATATCACTATGTTGATGACCTACTAATTTGATGAAACAAATGTTGTTCACAAATCTCTCATTAAGAAAATAACTTGGTTATTTATTTTGACCTTTTGCATAGGTACTTGTAATGATTCTTCATCAGAACCCTAATTACAAAACAAAACAAGAAGAAACTCAGTTATTAATTTTACTGTAGTAGATGAATGCTACTTTGTGGCCAGATATATTTTTGACAGGATATAGTAATAGGCAATGGTTTAAATACCAAAGACATTCGTAAGATGAACAAGCACATATATCACACTGCTTATATACATTGAAGAGGCTTAGTTGTGTGTCTTCCATGCTGATGAAATAATTTGCCTTCTAGATTGTCCAAGCTTGTTTCCTCCAGTTATCAGTAATATATGTGTTTTTCCATCTTACTGTCTTCTCATGTAAGCCATTGATACTGCTTTCTTTGCCTCTCTGTTCAGATTTTCTTTGGATCGTCACACTGATCTGGACAGGATTTTTAACATACATTCTGGAAATGGATCACTTTATACATCAAAACCACTTGACCGTGAACTATCTCAGTGGCACAACCTGACTGTTCTAGCCGCGGAAATCAGTAAGATGGATTTTATCTCTCTGTATATTTATTATAGAGTTATATGCTTGTATTAGTGCTTGTTTTATGCATTTTACCATACTTGTAAGTCTTATATTTAAGTAATATTTGCTCATTTCCTATCCAAATGATGATTTCAATTTAAAAATTTAAGTGGCTTCTTAAACATGTATACATTTTTTCAGTGTTTCCTTTACATTCTGAGTGATAGATTTAAGTATTATTAACACTGCTCACTTTTGCAATTTTACTGGAAATGAGAATTAAGTTATCCTTCCTTGGCTATTGACAACTGTATTTTCTTCATCTTATGGTGATATAGCTTCCAAATAAATAAGGGTTTTACCTCCTTTTAAGAAAAGAGGGGCATCATATCCTTACAAAAATTATTTTGGCTCAAAAGAATCCTTCTACCAATACAACATAGTTAAAGATGGCTTAATCTGCAACCCATTATTCTCTATATATCCACGTTTGCTATCAACGAAGAAGAATCAACTCAACTTGAGATTTAAAAATACATTCAGGTGGACTGGAAGTTTGCCCTAGTGGTAGAGTGCTTGTTTAGCATGCTCAAAGACCCAGGTTCCATTCCTCAATATCACAAAGAAAAAGCTGGAAATGATGTGGTGGCTCAAGTGGTAGAGCAGTAGCCTTGAAAAAGGCCAAAGGACAGTGCTTAGGCCCTGAGCTCAAGCCCCGTGACTGGCATTAGCATCTGCAAGACATACTGTATGTAAATGACATCATTAAATCTTGATAATCATGCAAGTAACTATTCTGTGTTGTCTTTTACAGAAGACAAAAATAAGGTATATTTAGATAATACTAATTAGTGTTTAGCATTGCATGCCAGGAATGGTTTTCAGATTTACAAACTGAGTTTTCTCTTTCTACCTGTTGTTAGCATCGTTTGAATAAAAAAAAAGATGAAGATAAGCTGGGTGTGGGGGCTCACACCTCACACCTGTCATTCTACTTACTAAGCAGGCTGAGATTTGAGGGACAAGGTTCACAGACAGCCAGAGCACTAAAAAGTCTGTGAGATTCTTTTTTTTTTTTTTTTTTTTGCCAGTCCTAGGGCCTGAGCACTGTCGTTGACATTTCTCAAGGCTAGAACTCTACCACTTGAGTCACAGTACCATTTCTGGCTTTTTTCTATGTATGTGGTACCGAGGAATCAAACCTGGGTCTTTGTGCACGCTTAGCAAGCATTCTACCACTAGGCGAAACTCCCGCCCCAAGATTCTTATTTCCAATTAACCAGTAGAAAATGGAAAGTGGCACCGTGGCTAGTAGTCTTTAGCTGAAGAGCTCAGGGACAACACCCAGGCCCAGAGTTCAAATTCCCCGACTGACAAAAATTAAAAAAAAAAAAAAAAAGTTTAAGACCTTAGAAACTAGACTATCTTTCCCAAAGTTACAATGGCAAAAGGAGTAGAATAGGACTCAGGACTCTTAATCTAACCTCCAAATCTAGTGGTTAATTCTATGCATGATTTGCAAATTTTGGCCAACCATAAGTGGAAACCCAGGGTTGAAATTCCACATTTTGACATTGTAACTGCTGTCATTATTGTGGACCTTCTTCGCAGTTCTGAGGCTTGAATTCAGGACCTCTTTTTGTTGGGAAGGACTTCTACCATTTTAGTCACACCCGGAGCCTTGTGTTTCCTTTAATGTAAAATATTGTGCACTCACAGAATGGTCTGCCTCATTGGTATATACTGTCAAAGTAATATGTGAAATAATTTTTAAGGATTGTAAATTGGAAGCCAATTTGTATTCCACAGAGACCTAGTAAAAAAGAAAAAGAAGTTGACATAACTAGAGGCATCCACCTTCAAGACACATGAAATACTTTTAAAATTTGTGAAGGCAACTAGCTTAACCTTAAGTTAAGCTAGTTTTCCTTTAAGTGTTAGTCTAGACATCAGGCAGAATCCCAAGCTCTGGAACTCACAAAGTTGTTCACAGTGTTTGATCCCATAATGTAGCATCTATGGAATAGAATAACTCAAATATTTTTTTTTTAAAAAAAGAAGCATTCATTTAGGACGGAGTCCTAATGAAAACCTAAATTCAAAAATTTCATGTTTGAAATACTACGCTAATTCATTTACAGATCATGGTATCTAAGTAGCTAGTCTTAATCCTTGTGTCTCAGAATCATGAGCCAATCTCCGCAGGTCATCAGCAATCCATTCAATGCGTCAAGATAAAACAATTCATTTATCTTTCTCATTTAATTTAGGCTCTGAAATATAGGTTAATCTCAACAGATCCAGTTTTTCTCATATGGAGATATAAATAGTAATATCTTTTAAGCCTAACTAATAATTTAACTTTTTCCCCCTAAAATGGAAATCTTCTATTTCTTTATTTGTCTCCTTGTGCAAAAAGATACAATCTGGACATTCCAGAATCAGATTGTACATTCTGCTCAATTCAAGATTCTTATTCAAGCCCACTGAGCTTAGAATCGCATTTTTCCATTTCAGATACTTTGAAAATTTTAACTGCTAAAGCTAGTTGAAGTAATTATGATTCTGTAAAAAGCTAAGCCAATTACTTCTTCTTAAGAACGAAACCTATTTTTGCCCTTAAATAAAATCAGTCTTTGGAACAACTGCTGGAAATACCTACCTGCCAAACCACAAGCAGTGAGGGTCCCATTATGCTGTTCTGGGGATTAAATGCAATGTGGGGGGAGGGGGAAAGGGGAGGGAAACAGCATGTAGAGAGTTGCTTTAACCAGACTTTAAACACTGGCTTCATAGCTAATGTGTCACATAGGAAGGCTTGAGCAGGACAGAATGACTTGTAAATGTACTCCTTACCAATGTGTTTCCAGGCCTTGCTCTAACAATTTAATTCTGTGTGCTACAGTTATACATCACCTCATGTGGCAAGTGCTGTCTCCTGCAGATAATTATTTAACACATTATACCATGGCATAATCTTCTTTTCCTTCTTTAACATTATTTTTAACTGCCATGTGGAGATGTTTAAAATAAAATCAGAAATTAAGGTCACAACTAGTGTCTTAGTAAGGAATTGAGATTTTCGAAACGATTATTGTAAAACAACAGCAACAACAACAAAAATAGAGTTCTTTTAACTCAGTCTTATGGTGTGCAGTCATTGTGGAGCATGCAGGAGCTAGTTTTGTCTGCAGCTAGTTCTATATGAATAATAATCTAAGAGTGCCCTAAATATGAAACGAATGTCCATATTTTGGCAGCCTGGGATTTCAAGAGGATGACTTAAGCTTTTCTCTGTTTGGAGGAAAAGGAATGCCTGTGGACATGTAGCCAGGGTTTTACCTTAGAACACACATTGTAAGAGCCTTTATTACTGTTAAATTCTTGCTACAGTTCAATTTCCCTAAAGAATCTAAGGGAGATTTGGCTGGTACATATAAACCTGTTGCTATTCAGTATACTTGCATGGAATGCTTTATATTTTTATTGACGCATAAGCTGCTGCATATATCAAGAAATATAAATGCATGAAGATTACCATAAACACTGTATTTAAATAGGTGAGTCCAGGCCTGGTGCTTTTACAAAGCACTTCCATCCCCATGGATTTAACTTTAGATTGAATTGCCTTTTGAGTTATTTGGAACGAGGATCTTCAGCCTGTCTCAAGGAAGATCCTGATAGCGATTTTTGACACAGGGAACTATTTTGCTCTTTTGGAGTTCTGTAGCACAGTAAGAAAGTGAATGAATGGCTTTCAAATGCAAGTGTTCTGTTTAGACAGTACCAGAGATAAATATTGTGATTATATGTATTGATTACAACTGCTTCTTATGCTTTGCCTCCATACATTACTACTTTTTTACCCTAGCAAGAAGTAACAAGCTAGTGATGGCCTGAAGTGTGCCTCTAGGTCTTTGCAAATGATCTGTAAATAGGGAGAGTGGAAAGAGAATGACATTTTTCTTTTTCTTCCTCTGTATTTTCACAGTTAGCTCACTTCAGATCCATGTGAATTATGGGAAAATGAGTTGAAACTGTTGACCATGAAAAAGTTTATATGTATAAATGGGACATTAGTCCTTGAGTAGCACCAGGAAAATATTAAAGATGGTGTTAATGGAGATCAACAAACTGGAGTACACACCATCAGTGCTTTTGTAAAAACTTTCCATGCCTGAGCTCTCTTAATTTTCCATATAACTGAGAGATTGGCAGTTCTACTTTGGTGTACATTGAGTAGTAAATGGAGTCATTAGATTATATTCCAGATTGATGTACTCCCCAAGCCACAATAATTGACAAACAGACTTGTTAATCAAACAGTTCATTTCTCTCCAGGACCCCAGCTCTGAACCACCCAGTAAACTCACCAGTGAGAACATGCATCTCTAGAGTGGCACATATGAAATTAGGATTTGTCAGCTGGATACATGAAGGTTAAGAAGACATGAGTAGACATAAATAATGTTGATGAACAGATGCATTTTATTTATTGCCGGGGCCAACCGGCAGCAAACCAGGGTTCGCAGATTGGGATTCCTGAAATAGGGGGCAAGGACTAGGAAAAAATAGAAGAGAGACAAACAGATGGGGTTCAGGAGGGCTACAGCCCAAATCAGGAGCCACTGCTTAAGAAGCCTGTAGCCCAAGACCGTAGCCCAGTTTATTTCCAGTTCTCAATCTTAAATACACATCTTTAAACTAGGGAACTGCCAGGGGCTACATTCGTACAAACAGTATCAAGTCTGAAATAGGTTGAATGAGAAGCTATCAAGTCCCAAACAGGTTAAATAAGAAGCTATTGACACAGCCCAAAATCATGATAAGAGCTTACTTCCTTGTGTACTCAATTGTGCGGGTCCAAGGTCACTTACCCCACAGTCACGGTCACTGACCCCACAGTCAGTCCCCAACATCTCCACCGTCTTTATTTTAAAAGAAACACAAGTGCAATTTTTTTACTCTTTTCTATACCCCTAATTTATCCTGTCACATTTTCCAAAAATGACTTTGGTCCCTTGGTCTAACGGGGATTGATGGGCGGAGATTCAACTTCTGTGACTTCTTCAAGCTGACTCAGGGGTGTTGTCTCTGTGCTTGACCAGGGACCTTAAGAAGCCTAGCCTGTTTTAACAAGGGGTTGCAAGGATTAGATATTAGGAACAATAATTTACTCCAAACTAGAGATCATATTTGACATTTAACAACTGCACAAACCATCTTTGGCTACAATACTGTAGCTTACATAGCACCCATTTGCAAAGGCTTTTTCTTGATTGTCTGGGGAACTAAATTTCTGCAACTTTAAACAATGCTTTAGTTGTCAGATCCACAAACTTTCCTGAATTTGTGGCTGGAGTCAAATCAAACTTGACTCAGAACTTTAAACTACCACTATCACAGATGATTGACAAGTTCCTGCCCAGTTATGGAAGGCACGGGCATTAGTAAGGCATGCTTACAAACTATTCTATGACCTCCCGGCTCTGATTAATATTGAATGGCCAAGCACGAGTGACTCTAGGATCTGACACGATCTCTGCCATCCATGCAGAGGCTTTCTGCATCTGGATGCTTCATTGTCCCAGTAGTGTCTCTCCACACAGGGATAAACATCCCATGGGCATTTCACTTGCTTGGTTGCTGGACTTGAACTCGGGGTCTGGGTACTGTCCCTCAGCTCTCCAGCTCAAGGCTAGCACTCTGCCACTTTGAGCTCCAAAGCAACTCTGCCTCAATTAGCACTCTGCTGCCAGATTAGACACCACAGTCTCACAGGGACTTTGCTTTGCCCGGGGTTGGCTCAGAACTGCAGTTTTCAAATCAGTGAGTCCTACAAAAGGCCACGTTACTCCAATTAAAGCAACAAGGTGGTCAACACAGAAATAGTCTCTAAGCATGAGCTTACCTAGAACCTGGTAAAAGCCAAAGTTACATCTGAATAAGGATTGCTGTACTTCTCCATGGGCTAGCTGGAAGTTACTTTGGTAGTCCTGATTTTCCCTTTTTCTCTTTCTTAAAACATTTAAGACAACTTCACTTTCAAATATTATTCAGAAACCCATTTCTAATGTTCTTTAAAACGTTTACACTTTTTAACTTAAACACTTAACATTTTAGTCTTCATTTGCATTTGAAAAACCTTTAAGGGCTCAAGGCACTCCCTTTTCTCCAGGTCTCCTTGGGCTCAAGGAACGCCCTTTGCCTTCAGGCCTCCTTTTAGAAGAGGCTTTTTTTTTTTTTTTTCAGTTAAGATTGCTGCCTAGAACTCCCACAGTTTAAACCCAAATATGTTTTTCCTTAATGCAAGAACTACAAACATCATCAGTGCACCAAAAATCTAAGTCTGAACTTAGTTTCCTCCTTTTTCTAAGATACATCCAATTGCAATCCAGTAACATGAAACCAAATCATACAGAGATAAACCTTTAAACATTCCTTTAAAATACTAATCACATTATCCACATTTTACCATTAGATTTCTAGTGTCAGTTTGCAAGAAAAGACAGACAGACAAAGTTTCTGACGTTAATGAACAATTTTACATTTAAATCTCTAATACATGTCTCCAAATTTTAACTTAAGGTAATAAATCCCAAATTCCCTAATACCTCTGTGCTAAACAGGATACAATGTTTACAATGTAAACAGCTGTATGCCTTGCAATAAAAGGCAGATTTCAGGATCTAGAAAAATATTTACCAGTTTTTCTTTAAGACAATGCAATAATCCTTTGAGGCATAGTAAACATTCAAACCTAATATTTTTGTTGAAGTTTTAAGCTTAGATTTACCCAATTGTCTTTGTGTTTAAGTATAAATTTATCCATTGTTTTATACAGCATGCTGACAATTTAACCCTGAACATGTTCACTCACTCATTCACACACATTCATACTCAACGATCATAAAGCGCGCAAAATTAATATCGGCCGTTCAATTTCCGGAAGTTTGTGTCAAGAGAGTTTTGCCAATTTTACTCTTACAGATGAGAACCAGGTTCAAAACAAAACTTTTTGCAAGGCAACTTAGCTGGAATTTATTTTTCCAGGGCTTGTTACAACTGCAGACATGGGGGAGCGGCCATGCTAGGCCCAGAAATGTTCAAAAAAATAACAAGGATGTGTGCTTGAGTACATACATAAAAACCATAAGGATCCATACTTAGAAATGGTACCAATTTTAAAGACAAAACTGGACAAGAAAAAATATGTAACACGAACAAGACAGAGAAACGGAGACTTTTAAATAATCAGACATTGACATATAACAAGAAAATTGGACTCAATCAGATACACTTAACACAAAAAACATGAGCTCAAATGAATGTTTTCACCAAACAGTTATTTTTAGATTTAGACATGTCTTGCTGGTGGGACTCTCAGGTATGCCTTGTTATCGACAAGAAACTCAGAAGGGGAGGGGGGTCAAGGCGTCCCTTGACCACCCAGGCCTCTGTTTTAGGCCCACAGTGCACCTTTTCAAACAAACAAACAAAAATAAAATAAAATAAAATAAAATAAAACGCAGACATACAGGGGGGTCGGCCGACTTCTACTTACCTCTGGAGGCCTTTGCTTTTCACCTGGGCATCTTTTACAAAAAAGGTTATTAAGAAGAGGGATGGTAAAGACAAAATAATGTCACATATTAAATTGTGTAGAGTCAATGAATATGTTAAAAGGTCCCCACATAATAGTAAAAGGAGGAGAAACACAGCTCATATGAATGTGTGGAACAAGTGGATCAGTAGCAGTCCCAATTGACATGCACAAATAACTCAGGTCCTTCCCACATCGCAGGATGCACCACTGGAGGGTTGGGGGTGTAGGCCCAGTGAGTCGCTGCTTGGATGGCCACTGTCACTCTCCACGATCCGAACGCAGCGTTCAGGCAGCCAGCGGGCGTCATTTTCTCCTTGTGAAAAAACACATACATGCCCTTGACCCCAGGTTAGAACAGGATCGGGTCCATGCCAAGCACCAGTTAGGGGATCCTTCCACTTTACTAAGGCAAAAGGACGCTGCGCTCTTTTTTCTCAGAATCGCTGAGCAGCAGATAAATTATTTGAATCCAAATTCAAAAAATTTAAAACAAATAAAGCATGATTAAGTATATTCACAGGGGTAGCGGGATATGACTCTCCTTTCTGTATTTTAGCAATTTGATGTTTTAATAATCCATTAGCTCTCTCCACGATGCCTTGACCTTGAGGATTGTAAGGAATGCCTGTAATATGAGTGATATTATAGGAATGGCAGAAGGATTGAAATGCTCGGCTTGCATAGCCAGGGCCATTATCTGTTTTTATTTGCGAGGGAATCCCCATCTCAGCAAAGCATCGAATGCAGTGAGAGATACAATGTTTAGTGGCTTCCCCAGCAAGGGGGGTGGCCAAGATAAAATTAGAATAAGTATCTACAGTAACATGAACATATTTTAATCGGCCAAATGATGGAACATGTGTGACATCCATCTGCCAAATGTGATTAGAAAGCAGTCCTCGTGGATTTATGCCTAAATGGGGGGCTGGTGAAAAAGGGACACAGTTGGAGCAAGTCTTAACTATTTGTCGTGCTGCTTCTCTAGATAATTTAAACTGTTGGCGCAAGGCTCGACTGTTTTGATGATGGATGGCATGTGACTGCTTAGCAAGTTCAACCTGAGTTAAGTAAACTCTGGTGGCGGAGTCAGTAACTGCATTGCCCTCACTTAAAGGGCCAGGAAGATTAGTGTGAGCTCGAACAAAGCCAAAAAAACAGGGGTGGTTGCGAGAACAAAGCAAAGTTTGTACTTGGCGAAATTGGGTCTGAATATTGGAGTTAGTAGTTCCAATAAAGGGAACAGTTTCTATGACTTGAAGAGCACGAATTACATATTGACTGTCTGAGTATAAGTTAAAGGGCTCGTCTTGTAACAGGACGAGTGCTTGTAAAACAGCCTCTAATTCCACCTCTTGGGCGGAGGAAAAACCCGTAACCCAAGATTGAGTTTTCCCATTAATGGTCAAAGCAGCCTTTCCATTAGAGGATCCATCTGTAAATACCAAAGCAGCAGAAGATAAAGGCGAGGCCTGTACTATGGAAGGAAATAGAAACGTATGACACGCAGCAAATTGGAGAAGTTTGTTAGACGGGTAGTGATGCAAAATTTTCCCCGTATAATTGGCCCAAGCAATGGCCCAAGAATCGCAATGGGCGAATAGCCAATCTTGTTGTTGTAGATTATATGGGACACAGATAAAATGAGGTTCCTGACCTAAATATTTACGGGAATCCACTCGGCACATATGTATCAGATTAGCTACCAATTCGTAGTAGGGGGTCAGCACTTTGCCGGGTGTTGATGGTAGATAAAGCCATAAAAGTGGGCCATCCTGCCACAATACAGCAGTTGGGGAGTGAGAAGTAGCTAAAATGTAAACTCCCCAGGGTTTAGAATAGTCACAATAGTTCACTTGTTGCTGGGAAATTGCCTTTTCTACAATTTGGATGGCCCTCCTGGCGTCAGGGTTTAATTCGCGCAAGGATGTAGGGTTGGTATCTCCTTTTAAGAGATCAAAGAGGGGTTTTAACTCTCCTGTGGAGAGCTTTAGATAAGGCCGAAGCCAATTTATATCTCCTAAGAATTGCTGAAAATCATGAAGAGTTCTTAAGTGTGAAGTTTTTAATTGTATTTTTTGGCTTTTAAAATAGTATGGGCCTAATATATGGCCTAGATATGTAAAAGGGGGGTGTTCCTGAACCTTTTCAGCTGCTATTATAAGGCCAAAGAGGCTCAGATCTTGCTTTAGTTGTCCAAAGGCTTGTCGTACGATGATAGGGTCAGAACAAGCCAACAAGATGTCATCCATATAATGAACAATATAAACAGAAGAAAATTTTTCACGAGTGGAAGAAATGGCTCTAGCTACAAAACTTTGACATAAAGTTGGGCTATTTGCCATGCCCTGTGGAAGCACAAGCCAGTGATATCGCTTCATGGGTTCTTTAAAATTAACAGAGGGGACGCTGAAGGCAAAGCGCTTACAGTCTTGAGGCGCCAGGGGTATAGTATAGAAACAATCCTTCAAATCTATAATAATCTTATAAGTATCCTTTGGGATTGCCATGGGTGAAGGCAAGCCAGGCTGTAGGGCTCCCATCAGTTCCATGGTGGCGTTCACTTTCCTCAAATCCTGTAACAGCCTCCATTTACCTGACTTTTTCTTTATAACAAAAATTGGAGAGTTCCATGGAGAGTTAGAAGGGGCCACATGTCCCAAGTCCAGCTGTTCCTGTACCAGCTGCTGTACTGCAATGATCTTTTCTAGTGAAAGAGGCCACTGTTCGACCCATACCGGTTCTTCAGAGAGCCAATTTATGGGATCAGCATGAAGGGCAGGACAAACTACAGCCCCCGTTAAAGAATACCCTAATCCTTGTCTCGTAGGGTGAGACTGGGGTTGGAGTGGCTCTAGCTCCCCCTGTGCTGCTCGGCCTAGTCCCCTAAAGGGGAGGAGGCCTTGATCAAGTAACTGCTTAGTGACCGCAGCACTAGGACTGAACATATACACTCCCATTTTTTCCATGATATCACGACCCCATAAATTAATTGGCAGATGATCCAGGACAAATGGCTGAAAATGACCAGAGTGCCCTTCCTCATCTCTCCAAACAAGGATCGCACTGCTCTGCTGTGGGTCAGTTGCTTGCCCAACCCCCTGTAGGGAAGTCATAGAGGTTGTCAGGGGCCATTGGGCTGGCCAATGTTTTTTAGATATCACAGACACATCTGCTCCAGTGTCTAATATTCCTTTAAAGGGCTTTTCTTGTATAAATATAGTCATCTCAGGCCTCTCTTGTTTTATGCTTTGTACCCAATAGATATCAGAAGATCTAAATCCTCTCTGCCCACATGGGGAATTAGCAGTCTCCCCGGGAGGTAAAGGCACAAGTATTAGTTGTGCTAATTTTTGACCGGCTGGGATCGATACCACGTGTTTCGGGGCAGAGGCCATAACTTTGATTTCTCCAGTAAAATCCTGGTCAATATTGCCAGGTGTAATCTGTATCCCTTTAAGGGCTGAACTACTTCGCCCTAACAGCAATCCAGCCACTCCCGGGGGAAGGGGGCCGAAGACCCCCGTGGGGAGAGCTTGTGTCCCCATCTCTGGGGTCAATACTGAGCAGGTGGAGGAACAGAGGTCCAATCCTGCACTGCCTGGGGTGGCACGGAGGAGGCTGGAGACTGATCTTGGGGGGTTGTTAGAAGATGCACTTGTGGCCGAGAAGAGGGAGGGACTGCCCCATGGTTTTGCGGGGCCAGGGGCTGGCCCCTTCTCCAGTTTCCCAAAAACGGGCGGCCATTGCGATTTGTTGCTGACTTGCAATCTTTAGCCCAGTGCTTCCCTTTACCACAGCGTGGACATGTGCCAGGTGATTTTTCTCTCTTTAACCTGGCTTGGCGTGGGCATTGCGTCACCCAATGTCCTATTTGTCCACAAGAAAAGCAACGCCCTGGGGGTCTAGCATCCTGAGAATGCCGCTGACCTCTGTATTTTAGAAATTCAGTAACAGTCTTTTCTTGAGGAGCGGCGGCTAAAGTAAGGCCTTGTACATGGGAGGGTCCAATATCAGCACACAGTGAAATAAAGTCAGTGATTCCTTCCTTATTCCTATGGGGTCTGATAGCCGCCTGACAGGCGGCGTTGGCATTTTCATAGGCTATGTGTCTAACTATAATCTTCCTTGCGTTCTCATCTTGTACTAGGCAGTCTGCAGTCTCCATTAATCGAGACAAAAATTCTAGATAAGGTTCATTCGGTCCCTGTTTAACTTCTACTAGATTTTTTGTACGATTGGAATTGCGTAACCTTTTCCAAGCCTCTCTAGCCGCAGCATTTATTTGCAAATAGGCCTCCTTTGCATAACCCAATTGATCTTCGGTGTTTTTATAGGTTCCCTCTCCTAACAACTGATCAACAGTGTAAGGCAGGTTCTTAGACCTATTTGTTTCAATTTTAGCCCGACACTGTGCAGTGAACTCTGTCTCCCATAATAAGTACTCTCCTGCACTAAGGCATGCTCTGGCAAGCCGCTTCCAGTCATTTGGGCATGCAATACCAGCACATGCGGCCTCCAATATTACTTGAGTAAAAGGGGCAGTTGGCCCATATTGGGAGCAGGCACTCTTTAAATCCTGTAACAGTGGAACAGGAACAGGTTGATGGTATACTTGTTCATCATGATCAACTAAACTAGGGAAGCATCGAGGCCCTGAAATATCTTCCCTCTCTCTAGCAGCCTGAGTCAGGTTTAATTGTGATGCACTGTGCCTGGTTGTAGTGCCTGTTAAAAGGGACTTGTTGCTAGGGCCTTTAGGCTTGCCTAAAGGTTGAGAAAGGGATTGAGGCCGTAAGGCTGCAGCCGGAGGCGGTGGGTGTGAGGGGTAAGGTTTAGAATCAGACACCATAGTGGCCTGAGGGTCATATTTCTTTCCTACTTCTGGGGGGGCTCTCTGCTCTGTCCCCATTTTCGATAGAAGATGTAGCATTTCTTCTAACTTCTTCTCTATCGTAGCCACCCGGCCCTCCAATGACTCATCATAACTTTCCTCCTTGGTATTCAAACCTGAATTCTGATACTCAATATCTACTGGTTGTTGTTCCCTTTTCAAGATCTCACTTAGACTCTCTTGGGCTGCGGCATATGGCTCAGCCTCAGGTTCTTCAGAAGGGTCCTTTAACTCATAAAGTTCCCTTAATTCAAGATTAAGTTCAGCATTTTCATGTAGAGGATCTATGTATTCACTTACTAAATTCCATACAGTAGTAGCCTCTACTGGGGTCTTTTCGGGGCCATATACATCATAATAATCTTGAATTCTTTTTCCTATCCGCTGCCAGGCTTTTTGGAATTCCTCCTCTATAGACCTCGGGCATGCCTCCTCGACAAACTGTAGGAAGCTCTGAAGCACCCCTTTTTCCACCCACATTCCGTGGGCTTCAAATAGGCCTGTTAAGATCGGTAGAAATAACCCATGGCTATTAGCTTGACCCATAATTTTTACTCCTGACTATACTCTCTTAATAGTCCTACGATGTGTTACTCACCACAGGGAGGGGTCCTTCACCTTCGTCCCAGATTTTCAGGGTCCCTGTTCGGGCGCCAGATGCCGGGGCCAACCGGCAGCAAACCAGGGTTCGCAGATTGGGATTCCTGAAATAGGGGGCAAGGACTAGGAAAAAATAGAAGAGAGACAAACAGATGGGGTTCAGGAGGGCTACAGCCCAAATCAGGAGCCACTGCTTAAGAAGCCTGTAGCCCAAGACCGTAGCCCAGTTTATTTCCAGTTCTCAATCTTAAATACACATCTTTAAACTAGGGAACTGCCAGGGGCTACATTCGTACAAACAGTATCAAGTCTGAAATAGGTTGAATGAGAAGCTATCAAGTCCCAAACAGGTTAAATGAGAAGCTATTGACACAGCCCAAAATCATGATAAGAGCTTACTTCCTTGTGTACTCAATTGTGCGGGTCCAAGGTCACTGACCCCACAGTCAGTCCCCAACAATTTATCTCCTCTTCAAGACAAAGCCTATGTTTTACACTTGGATTTAGAATTCTGTTTGTCATCTTTTGTACTGTTTCACTCTTGTAAATGATCTGCAAAGAAATCAGTTCTTACACATTATTTTTTTACGTATTAATTTCATTAACTTACCAAATATGGAGGGAGGATAAGTTTTTAGAGCAGTAAGGTATATCTCCTTAGCAATTAATGCTTTTCCATTTGTATTAAAATTAATAAGAGGATAGTAACTTAGATTCTTAATTCTTAATTCATTTTAAACAATTTAAATCTAAAAGTATTGCAAAATATAAAAGACAGAATGGTATACAAGGAAAGCAGAGACATAAATAAAACACATTCATTCAAAATGCTTTTTTGTACATATTTTTGCCAGTCCAGGGGCTTGAACTCAGGGCCTTGGCACTGTCCTTGAACTGTCATAAGATTAATGTTCTGTGGCTTGAGTCACAGCAATACTTTTGGCTCTTTCTGTGCATGTGGTACCAAGGAATCTAATCCAGGGCTTTATGCATGGTAGGCAAGCAGTCTACCACTAGTCCACACTTCCAGCCTCCAACATTTATTCTTTCATACTTTTTATACTTTTAAAAGATGTTGAGAAATGAGAGTAGTAGTCATATGTTCAATAGCAGCTATCTTCATGATTTTTTAAAGATCAGATGACAAAATAAGATTTTCTATTATAGTTGCCCATTGTTTTAGGAGAACAAATGCATGCTTATCTGTAAGCAAGCTTTTAATATTCCAAGATACCTCTATAAATTAAGTGTGGTGGAAAAAAAGCATTTCCTTAATCTTTTTTCTTCTCCTTTTCCTAGATAATCCCAAAGAGACAACCCGTGTGGCTGTTTTTGTTAGGATTTTGGATGTTAATGACAATGCCCCACAATTTGCTGTGTTCTATGACACCTTTGTATGTGAAAATGCCAGACCTGGACAGGTAAGCATCGTGAGCATTAAAAACATGGGATTGTTTCAGCTTTGCAAACAGTATTTTCCAAATCTTGAGAAAATGAATATACAGGGACAGGAAGTCCTTACATAAATGCCTAAGAGTATTTTAAAAAATGATTTAATGTTATCAGAATTGAAAAGATTTAAATGCTATTAGTTCAAGTTTGGGGTTTTCTTTGCAAAGTTCCAATGCAAAGATAATTTTTTGCCACAAAAGTGATGGAAAAATAATTCCAAATTTTATAACTTTCAAAAATAAGATTGAACACCAGCTCCTGATGCACCATCAGACGTATTTTCAAAACTGCTAATGCAATGAGAAGTGAAGGCTCAGAGGAAACCCAAGGACAAATGCAGGAGACCATTGGTATATTGAAATAATATATGAATATATGGAAATATTTTTTTGAAATAGGACAGCAGAATGTGCTTTTTATAGACTTAAACATGCCTTCCATCATTATAGCCATACATAAAGTGCCTAATGACTCAGTTGTAGCTCTTTAAAAATTTCTTCTTACACTAGCTTTGTTTATAATTATTTAAATCTTTCCCTCAGTGGGCTCATTTTGTTGTTTGAAAATTTCCAGCATGTATGGTTGAAGAAAATATTCTTAATTGGTTTGAGTGCTATCTTCACAGAAGGAAGCTGCATGCCATAAATAATAATTGGAAATTGACTGGGTTTTATTAAAGAAGGAAAGCAACTGAGAAACTGTATTGTGCTCTGACATCATTTGATGCTTTGTAAACATCAATGTCAGCGTTATATTTTATGCAAATTATATTATGCAATAGCTCAAATTCTTCCTTTTGAACATTTTAATAAGATTTCAATAGCCTATGGTTTGAAATAGTAAAATTGCAGCAATTGAATTCCTTTTTTTCTACTTCAAAGTGTTATGGCAATACTTAGTTTGGGATATTAAAATAATTTAGCTGCTTCTACCTTTCTTCTTAAGGAAACCAAGTCTACCCTACACAAAAGGTTCCAAACAGTCCTTTGCCTGATATCTCAGCATGATATCAGTTAAAAATCTTTCTTTGAAAATATAAATTAACCACTTTGATACTTCTGAGTGCATCCTTTTCCTTCTATGATTATTTAATTTTGATTGTCTTTTTAGAACATTCCAGTCATCACTATTAAATGTATTAAACCCATGTATTAGAAATACAAAATAGATAATCATGTTTTATTTCTTTATAATTTTCCTCTTTGCAACTAGCCCAGTAATGTCTCTAAACTCCTGTACAAGCCAAACATTCAGATTAAAAGTGAAATTAATTTAAAAATAGCTTGCCTTGAACAAGTTCACAGGGAAAGGTGGGTGCAGATTCATCTGTTTCTCATGTTGGTCATTTTTAATCAGACCAGTTTCTTAGGTGTCATTTTGGTCTTGTTTTCTTAAAAAATTCTTATACAAGACTCTTGGACATGAAATGATATCCAGGTGCTTATTTGATCAGCTTCTTCAAGGAACCCTCCATGGAATTTACTTGACAGCCTTGTCTCTTCTTCTAAGAAGGAGCTTTAGTTCTCCAAAGAGCTCCTCAACCCAACCAATACTCCGGGAAACTATGTTTCTTTAAATATCACTTAGAATACTGAAACAATGTGAAATAATTCCATGCTCTCAGTGTGTGGAGAAATTGAGAAGAAAGAAATAAAGCAAATTGTGATTGTCTCCTTTGTACTTCTGGTCTTCTTTTCACTCATTCTAAGGATAGAAGGTTTTTATTCTTTTAGAAAAGATGTGGCATTCCACCAATGTAATATTAAATGCCCTCTCATGTGCATATCATAGACAACGTCAGTTCTCATGTTTTTCATCTTAGAGAGACAGGAGACTGGAAAAATGAAGATAGGTCTGCCTAGTTTTTTTTTTTTTTTCAATCCATTTCCTTTTCTTAGGCTCATTCTTTTAGCTGATAATAGAATATTTTTTCATAACTAGGGGAACAAAATTGAATTTGAATCTCAAAGAACACTTCTGAAAGGCGATATGAAATAGTAACCTATAGAAACCCATATTCAAAACTATTTCAGTCAGAAAAATACATATATTCCATAGGACACTGGTCAGTTATTTCTCCCACAATCAAAAGTGGTTGCTTTGAGTAAAGCAGTTTATGAATACAATGCATTGTGATCAGTTGTGTCACCCCTTCAACACTCTCATCCCTCTTGGACCCACTACTTCATTTACTTTTCCTAAGTGTGAGGTTTATACACTGAATTCTCAACTATATTCTCCCCTACATCCCCCCCTTCATCCTTCCATTCCTCTTTCTTTACCATTCCCCCTCCCACATTGGTTTTGACCAATGTTTCTAAAAAGAAATTACACTGCTTGAGCTTTCCATAGAGCCTATTATATTTCAGTTAATTATGTAGCAACTTGTTTGCCGAATAAAGTTTTTTCTTATAGATTTGTAAGCACATCATATCTACCACAACTGAGGGAAATCAAACAACCTTTGTTTCTCTGGGTTGGGCTTAAATACTTACTATAATTATTTGCTCAATGTTTCCATTTCATTATGAATGCTACAATGTCATTCTTTCTAATGGATCAGTGAAATTCCAATACGTACATATACTATATTCTCTTGACCCATTCATCTATTGTGGGGCATGAAGCTTAATTCCATAATCTTGATAATGATAAGTAGTGCTGTGATGAGCATTGGTGGATTTACTGTGATCATGTGTGTGTTCTGGTGAATAATTGCCCCAAAATGGAATTTCTGGATGCGATAGTAATCCTATGACTATTTCTTTTGAACAACCTCCATAATGCTTTCAGAGTTGTGGAACAAGTTTATGTTCCCATTATTTGAACAACCTCCATAATGCCTTTCAGAGTTGTTGAACAAGTTGATGTTCCCACTAATAGTGTAGTAAAATAATCTTTTGGCCAAATTCTAGGCAGCCTTTGTTATTGTTTAATAATGGATATTGTAACTAGAAACAAAACTAGTCTTCTCAAGGTAAGTAATAAAACATATTGACCGTAGTGTTTTCATCTTTCGTACCTTTAAATGTAATAAGAAAAATGGACTCATTTTTCATATTGTTTAATATTATGATCACTAAAATATACCTTGAGAAAACAAGTTATCTATAATTATAGTTTACCTAAGGACATGAAACAGAAAAATTTTATTCCTTTTTCAAATGTTCAGATGTAATACTTGATACTGTCATTTTTCATTTCTTAGTTGTGTCAATTACTTTATTGGAACTGTGTTACAAGAAATTTGCATCCAATAGAAATAAAAGTGAGTTTGCATACAGAAAGCCATGGGAAATGGCACTGTCTGTTCCTTGTTGCCTTCATCTCAAGTCCATTGCAAGTCTTTAGAGCACATTTAGAAAAATATAGCTGCTGTGATTTTGAATATGTGATTAGGAAAAAAGGCAATACTTAGTGATGATGAGAAAGATATTCAAAAGTAAAGTAATCATTTAAAAACCTTCCAGATATATACACAATGAAGGAAACTAATTATCTCTTTAAAACTTTTTGACCAATATAAAAATGTACAGATTACAAATGCTGCTATATCCATGGAACTTTGGTGATTATATAATCTCTCTTTGCAGCTCATCCAAACAATAAGTGCAGTAGATAAAGATGATCCCTTAGGCGGACAGAAGTTTTTTTTCAGTTTAGCTGCTGTCAATCCAAATTTCACAGTACAAGATAATGAAGGTAAGTTTTTAGTATTTACTCATTTCAGTTAAGAAGACCCCAACATTAAATTTCCCCCAAAGTGACCAGTTCAATATTAATTTGCCACTATGACTGAAAAAATATCACGACTTTTGCCTATGTATTTAGTGATATGTTTATTTTTTGCCTAACAATGTTTGCTATCTTGAATTTGCAATAATAGGTTGCCTTTTGACATATTTAGGAAAATTTTTGAAATGCTAGAATAATTAGTTTATTAATAAGGAAAGGTAAGATGTGTTGACATATGAATGGCTCCAATGGGATTTAAAAGCAGAAGATTCACTAAAGCTATGTATGCATAAAATAGTGCAATGACAATAAGTAGTCAAATTTACTAGTAAGAAGATTCAGGTCAGGAAAAATTAGACATTGTTCTCTGAAATACAGAAATTTTATGTCCTTGACATTGTTTCTTATATTTGCATGCTAGAAAATTTTTAAATAAAAATTCTATGAATTTTTTATATATTTATTTATTTATCTCAGTGAAACTGGAGTTTGAACCCAGGTCTAATACTTGAGCCTAACCATTTGCCTCCAGTCTTGCATTTGGCCTGATATTTGGGCTAGATATTACAAGCATGAGTCAAATTGCCCAGTTGAAAATGGTTATTATTATTTTTAACAATTTAAACAGTTTCTTGATGAATATATATTATGGAAAATTATGTTATTAGTAATATCCTATGCCACGTCTTTCCATGTCCTTACAAACGGGGCGATGTCATTTTTCTGATGGCTGCATAGAATTCCATTGTGTATAAATACCACATCTTATTGATCTAATCATCTACTGAGGGCATATGGATAGATTCCATATATTAGCTATGGTGCTGCAGTGAACATTGTTGTGCTAGTGTCTTTAATATGTTCTTGCTTCTGAGCGATTGGGTAAATGCCAAGCAATGGAATTGCTAGAAAAATCATATTAAGTGAAGTAAGCCCCACTCAAGGGAACATAGGCTCAAAGATTTCCCTTATTTGTCATATTTAGTATAACCTTGGACTCTCCTAGCAGAGGATTACAATAGGACAAAATCTAGATACATAAGGCCATATAGGATGAGGCTAAATGAAAGGACCTCCAGATATGGAAAAAAGAGCCATATAATGTGTGATTGTTGTTCTTAATATAATGTGTGATTGTTGTACTGTATTTCTCAACTCTTTTGTTTTCCTTTGGTTGTTCTCATATTGTTACAGTATCTTACTTTGTTATCTGGTGTACTGTATATATGTTTATTTGTTTATTTGAAGTAGGATAGGGAAGAGAGAAGACAAGATGAGGGGAGGGCTAGGTGTGGGAAATGAGGACAAAAACATGAGAAGGGGTATCAGTGTTTGTGAAGTAATGCACCATCTGGCAAATATAATGTAACCCTTCTATTAATTACAATTAAAATATTTAAGAAAGAAACTATCCTATGCCAAGTACTTTTTATGTTGCATTGCTTACCTTAGCTTATACTTATTAAAAGTTATGCTCTAACACCTTTAGATGATCTTCTAAGCATAAGATTATAGTTTAATATAGTAGATTATTTTACTTTGAGACAACTCTTATTTGACATTTATCTTGTATACCAATTTCATAAATGAAAGGGAAGATATCCATTGGTGGCATCTCCTACTTAGAGTTGCAAAATTAACATGCTTTATAAGGTACTAGACACCTAAAGTTACTGGTATTAGAAATATTTACATTCTGGGCTAGGAGTTGAGCCTAGTGGTAGTGCTTGTCTAGCATGCATGAAGACCCTGGTTTGATTCCTCAGTACTACATATATAGAGAAAAAAAAAAAATAGGCCAGAAGTGGTACTGTGGCGCCAATAGTAGAACTTGAGAAAGCCCAAGGACAGTGTTCAGCCACTGAATTCAAGCCCCAGTACTGGCAAAAAAAAAATGTATATTAGATGCTGTATTTAAAATACAAAATGCCAGTTAAATCTAAATTTGAAATAAAAGCTATCAAACATTTCAATATTCTGAACCTGGCAACAAAAAGAGCTGTCATACAGTAAGGAATTTACAGGATCGAGGAGATGATATTGAATTGATAGATCCTGTTTCTAAGTGCATTTTAATTTGCTTTTTTGTTCCTGTGAAACCCAGCACTGGATATTAAAAAGTGATGTAGAATTGAAATAATGCTGTCTTAACCTAGCATTTCACAGTTACACTTTGTTACACTAGGAAGAATTCATGAGTCTATATAAGTTAGTTGAAACAAAGGGAAAACCTGAATGAATGAAAGAATGAATGAATGGAGCTTTGAATATCTTATTAAAATTACCACATGTATGCTAATATTTATCTGAGAGATTCAAAATGAAATTCAAAGTGAGATTCAAAGTGAAAGAAGTGTGTCATAATATTTCTTGAAACTACATATTTAAAATGTATTCATGCATTTCTGTCTTGTCTTCTAAATTTCTTCTCCAGCTTATGTAGTTGACTGGTGATGTTAACTTCTCTTTCTTCATTTAATAGATGATTTATGTTCAATCACAAAACCAGCAAGATACTGTCACTGTTTTTCTGTTCTGTTTTGGCATTTAAATATCCCTGTGGTGACTAGGGTAAAAAGACATGGTTAATATATTATATATAGACAAACAAATAATTAAACAGAATGTTTACTGAGCATTTCTGTAAACATTGATTTTGGAGATCTAGAAAATATTGTTTTATTTATTTAATGTTTCCTTTTAAATTAATTAATCCCCTGACTTTCTATTAAAGAATACTGGGTGAATCAACAGGTTTAAGTTAGTATTCGTGGCAATTCAATATTCCTTGATTATTTGGAGGATTTTTATTGAATTTTTCTTTTCTTTAGAATTTTATTAGACATTCTACAAGAGTTCTTCTAAGTCCTTTGCCAATTCTGCTATGTCCAAAACTTAAAGCTATACATTGATTTTAATGGTCAGAAGCTATCATTAAACAACATCACATAATCTACACACTATTGATCATATAGTGTGATTTATAGTGATTCCTGGTGATTTTAATGCTAAGCTTTAAAACACAATAGTGATTAGAATACCACAAATCATGTTTTCATTATGGATAGTATCATTCTGATATGTAAATAAACAGGCACATATTCAGATATGTAATAAAATAATTTATTTTTCCTATATACAGTGTATGTTTTCAACTCTGAGACATAATATCACCTATGTAGTCTTTGTGAGTTCTTTATATAGACTCAACTTTTTTAAGAAATATGATAATTACTCAAAAACTTAGCAAATAAACAGTCCATAGTATTACTTTATTTTGGGCGGGATACCTAATTTTCTTATCCATAGGAATTGCCTTGCAGATGCTGGGTAGCAGCAAATAGGCCAGTTTTGCATTTTACATAAATTCTTTTTATTTGGGTTTGTTTGAAATAGATTTTACTCTCCTAAACAATTTCTAATATTTTACATTTGGTTTTAGATAACACTGCCAGAATTTTAACCAGGAAAAATGGCTTTAGCAGACACGAAATCAGCACCTATCTCTTGCCTGTGGTGATATCGGACAATGACTATCCCATTCAGAGCAGCACAGGCACACTGACAATCCGAGTGTGTGCCTGTGACAGCCAAGGCAACATGCAGTCCTGCAGCGCCGAGGCCCTGCTCCTGCCCGCGGGTCTCAGCACAGGAGCCTTGATTGCCATTCTCCTTTGCATCATTATCCTTCTAGGTAAGATACTGCCAGGGTAACAGGACCATCCGCCAGCGTGTCTTCTTCAGTATGTTGATGAATAGGAAATATTATTAAGACATCTTCCTCCCCTCAAATAATGCCAAGGTTTTCAGGTCGATCTAACTTAATGATGCAATAGTATTTACATGAAAAGACCTGTTCAAAAGACGTAGGTATTTGTATAGAAATGTTTATAATTTGAACGATGGGGTTTTTCTCTGTAACCAGAACTTTATTCAAATGCAAATCCAGCTGGGAAGAAAGAAAAAATTTCATTTATATATATATATATATATATATATATATATATATATGTATGTATGTATTTCCCATCCTGGGGTTTGATCTCAGGGTCTAAGCATCCCTTCCTAAGCTTTCTCAAGGCTAGCACTCTACCACTTGAGCCATAGCACCACTTCCAGATTTTTCTGTGTATTTGGTACTAAGGAATTGAACCCGAGTCTTTATGAGTGGTAGTCAAACACTCTAACCACTAGGCTAAACTCCCAGACTGTCTTTTATTATAATATATGACTTGAATACAAGGAAGATGAGTGTAGGATAGTCTCTGTGAGAGCTTGTAAAGATGACAGGCCAGCAACACAACCCACTCCATAAGCTTTGCTGAATGTTTTGATGAAATCAGGTATTGTTTGAAATCCTATGTCCAGAGAAGAATGGAGAAATAGATATTAATAACCAACACTCCCAATTACCTTCTAGCCAGGCTTTTCTTTCCTCCATCCATAAGGGGTGTGGTAATAAGCCCTATGGCAGAACATCTTCCGGGCTCACCCCCCAAATTTTTATTTTGGGGGTAGAGTGGGAGCTGAAGCAGCTGGCAGTGTACAATAGCTTCTCATCACTACTCCTACAACATTTGAAAGCTAGACATTAACAGATCTCAGTGGGATGACATAAAGTCAAAATGCAAGCTGACCATTTTTTTTCTACAAAGACATCTTAAATCTCCATTTAATCTTTAAAAAATTCCTAGTGGTAGAGTGCTTGCCTAGCATGCATGAAAACCCAGGTTTCGTTCCTCAGTACCACATACATAGAAAAAAAAAAAAAAGCTGGAAGTGGTGCTATGGCTCAAGTAGTAAAACTCTGGCCTTGAGAAAGCCCAAGGACAGTGCTCACACCCTGAGTTTAAGCACAAGAACTGGCACCAAAAACGCAACAACCAAAAAAAAAAAAAAAAAAAACACATAAAAACAAACAAAAAAAGCATTCCTACCAACCTATACTCAACTCTTTGTTTTGTATTGCCAAAGTTACTTTATATGTTATTTCTATTAGAAAATACAAATTTGAGGCAGCACATGACTTTTCCATGTGTAATAAAGAGTAATCTTCATTTCATTTCATTTTTTTCAGACTATGTAAGAATTGATAAAATTTTTCTGCAAGGCATGATGATACATATCTGTCTTTCCAACTGCTTGGGAGGGTGAGAATGTAGACTTTAAAGATGGAGCTCAGCCTGGGCAAGATAGAGATACAAATGCAAATCTTCACAAAATGAAATTCAAAGTAAACGAAGAACAATTTGGCTTACCATCAATAAAGTACACACATGAAGAGTGGCCCAATACATAATTTCCAATATTTGAATTAAGTTACATTAGAAATTATGTATTAATAATTGGAGTTCATATTTTTTATTGTATAAGTGAGGTCATCCTTCTGACATATGAATAATTCACACATTAAGGAATATTGATCATTGATCATAGCAACATTTTATTCATTGTTTGCTTGTTATTAAGCACCCATTAGCACTTTACCAGAAGTATTTTTCTTTTTCATTTTGAAAGAACGAAGTGTTGCATCCAGAGATAGTTATCTATACTTCATACACAGTGATAGGGAAGGATGACTTAGTTGATACATTCTCTAAAGCCCTACAGTTTCTGAGTGACTTACTACTTGCCCCCCTTAGTTTCCAATGGCTCCTTCAGATTACTACCATTATTTTATCCTCATGCTTGGTTCAGACCTCCTTATCTCACCCATACACATTGAATCTGTTGTAAATTAGACTTTAACCTGGTTTGCTTGTCCCCAAAATAATAATACTTGGCTTTGCAGCCTACAGATTGCTTTAAAAATAATTTTATTCATTTATTGAGTTTATGTGGCACCAAGAAATCAAACACAGGGCTTCATGAGTGCTAGGCAAGCAGTCTACCACTAAGGCACATTACTTGACCACCAATTAAAAAAAAAAATGCTGTTCAGCAACAAACAAACAAATGAACACTAAAACATTACAGAGTATATGTACTTTCTGGTCCAATGAGCTTAACATTATTGTTGTGGGGAATTGCTATAATCTTAAGTGAAAATCATTTTCTGACATTCCAAGCAGCAGAGAAATACATTTAGACTTGAAGCCGATTGAAGCAAATGTTCACTCTCATTCCTCTTACAAGAATATTGCTTGCTGAGCAACATCGGTTGATAATAACTAATGTGAAATCTATTTTTTTCTTTGTTTTTTTGTGGGTCACGGGGCTTGAACTCGGCTGAACTTGGGCCTGAACTCGGCTTGAACTCGGGCTTGAGCTCTTCAGCTCAAGGCTACTGTTCTACCCCTGGGCCTGGGCACTGTTCCTGACCTCTTCAGCTCAAAACTACCATCCTACCCTTGAGCCAAGCTCCATTTTCCATTTTCCAGAGGTTAATTGGAAATAAAAGTCTCAGGTATTCCAGTTGTGCCTGGACTGGCTTTGAACCTCCATCCTCAGAGCTCAGCCTCCTGAGTAGCTAGCCACCACACCCAGCTGAAATCTACCATTTTTGTGTGCCTCCAAGTATACAAATCTATACAAAACAAAATACGTTTTTCTTAAAAAGTCAAAATATTTGTCTTCTACCTTTGTAATAAACTGTTTATTATTATAATTATTTAAACTCAAGAACATATACCAGCTCATTAAAACATCTGATATTATAGCATTAATAAAGCTCAAAGCTGACCCTTAGAAAAATTTGAACACATGTAGACTAATATTAATAAAAAAGAAAAATTTTATCACTGCATATACATTTATATAATAATAAAATATACATATGCTTTATACAATTTTATATAAAACTCATTCAAGAAATAAGATTGGTCCTTGTATTTTCTTGCCTAATTCAATTTATACCTGTCTCTGCAAATCATTTTAAATAATCAAGACTGACACATTTGGGTGAAATAAAAGTAGGAAATTGTACTGCAATCAGAGATGCACAAATTCAAATTTCCTGTTGAGTTTATTTTATGAACATTTTTCTAATTGGTAATAGCATCAGTTTTATATTTATTAGATTTTCTCATGGAAGTAGAGAAGTCTTTCTAAGAAATATGTGTTTTCCTCTGGGTCTCATTTACAATTACTTTACTCAAGGTTTATACCTGTTTCCTGTAGTTCTTAAGTGTATACTTTGTCACTTGATCTAAGACTTTTCAGATAGTTATATTCAAGGTTTTCCTTTTTAAAAAAGCATTCATCCCTAAAAATCTTTAAACATCTGTAAGGAGGTATGATGTCTAAATAACTTGGTCTGTTTTATTTTCAATGAGTTATTCTTTTAATAAAATGAGAGAAAAAAAAAAAGAACTAAGGCAACCCATCAGCAAAGCTATTTAATAGAAATCAGTGCATACCTTGCCAAGAATATCATTTTTCATAGTGTGTAAGGATGGGAAAAATGAGCCATATTTTAGCCCTTTTTCTCTGATTAGGAAGCAAAGTCGATTTTTTTTTCTAATTATTTTTTTTTTAAATTTCATTCAGCTTAATTTATTGTAAAGAGTATATTGTGTTCCTAATAAGGAATTCTGTTGCAGATGCATCTATAGATGTATATTATTTGGGTTTTAATCCACATAATTGTGAAATATCTTCTTTTTTTCCATATATTTTATTGTAATTAATAGAAGGGTTACATTATGTTCACCAGATGGAAGGTTCATGTAGCATTTTTTTTGTCACTACTTACTGCAACAGATCAATACCTTCTGCACAGTGAGGAACTAACTCTGGGCCATTCTCAGGAAAATAAACAAAAAATAGGTAAAATAAATATATGTCACTGAACCTGAGGAACCTTCCACATTGCTTTAAAAATGCCTCTTGGAAATATCCATCCTAGCTACAAGCTCACCTCGTCCTCCAATAATAGTAATAATAATAATAATGTCCTCCAATAATGATAATAATAAATCCTCCTCCAATAATAATAATAATAATAATAAATCCTCCTCCTATAATAATATCATCCTCCAATAATAATAATAATAATAATAAATCTTCCTCCAATAATAATAACATCCTCCAATAATAATAATAATAATAAGACAACAAAGCATAGGAGCGGTCTGGGGTCTAGCCTGTCCCCATAGCACCCATCCCGCCCTGGCCATGTCCTGAGTCTTGTCTTTTCCTGCAGTGATAGTGGTGCTGTTCGCGGCTCTGAAGAGGCAGCGGAAGAAGGAGCCTCTGATCCTGTCCAAGGAGGACATCCGCGACAACATCGTGAGCTACAACGACGAGGGCGGCGGAGAGGAGGACACGCAGGCCTTCGACATTGGCACCCTGCGCAACCCCGCCGCCATGGAGGAGAAGAAGCTCCGGAGGGACATCCTCCCGGAGACACTGTTTATCCCCCGCAGGACGCCTACCGCCCCGGATCACACCGATGTGCGGGACTTCATCCACGACCGGCTCCAGGAGCACGACCTGGACCCCACCGCCCCGCCCTACGACTCGCTGGCCACCTATGCCTACGAGGGCAACGACTCCATCGCCGAGTCCCTGAGCTCCTTGGAGTCGGGGACCACCGAGGGAGACCAGAACTACGACTACCTTCGAGAATGGGGCCCGCGGTTTAACAAGCTGGCCGAGATGTATGGCGGCGGGGGCGGCGGCGGGGACAGCGACCAGGAGGCCTGACCTGTCACCAGATTCGAGATTCAGGAGAGCCTGCCTGCCACTCAGCACAACGGTCCCCTCCTTTCTTCCTTAATTTGTCCATTACTTAACATTCACTCTTTCCCATAGGATGTCTCCTGGAATATATATGACATTTTATTTAATCACTTCCAAAAGCCAAAGCTATGGAAATTTCGTGTTGTCCATCTTAGTAAATAAAAGAAATTTCAGAAACACGAACAGGATAGTTGACCCTTAAGGAACCTCACAAACAAAGCGCTTCTGTTAGATATCTATCTGCCCTGCCCTTGCAAAGAAAGCTTTTAAAAGGTCAAGAAAAAAAAAAAGAAAGAAAAAAATTGTATGGCCTATCCTGTTCTGTACATTAAATTTAAGAGAAAAAAAAAAAAAAAAAACAGTGTACATGTGGTGTTAGTAGGTGTGGTATGCAACCTGGTATACAAACGTGCAATTTCATTTCATCAAATTCTATCTGCTGATGTTTTATATTTATATTTTTGTATTTATTTTTAAAAAAATAAACAGGTTTTTACAACTATTTTGTTTCCAGCTTCTTTTATTTTCCTCCTAGGAAGAATTTTTTTTTCTCCAGAAAATATATACATTGAAACAAAATTACATTCAATCCAGGTAAGGAGAAAGTCAAAGTCATGATATTAATATTGAAAAGTCTAGTCAAATTAAGATAGAAGGTAAGAATTATTTTTCATTAAGTTTTTTATGCTGATAGTAACCATTTACAAGCCTCTTAAAATCTATCACTCAAATAAATTTAAAATACTGCTATACTTGTAGTAAGATATAATTTAAATCATGTTCATATTTGTTAAAGCAATGCCCCAAATAATAAGACTTTTTTCTTACTTTCCATGACATTCTGTTAATGGGTTTTATAAGCAATAGTAGCGTAGACAGAACCTAGATTGAAATAATAGTTTAGTGGAAAAATATATTTGCTTCTTGTGATCAGTTATACATGGCTATCCATGTGGATAACCAAAATGATGAGAAACCCATGAAGACAGATCATTAATCTTATGTCATATTTTCAAAACTGTATTACATATGTATATGAAATGAAGCCTGCTTGTCTGTCAGTAAATAACTCTATGGAAAGTAAAAGAAAATAAAAATATGGGCAGCAAATCATCGAAAGTTTCTGAGAATTGGGAATTAAATGCTCTTGATTCCTTATTCTTCATGCTTCTTACCACATGACTTTTGTATGAATGGAAACTTTATGACACTGACACACATAAGTTGCCAGTCGATGTTGAGTACATTGTAAATGAGAGATGTGTGTACTAATTAAAGAAGATGGTACATATTTGAAGTGAGGATGCCATATTGACATAATCTTAATACTGAATTATTTATCTTAATCTTTGCTGGCATGTGCCGGGGGATGAGACTTCCATTTCCTTGAATGGTCATTTCTTTTTTTCTCATTTCCAGGCCACATCCTTCGCCACAGATGTTTTGATCTGTGCCGTAATTTTATTGTGGAAAGACAACTACTGTGGCTTATTTAAAATATAATCATACTTAAAATTCATGATGCTGCAAATCACATATATTAAGGATTCATCTGAAGACCGCCAGTTGAAAGACCTACGAATTCACACTGAAGGCTAGCTCATGAACACACACAGCCTTCTTATTTATATTGTTTTGCAAGCAGTGAAATACCGTTGATATTGTAGAAAGATTATTCATTAAAAACAAAATTGGCAACATAGGAAAAATGAACAGAAAAAATATGTATGTGCATTGTACACTACAAAGCCTAACTTTAGTTACAAAACAACTTTGTCAGGCACTATTGCTTATCAATAGTATTACAGATCAGTCATTGAAATCACTATTCAGATTTTTTAAGTCTCATTCAGTTATTTTCAAAGTGACTTTGACTTGAGTTAGTCATTTATTTTGTCATTCAATTGTTTAAAAATTCAAGGATTGTGACAGTGATGTCTGATGTCATCTAAGCTATGTCTTTGAAAATTATCTTTATGAAGATTAATTTGAGTGGCTTCTTTGACAAGACATGGCCGATATTATAAAGATTTTTTTTTTCAGTAGCAGGTATTCTAATTACTTGTCAGCAATGGGATTGGTATGTTAGCTTTGATTTGTTGACAGTCTAGAAATCAAATTATATGCACATTATGTTTAATTCTATAAATGCTCCCCTTGCCATTATGCTAATTCAGAGATGCCCAATGTACACATCATCCTATGCCTCAAGTTTGTTTTAGTGGGAATGGGCAATATCTCTCAATAGCATATGATTAATTCTATTGAAACAATGTGGGGTTTCCATTTGTTCAACAATTTATATCCTCATTCATCAAATATTTATTGAGAAATTACTATAAAATAAAGGAATGTTCTAATCCCTACAGTTGTAATAAGAAATCATACATAAAACTTTTATATAAATATGTGATTCTAGAAATAAAAATGAAGATATAAAATTATTGAAAAAGTTTGATTTCATTAAAAAAAACTAGCTTTTCTAACGTGAAATTTCTAAAGCAAAATTATAAAAACTGTTCTGCCTTCATTTTTAATATTTGATAAATGAGAAAATTAGTCATAAGTCTATTGTTCATTGGTCATAATTACATATACTTCCATTGTTTTTATTAATACATTCTTATAAATGCATAATTTGATATTAAGATTTCTTTCTAACTATATGCAAAGTTTTCTAAAATAAACAGCCTAATATTTAATATTAAGGATATCTTTATAATTTAGTCCATTTATCAAGATATTTACTCAGGCTTATATAATTTAAATTTCTATTTTATACAAATGTATTCACATATAAATTAAAATTGTGATAGACTACACAAAATATTCAGGAAAATGACTGCAGTGTTCAGTTATAAATACACATGGAGACACACACTAAATAATGTCATCTTCATGTGTGTACATATCCCGCCTTTCTCTATATACAAGAATTCCTTGTTTTCAAATGCTCATATAAAAGACTAAAAGACAGATGTGGTCCTACAATTATTTAGAGCACATTAATCATGAGTAATAGTTACCTGATAAGATTGTTTGGTGGATAAAATTAAATAAAGCTCACAGATGTTCAATTTCTTTGAGAGCCAGGATGTGTGAGGCCTTTTCCCTAGCCATTTATGTACAGAAAGTATTATATGTATGCTCAAAAGTAATAGAGAGTAGGCAGATGTAAAGTCAGAAATAAAACTACTTTAATTCAAAAATAAGGTTTGTCTTTCCCTCCAGGACTCAGGCAAGTCTATAATACTCTGACTGTGGCATTCACTTTCATATTTTACATACAACATATTTTACATGTAACATCCATATAACACATCTTATCTGTAGTCAGTAATATGACTCTTCATCATTAATTATGATTATTCAAGCTAAAATCAAAGCCTTTTTATTTAATTCTATCATCTTCCTATCCATACTAATTTACTTTTGTTGTAGAATTTTCAAAAGTGAACATGCACTGATCTACCACCATTTAGCTTTCAAATATTTATCACTCCTTTTGAAATGCTGATCTTTATTCATGAAAATAAGTTACTTTGGGTTGAAATACCATCATACTGCAAATAATAAATCATTAATAGAATAACCAAGTAATAAAACAACTTCTTGTAGTTGTTTCCAAACTTTTCCATCTATCTCTACTCTTGCTCATCATCTAGCCTATTTTAATAAACAACAAGCTTAATAATTTCCCTAAAGCTAAGAAAGAAAACAATACAGTTGTTTATTCTCAAAGGCTTGAACGATCCTTATGTAGAAACTTTACTTTTATTCAGGATTAATTTCTCACTTAACCAGAGCACCTTTATTCTTAATTTAATATTAGTTATGATTTTTTCACTGCCAATGAGAGATTTAATTATCATCTTAAAGCTAGTAGTCATTGAATTTATTCTGGATTCTTCCTAAAATTCCAACAATTACTACAACCTAACAGAAATATCATATTCTTAACAATCCATAGAAGTGACATCTATTCCCCACCAGACAAACATCTCAACAGTTCAACCTGATATCCACATCTACTATCTCTCACAATGCTGTTTCTCCAATGATTTCTCAAGCCAACTTTTTGGAGACATTCTGACATCTACATTATCATCATTATCATTGTCATCATTATCATTATTATTATTTCACCCTAGAATTGATAATTTGTTCATATTCAAACCTGGATTGTACCTTGAAATCCAAACGTTCATTGATTTCTCCCAGTGCGGAGAACTGCTCATCAAGGTTAGGTATTACCTTCCAAAAACATTCATAAAACTTGCTCATTCATCTATCTGACAAGCATAGGTTTAATTCTTCAGCTGGTATCCATTATTCCACTTTAGAAATCTACTGATTTACAGTTACCTGTGTCAATGACAATTTTGTTTTTACAAAGAAAATGATTATTCAGTAATAAAGTTACAAAGGTTCCAATTACAAAGTTTCCAAAGTACAATATAGCTATTTTTCACTTTTCTGCTTTCTCTTTTTTAATGTAATTTTATTGTCAAGGTGATGTACAGAAGAATAACAGTTACATATAAGGTGATGAGTACATTTCTTGTCAAATATTGTTTTTCTCCCAATTTCCCTACCCCTACTCCCCACTCCCAAATTGTAAAGTTTGTTCCCAACATATTCTTGTTTATGATACAATTCTCCCAATCAAGTAGTCTGATTTGGTTTATTTGTAAGGTTCAGAGAATTCCAGAACATCTCCCATTTCTACTCTATGGCCCCTGGCATGATGTCCTAATATAATTATGAACATTTGTGTTCCTTTTCCAGACCTTTCTTATTTTGGTCCAGTTACTTACTAAAACAGTGTTAATGTTAGAAAAAAGCTTTCACAATGAAAATCTGTGTGATTGTTTTCTTCTTTTAAACTCTTAGAGTATTCTCAATTTTAATCAGAGTACAAGAAATAATTGCAATAATGTTCTAAAAGCCAGCATCTCAAAATTTTACTACTTTCCATTGTCCTGTGTTGACACTATTTCCTGTCTGTCCCAAGTTGTTTTTCTACCTGGTTTAAATTTTAAACTAAAATTTTACTGTGGTCCCAGACTGTCCATCCTGAAATTTTATATTCTTGACATTTTAATCATACATTTTTAGTAGGAATATTTTCTTTCTTCCTAACAAAGAGGATTCTGAAACATTATTAAATCATACATTTTGATTGGCATATATTTCCTTCATAAAGATTCTCCATGCATAGTATTTTGTCTATCTGTGTGCACAATAAATATTTGTTGGGAAAAATGACCAAATACTTTACCACTTAATTTCAAATATTTCATGTTTATAGCATCTCTCTCTCCTTTAGACCAAAGTTATGAAAGATATTTTTTGTGAATTATTTCTTCATTTTCTGGCAAATATTTTGTTTCCAGATGGTAGCACAGTTTGGGCTACCAAACACTGAGTTCTATTTTTTTTTTCTACTCAAACATTCATAAAAACATTTTAATGTACCTATAGCGTTTTCAATATGGAGTTGGGGGCATTGGAGTTTAAGTTCAGGGCTCTGTCACTGGAGCCTCATGCCCCAGGAGGAAAGGTAAGAAAAAACAGGCATAACTCTCAATATAAATATCTGAAAATGAAACTAAAAAAGGGGATGGGTAGGGTTTGGAGAGATAGGAGGGAATGATGAAAGGAATGACATTGCTCAAGATACATCTTACCCATTACAAGGTTGTTGAACTGAATCTTCTCTGTACAACTACTTAACGATAACAACAACAAAAATAATAAAAAAGAAGAAAAAAAGGAGGAGTAGAGGGGAAGGAATGATTGTCTTTAGGGCTAGCCCAAGACCACATCCCTTGATCTTTGCTTCCTCTCTGGCAGATTTTATAGATTAGAATCATCATTTCCAGCTTCTTGGTTGATACAGTGTCTCAGTATCTTTTTACCCATGCTAGACTTGAAACATGATCCTTCTCTTTCCACTGAATTTGAAGCTGAAGAAGCTGCTGTTAAATCTAATCAGTGAGCACCACAGTCAAAAGAGCACATGAAAATCACCTGCACCACTTTACTTCCTACTCTTATAAATGGGGTTATTTTAGAGGAATGCATATAAAGCAACACAATATTCTTTGATTTTTTTTTCTGACAGTCCCAGGGCTTGAACTCATGACCCAGGCATTTTCCCCTAAGCTTATTTAGCTCAAGATTAGCACACTACCTACTTCAGCCACAGTGCCACTTCTGGCTTTTTGTTTATGTGGTACTGAAGAATTGAACCCAAGGGTTCATACATACTAGGCAAGCACACTACAACTAAACTATATTCACAGATCCAGTATTTATTAAATTAAAGAATCAATTCAGGTACTAATTAAAAGTGAGCATAACATAAAAATGGTTCAGCATTTGGGAAAACATGTTTTTTTTTTCCAGCTGTGGAATTATCCTGAATTTGGAACATGACATTTACAACTCGACGGGAAGGACAGCAGTACAGAAATCTCATTCCCACATTTATCTGAGCAACCTCCCACATGATGTACAATATTTAGAAGCATGCCCCAGAATTGTCTGGTCTTTACCTTTTTCCCCTCAAACTGATTTAAAACAGTTATTTTTTTCCCTATGTATACTCTGTGGCTTTCTACGTCCACTTATTCTATTTCCATCATTGTCTCTACGAACAAAATCTAAATAAACCTCCCTAAGTGATTTTATGAACATCAATTCATCTTTGTAAAAATAGAGACAAAAGTAAGAGAGTCTATGGGTTATTTCTGCTTCTTGTACATTCTGTCATTTTTTTTTGGTGAAAAACAGAACATTGGTATCGTGAAGAAATTTTTGAAAATAGTATCAAACCCCTAATCATATTCAGAATTCTCTTCCCTCAAAGAGTTCAATTTCATTGAAGTCAGAGTTTTGCTGCAATTGTAATTACTTTGAGCAGGCAAAAGGATGCAGCTTTATGACTAGTTGCAATGTAGGAATGTTACACTGTGCTGACAGATCCACTTTATTTAGATGAAAGCAACTTTTTGCCTTTTAGGTTACATTTGGTTAAGCGCTTGATAAAATGCACATTCCAATAGGGCACTGGACATCTAAGTAGGTATTGCATAAGCACTCATTGAGTGATTGATTAGGCTTGGCAAGGCAATACTTTGTTTTCTAATTTTGGCAGTGTGGAAAATGTCAGGTTCCATACCTTCCCCTCCCTCAACCAAAAAGGCAACATGTTTCATTCATATTTGAAAAAAGCATATTCTAGAAATGTCACAGTAACCTTTTAAGATGACAGTCTCTGCCTAGGAATTCTTGACAGCAACTATGGGCAATTATGCCAGCTATATATTGAAACTTTTTTACATCATCTTTTCCAAAGTGATAGCCTGAGCAGACAGCATGTAGATGATCCAATGGGAGGAAGCAAAAATCTGATACATTCTCTAATAAACTTTATTTTTGAAACAGAAATAGCTCTGATGAAATTTAATGTTCCAGCTGTTTTTGCTAGTAAGCGGGCTGACTTAACATGGTAAAAACTAATCTTCTTGTATCTTTATTCTTTCAAGCTATGAAAAAAATTAATCAATGTATAATGTTGAATAGGAAACAATTCTGTTTCATTATACATTCTTCAGTATATATTTTTCAACTTTATTGAAAGAAGCATGAAAGATAAAGAGAAAGTAAAGTTCATCCAAACAACCAATGATGCTATTTTGTATCTTTCTCGTGATAGAGCTAAACGCACACAATGCCGAGGATAAACACTACCATTTTTTCACATATACTGCTGCTTTAATTTTTATTATCTTTTAACTAAATGTCAAAAGAATTGCAACTCAACATGCCATTTTTATCAATCATATGCATCTTGATCAATTCTACAGTTATTCTCCCCAATCTTTCCCAAACTTACTCATCCCTTCTATTTATCTTGTTCCATTTTCACTCTACATTAACTGTAAATTGGTGTGCATGTTTTATATATGTATTAAAATTGTACTCACCCATCTTTCCTCTCCCTATTGTCCCCCACTCCCAGTTGGGCAACGCATGCTCTAACTTCCTGGTATTAATTTGTTAAAACCTAACTCAGTTGCTCATAAGAGTAGCATGATTGGAATTTTCCTCTGCATATACCATACTTCAGCAAATATGTTTTTGTATAAATGCAGATGATATTCTGTAGGTCCACATATATATTTGTATGTTTGACTTAATTTCCACATATAAAAGAAACCATTTGTCCTTTGACCCTCTGCCTGACTTACTTTAGTTATTTTTCCAGAGGAATCGATACATTTCCTTTCAAATGGCATAATAATCTTCCTGATTGTTAAGTAAAATTCCTATATTTACCCATTTACCTATAGATTACATATATATATATATGTATCTGCATCAGGTTTTTTTTCTTGATCTATTTGTTCATTGATGGGCATTTTAGCTATTCATGTTCTTGTCTATGTGGACTGGTTTAGGAATGAACATGTGTGTGTAACTGTCTTTACTATATTCTATCTTCAATATGTATGTGTGAGAGAGCAAAGAAAGAAAGAGGGGGAGACTTATATGCAATAATAACTTGGTGGGATTTTTTTGTTGCATTGGGCTTGAACTCAGTTCCTGGCATTTATTAGGAAAACATTATGCAATTGAGCCATATCTACTCTGACTTAGCGTGTCCTGAGGCCTTGAATCGCTATGTAGAGTCTTCAATGTAGCCAGGCTTACAGGTATATTACAACATATCCCCTTTATGGATAGAGATAGGACCTTCCTTAGCAGTTTTCCAGGAGTGACCTTGAGCTCTGATTCTTCTATTCTGTATCTCTCCTGTTGCTAGGATTATATATGTGTGAGTCATTGGGCCTTGCAGAATATGTTTTAATATGATAAGATAAATGATTAAGGATATACAGATAGGGCAGATGATGAGAATAACTGACATTTATTTGCCTTTGATATATTAAGAATATTTCTTACCTTACATAAACTAAATATATTTTGTTTACTTGTCACAATGACATTGTGAGGTAAGTGATATTATCTTTCTTTTATACATTAAGAAAATTCTGGAATAAATGTTAAAAAATATTTCCCAAAAACACTTATGTTTAGAAGTGGATATGGAAGCAAAGCAAACTACAGTCAGTTAACCAGTGAACTGTGATTACTGATACTCTGTATCTCGGGGTAGTTATGATAGTGAAAAGATCCCTATCAACTTGTGTTGACACATTGGTTGGACTATAAAGGTGGTATTTGAAACTCATACCTAGCTAACATACCAATAATGGGGAAATCACAACTGACTTTGTAAGAATTTTAATGAATTCAAATTTTCTTTTTACTTAAAAAGAATATAAATAATTTCACACAGATCAACATTAGAAACTAGATTTCTTCTAGTTTGCTTTGGTGGAACTGTTAAAGTAAGAGTCAAAAGAAACACAGACAAATTTAGATTTTTTTCTTTACTGGTAGTTAAATTAGAATGAATTCGATGAGCATGCAAACTTGAGTGGATAAAGAGAAAGCCAGTTGGAATAAGGTCAGAAAATATGTTCATTTTGCCATATAAAAATATACCCTTTGTGTCTCTTCACCCATATATGGGCCTGCATTTTACTTTTCATTTGTAATTTGCTTAATTCTTAGTATTTATAGACAGCTTAGGAGAAATCTGAATAGAGTTTCTAAGTTTTTTTTCTAACTTAGACTTCTTACTCCAATAATTTTGGAGCTAAATTTTACTTGCCATTCAGCAATTTGAATGCAGATAAGCATTCTTGTTTTTAGAACATGTCTTGTAATTATGGGTTATTATAATCTATTAGTGATGGGTATCTATTTCTCCGAATGCCTCTCCTGTGCTTGCTGCAATATTTAATAATTACTTTTCTGCTGGGTAGAGTGTCAATAATAACTGCCAGGTCTACATTGCAGATCCATTTAACATCATAATTTTTCCTTTTCTTTTTCATTTAGTTTTTTCAAGTAGATTTGCTGACCTGATACCAACTTGGTAACTTATATTCTTGCCATTTGCATTTTCATTGCTTTTTTCTCTTTTTGCTTTCCATCTCAATTATCTGGATTTAGTACATCTTCTATATACAGACTTATTTGGTGTAGGATGATATTAACTTGTCTTTATTTATGATATGCTATTTCTGGAGCTAATGGCCTTTGGCCGGTTCTTGACAGCTTAGAATACCTTCGTAGAAATTTTAAAATATATGACTGCTTCTTTAAAAACTGTGTGGTACTCAGGTTTGAACTGTTGACTTTCTTGCTCACTATAGAAGTGATCTAACTCTTGACCATTGCCCAGTCCTTTAAGCTTTCTGTTCTGTTTCATCAGGTAGTGCCTAAACTTAACTTTCTAAGTATTGAGCTTAAACTGTGATCTTCCTACCTATTTCTCACAAGCAGCCAAGATTACAGATACTTCCTACCACACACAGCCTGACAATGGACAATGTTCTTATGAGGAGTTGGTTGTAGACAGACAGCATGTTTCCAGAAAAATCACTAAGCTTATAATTTGTACCTGGTTCAACAAAGGCTGTTTGCTGCACAGACACTGTAATTGAATGCTCTGTACTTAGTGAAATTGAACTTGCTTGATGAGCTCATCATGAAAGTTCTTCATCATGAAAAGCTGGGCTTCGTAGTGCCTAGATACTTTGCATAAATGCCAGGAAATGTCTGAGATATGAACACCCTGTACATTAAGAAACATAGAAGGAAAAATATACCTGTGATTTATGGTGTTACTACACTAGTCCCTTTGGCTGCCATAAAAACAACTGAATGATAAACTCATTAAGACTTGGTATTCTTTTGCTATTCAAACAAATTACTAACATGCATATAATAAAAAGAAAGGATGGGGTTTTGTATTATGAGACAATCAGTTTACTCTGGATAGCCAATTTAAACCTATGTATGTATTGATCTGATTTATTTTTGTCGGCTCTTTATCACATTCTTTAATGTGATACTCAATCTATGTACATTCCTGAGAAAATTCTGGTATCTGCATCACCCTTCATATTTCTAAAACAAACCTTTCCTTTCCCAAATTTCTTACTGAATATGGAACAATTCTATATTCATCACAATATCCAGAGAAGGCTCGTATTGCCTCTAAATAGAGCCTGCCTCCTGCACATAGGTGACAATATTTATTCCTTGGATTTCTGGCCATACGAGGACAAAGACAGTGAGGAAGCTAATGATGCTACCATTCCGTAGCTTAACCTGTTACACTTAGAGCCTTAAATAGTGTGGGTCAAAGGGAACGATGTGTGGAACCAACTGCTCTTGGTCCATTCTTCCACCTCTGGACAACATGGTGAGATTTCTTTCTAGTCAGTATCACGTGTCTTCAGGTAAGCTAAACATTCCAGCCTATGGCACAAGGTAGATTTGGTACTTCTCTTGATCTTCTCTTGCCTCTGTTTTCTCCTCTTCTCTCTTCCATACATGTCTGTATGTGTGTTTTCTTTGTTTTCTTGTCTCCCCCTACCACTCCTCACAGCAATTTTTTCCTCCAGAGCTGAGGACTGAACTCAGGACCTTGCATGTAAGTGCAATCCCACTGAACAAAATCCCCAGTCCTTTTCTCAGAAATTTTTAGCAATCCTTGTATCATGCATGCTCTCTGAAGTTATAATTTTGGTTTCTTAATAACCTAAACGATTGATGTTCCCTTTCTTTCCAACTTCTCCCATATTTTACTGATATCTGCCGGGGCCAACCGGCAGCAAACCAGGGTTCGCAGTTTGGGGTTCCTGAAATAGGGGGCAAGGACTAGGAAGAAATAGAAGAGAGACAGACACACCGGGTCCGGGATGTCCGCAGTCCAGGTAAAGACTGCCGCATTTATTTTTCACTCCCGCTTCTTCCCTCCTCCAGACCCAGGCAACCTCCAGGTGTTACATTCATATGGTAAATCTCAGGTCATTTACATAGAATAAGGCCAGAAAACAATAAGACAATAAAGTCATTGTCTGATGCAAGTCAAGATACAGTTTGATTCCACTCTGGCTCCCAACGGGTATCTTTTCTTTTCTGTGACAACATAGAATATTTAATTACTGTGATTAATTTTAAATATGAACTTGCCTGGGATACAACCTGATAAACATCATTTCTGAATGTATCTTTGAAAAGAACTACTTGAATTGGGTCATGGAGTAAGGGTGCTCACCCACAGTCAGGCAGCCCCTAGCTCTGTAAGGGGCTGAGGAAGACAAAAGCAAGCAAGTGTGGCATGTTTCACCAGAGAAAGGACCACCTCCTCCTGCCCTGTGCAGTGTGCCTCCTGGTTTTTGTTTTTTGGTTTTTTCAGATTTAGATTTCAGATACAATTTGTTACGGGATTTTCTGGATCTGCAGCTAACAGATAACACATTTGGGCACTTTCATGGCTCCCTAATGGTGGGAGTTGATCCATGTCACAAAGCTCCACTGATCCCTTCCTGTTCATGTGTGTACACACACGTAATGTTCATATTTGCATGCATATTTTCTTCATTAGATGTTTTTTGAACAATGGATATTATATTTTCCTAGTATATCATTTAACTATCATTTAATTAACATTTAAATCTTATTTTCCTTATTTTATCTTCCTTCTTATCTTTATTTTATTTTTCTTTGTTCTTTCATTCTTCTTAAGTACAGTGTCTTCCTTCTTCTTCTCTTTCTTTCTTCCTTTCTTTGTTTCTTTCCTTCATTCTTTTTTTTCTCTTTTGGCTGGTCATGGGGTTTAAACTCTGGGCCTGAGCACTGTCCCTGAGCTATTGAGCACAAGACTTGTGCTCTCCCAATTGAAACACAACTCCACTATGTAGGGAGCCGGGACAAACGCCATTATAAGATGGCGCCCGTTTCCTGACTCCTTAGAGGTAAACAACTCAATATAAGGTAAGGCTGTGCTCGACTACGTGTCCTAAGTTATGCGCATGCGCGAATCACATGATGATCCCTGGCCAATCCCACGGCACCTCGTTGTGGCAGTAGGGCGGCAGCCAATGGTGGAGCGACCCGTGTTCCTGTTCCCTATATAAGCAGCTGCTTTTTGATGCCTCACCCCTTTCGCTTCCTGCTCCCCCTTCAATCAAAAGGCTCTCCAATAAAGTATGATTTGAGAAGAATCCTCGAGCGGTGGTCGTTCTTCCTCGCTGGTCGAGGAGCTCGCCGCACCACTACGCATTTTCTGGTGGTTAATTGGAGACAGAGACTCAAGGACAGTGGTTGCATTACTTTGACTATCACTTTTCTGTCAGTCAGAGGTTTGCTCGGAGTTCAGTATATTTATGATAACATGAGGAAGCCTGATAGAATAAAATAAGTATATCTTATTTATCAGATGAGAACAAATATGCCTATGTGCAAATACATATATGTACAAACCAAGTATTTATAATAAAATTTTAATAAAATTATGTATATGAACATATCACATATATACATGTAATATCTATATGTTTTTACAGAGTTAATGTATGTGGCTTTGCATGGTATATTTTTAGAGTTATTTTTATTAGTATTTAGTTGTTATAGACAGAATTAGTTGTCTTGCTGTCACAGATTTTAATAACATAAAATTAAGTATAGGATTTATTTCAGCTTAATGAACTGTGATATGTGTAATCCTAATTCCAGTTAATGTTTATGAAACTTTCAACTCTGTAGTCTTTATTTCAATAACTTTGTATTATCTAGTCCCTGTTACAAACATACTTCAGTATTTTTATTATCATCAGTTTTGCCTTGGAGACTTGAGTAAACACACAACCATGCTATACACAGTTTCTTGTAAATGGCTTCTTTTCCATTTCACAAAGATTGTGGAATACATTTGTGTCCTTACAAATGTCAGCCTTATATTCCTTTCATTGTTGAATGTATTATTGTGAATGCCAAACTCCTTTAGCCATTATTTGTAAATGGATATCTATTGCCACTTATTCCTTTTGACACTCTAAATGAAGCTTTTATAAATATTATTTGGCGAGCAATCATTTTGCTGTATGTTCCTCAGATTGGAATTTATTGCTCACAGCCTAGGTGTTATTTAGCTTTATACAAAACAAAAAATTCTGTTCTGAAATTATTGCATTTGTTTTTTACCATAGGACCATATATAGAATAGAGTTCTACTTCATGCTTGCTAGCATTTGAAGCCAATCTAATTTAATTTTGGTTATTAAAGCAATAACTTATCAACTAATTTTTCTTGGTGGTTTTAATTTGCATTTTCCTGATGATTAATGATTTTGAAAATACCATAATGTAATTTAGTGATCTTTTACCAATTTTATAATTTTAATTGTAATTTTAATAACTTGTCAGACATCTCAAATACACACATGTATGTTATAGGCAATTTTTTAGACAGGTATTACATGCTTTCTGATTACTGGTAACTGTATTTTGTTATCCCAAAGATATATTTTAGGATGAAAGGAAAATATTTGGTAAAAACTACTCTATCAGCTTGCCAATTTGATGTTATTCAGGATAAAATTTACAGATCACAAAGTATTCTTCCAATTCTTAACAGTCTTATGGTTAAACTACTGTGTTCAACTATGGTTCTTTTTTATTCAATTTATGTGCATCCATTGAGGCAGGAATTTAGATATATATTCCTTCAAACAGGTACTCATTCATTGTAGCAGATATCATTGGTGTTTCCCAATCAATTAAAATTAGGTAACTAAGCTAAAATTAGTTAGCTTGCCTGGCTCGGGTGGCTCACAACTGTAGGCCCAGCCACTCAGGAATCAGGAGTCTGAGACCTAAGGGTCAGGGTTCAAGGTCAGCCCAGGCACAAAAATTTCCATGAGATCTTATCTCCAATTAACTACCAGAAAACCAGAAATGGCACTGCGACTTAACATGGTAGAGTGCTAACCTTGAACTGAAGAGCTCAGGGAAGAGCCCAAGGTCAGAATTCAAGCCCCACGACTGACCAAAAAAAAAAAGTTACTATAAAGTTAATTGATATTATGTCTAGTTCTGTACTCTTCTGTTACTTATCTACTTGTACTACCTGACACTTTTTCATTGGTATAGATTTATATTAACAATGATATTAGAGTCAAGACCATAGATCTGCTTTCATGGTTTGTCCAATTTGCTTGTGTCTTTTATAAGAAAGAAGGAAACCTATCACTTCCACTCTTTTTGAAGATTTGACATATTAACAATACCAGAGGTTCAAGTTTGACATTATCTGTCAACCCGTTTTTCATGCTAAAATGTAATTTATTTTTAATATTGACTTCAATTTATAATCTTGTTAACATAGGGGTTGGGAGTTAGGACACTTGATGACTGAGAACTTTGGCATGTTCATTTTAATGAGAATTCATGATGTGCTGTCATATCCTGTTAACTTGAAACCCATACAACCCAAGCAAAGTAGAAAGTTCTGATAAAACCATAAAGCTAGTAAACATATCATTATCATTATTGCTAGAAAAAAATCTCCACCTACTGAGATACTAAAACCATTCCAATGTGATTATCTAAGTACAAAAACTCCTTTTCCCTGTCAGATTTCTGGGAGAAGTTAATAGCACAACCTGAGGTCACACTGATGACCAACTTACCAACTTGATATCTGCAGATTTTAATAAAATTTAAATATCTTGAGACACTCAGACAACTGTTCCTTTTTAAGAAGCCAACTCTCTTTTCTCAAAAGTGTTGTAAAAACACTCATAATATGGCTAATCTTTATCCATTTTTGATATTTTTTTCCTTGTGCAAAATAAAAAAAAAACTCTCCCTCATATTCAGATCAGTGACATCTTGCCATCAAACAGACTGAATAAGAGAAAGATTTCTACCAGATCAGGAGATTTCATCCTCCTTTTTTTCTGGTGGTTTAGACTTTATCCCTTTGCTAATTATTGTTTATTTGTTTTACTTCAAAGAGATTAAAACCAAGCTGTCACAAGTTAGATACAGAGTGCACAAATTAAATGTCGTTTGAAGACTTCATACATAACGATCTCATGGCAGGTGACCAAATGGGATCGAGTAACATTAATATAAAAACTTCTGACTGTGGGGAGCCGGAGCGGCCGCCATTACAAGATGGTGCCTGTTTCCTGCCTCACTCCTTGTAAACAACTTCTTAGTTCTCCTTATTTGGTATGTGAGTGCAGATCCTTTACTCGTCCCACTGAGCCTGCGCGTATGACGTTAAGGGCCTGACCAATCTGGAGTTTTAAAATGGCCCTGGCAGCAGAGCAGCCAATGGTAAAGAGCCCCGTGTTCCTTGGGCTTATATAAGCAATTGTACTTCCCTGCCCAGCGCCCCTCTGCTTCAGCTCTCCCTTCAATCAAGTTGCTCTTCAATAAAGCGTGATACAAGAAGGATCCCTGCTGGTCAGGGGTGCCGGGCGCCGCATCTGACCAATCATAAATTAATGTGTATGTCTTGACTTAGAGATGATGGGAATCGTCCAAGCAAACTACTTCCTGTGTGTTTTTAGCTATAGAATCTTGTCTACTTCATATTTTACTTGCTTCCCAATTTCCTTAGCACTTTTATTTTTGGTATTCTACTTATTTTTTATTGTAATTAATAGAAGGGTTACATTATATTCACCAGATAGAAGGTGCATAACTTCACAAACATTGATACCCTTTCTCATGACATGGTCCCCATTACCCCCTCCTTCTCCCCCCCCCCCCCCCCCCGCTCTTTTTGGTTTCCCCCCTTCTCTATCCAATTTCAAATAACCAATTAAACACATATAAAATATATCAGATAACAAGGTGAAATATTGTAACAATATCATATAACCAAGGGATAGCAAAAGAGATGAGATAACATAGTACACTAAGGCCAACAATCACTCATTATATGGCTTTTGTTTCCTTCTCCTGGAGGTCCTTACATTTAGTGTCATACTATTTGGCCTAATGTCTCTAGATTTTGTTCTCTTGTAAACCTCTGCTAGGAGAGCCCAAGGTTTCTACTGAATTTGACAAATGAAGGAGACTCTTGGGCCTATGTTCCTTTGAGTCTGGCTTACTTCACTTAATATGATTTTTCTAAGTCTTTCCATTTCCTAACAAATGTCTACAGCCTTACTACCCTGAATGCACCCGATCTCATCCTTAGCACTTTTCTATGGATCTCTTCCCTCTTGTCTGGCACCAACCAGTTCTTATTTTTATTTAGACTTATTTTGCTACCCTGTTTCCATGGTGGTGTGGGAAGTGATTGTGATTATTTTTGCTGTACTGTAGTTAGACATTTCCTGAGGGCAATTGCCGGGGCCAACCGGCAGCAAACCAGGGTTCGCAGATTGGGGTTCCTGAAATAGGGGACAAGGACTAGGAAGAAAAACAAGAGAGACAGACACACCGGGTCCGGGATGTCCGCAGTCCAGGCAAAGACTGCCGAGACTGCCGCGTTTATTTTCCACTCCCCCTTCTTCCCTCCTCCTCTCCCAGGGAACCTCCAGGTGTTACATTCATATGGTAATTCTCAGGTCATTTACATAGAATAGGGCCAGAAAGCAATAAGACAATATAGCCATCGTCTGATGCAAGTCAAGGTACAGTTTGATTCCACTCTGGCTCCCAACAGGCAATGCCTGATTTGATTGCATATTTAAACATTCAGTTTCAACCATTTTAGCTCCATCCCATTGGAGGATACAAGAAGCTATGACATTCTGCCTCTTTCTTGCTTTATAAACCATCCAATACAGTATCTAGTGAGTGTCACTGTTGCATTGTGTCACCCTTTGTCTCACCATTTCTGTGATTATACTTCCCTTCCCTGAATCAAATAAACATATGACAAAACTTGCAAAAATTTTGAAAATGATAGCAGGGAGTAAACCAAAGTGAAAATGAAGTGAAAGATAAAAAATAATTGTAAACAGTACAATAAAAAATTCTTCTATTTCCTGGAGTTGATTTTCATAAGCATTGCTTTATATGCTTATAGGCACATAGTTGTTGAGTTATTGTGATCTAAAAATATCCTAGACATACTCTAGCGATTGATTAAAAACAAAGCTATGTTTCTTTGGATCTGGCTTACTTTGCTTAATTTACCATTTTTCCAAGTCTTTCTATTTCCTTAAGAATGGGTAATGCCATTCTTTCTAATGGAAACATGGAATTCCATTGTGTATAAATACCACATTTTCTTGACCCACTCATTTACTTAAGGACATCTGGGTTGATTCCTTAACTGTGGTAAATAATGCTGAAAGGAATATGGCTGTGTTGGCAGGTACTTTCGTCTTATCTGTGTTCATTTGAGTAAATGCCCAGTTGTGAGATTGCTGGGTTATAAGAGAGGTCTAAATTGGGTCTTTCATGGAACCTCCATATTGCTTTCCAGAGTGGTTGAACAATTTCACTTTCCCCTTAACAATATAATAGCATACTCTTTTTGTTATCCTGACCAGAACCTATTCTTATTTGTTTTCTTGATAATGATCATTCTAACTGGGGTGTTTTGATTTTCATTTCTTTTATGGTCAGAGATGTTGAACATTTTCTCCATGTGTCTGTTGTCTCTTCCTTCTTTCTTTTTCAGAGAAGTCTCTCTTTAAGTCTTTCTCCCATTTATTAATGAGATTGTTATTTTGATGATTTGGAGGGGCTGATTATTTGAACTCTATATTTGGGGAATTGGGATGAGAATGTGGAAAAAAGTGAAGGCTGTGGTAACGCGGTTCAAAAAGAAATGCACTCATTACCTTACTTTTGCAACTGTAACTCTGAACATTACCATTATAGTAAAAGTTTAAAAAAATTAAAAAGAAAATAAGTAAATGTCAGACTTCTCCTCATGCACCACTATTCAAAAAAAATAGAAAAGAAATGATAAATACAACTATCTTTTCAAAATATAATGAAAGAAGTATAGAAACACAACGACTAACTTCCCTTATCACATTCTTTATAAAGGAAAAGTGCTTATTCTACATGATTGTCTTTAGTTAAGAGATTGCTTTTTAATTAAAGAGGCATAAATATGCAAGGAAATTTTGGGGGGGGACTCAGTTCTGAATATAAGAATAATTTTAAAAGATAAAGGTTGGTGTGGGATTTAGGTTTGAGCACTTTAGTGTGGTTTTCATAGGTTACAGGAATAAGACAGCTACAGTAGGACCTGAGTTTATACAGGAAGTATATCAGCAGCAAAGCTTAAACAAACTCTCCTTTCTTACTCATTTAGTTTTACATAAAGAACACAATTAAAATTGACTTCTAACATACAACACATAAATCCTGACATGATAAAATAAAAATATTAATTCCATAAATATGACTTGTGCTCAATATTAATTTATACTATCATCATACATTCATTTAAATTTAACTCAGCATTTTAACAACACTGTTTATTTATGTTAAGTTATTATAAACCTTAAGAAATTATTATTGTTTTTCTTTTATCATAGTTCAGGTAGTTATTAGTGACAAGGTTGAATTATTTAGAGAAAGATAAATTCTTATTGTGGGAATCTTAAGCTATACTAACACCACCCTTCAGAACTATAGAACTTATCTACAGGGTGAGAACGGTTGAAGCTGTGGTGAAGATGGTAAAGGCAATTCACTATTTTCATTGCAGAGGCAAGACCATGCATGTTGCAACACCAATTGGTTGTAACACAATTATAAAATTCCAGGTACATTATAAACTATTATTAATTAGACTTCAAAATCTGAGTTAGAAAAAATAATTCCAAAATATGATGTTCAAATCATTTTAAATATTCAAAAAGTTCATTCAGAAACAGATAAACAGTATATTAAATGAGTTAAGGCAAACTTTACAAATAGACTAATAAAAGGCTCATTTGGCTAGAAAAAAAGTCAGCCAGTGGTTTGCTTTAGCATGAAAATATGGCATCCCTTAGTTGGGTTGACTTGGATGGACTATTAACTTTTGGAGGTCTGACTTTACTGAAAAAGAGTTCTTGATGATATAATCCCTTCTCTATTGACACTCACAGGTTTTCTTTGGTATGAATGACTCTCTAAAAAGGGGAATAGGTTCTTTGGTGAGCTGAGTTCAACAAAATCTAGAGATCATCACCCTCAGATATCCAAAGTGATCACTGGCTATAGAGTTTTTGGATGGTTCAGGAAATTATTTAACTTTGAGGTGGCAGGCACTAGGCCTGGATATGTTCACTGGGAAATGTGATGCCTGTTACTGATCATGCTGAGATCAGTTAATGATCTCTTCAAGTGGTCCTCTTTCTCTGGAACAGCAAATAAGAATATCAGAAACTCTGATATGCAGTGTTCTTCTTCCAGCCTTCCAGGAGTACTCCAAAAGGAGTAAGTTATTCTTACCCCATTTAATTCCTTCTCTCCTGTCTCCTACAGTGTATGGGAGTTCCTGAGTTAATCATGACTCTCATCAGAGATGTATTTTCACATGCTTGAGATGCCTTCTAAATTCATTCTGATACCCTACCTTTTAAATATTCCTTGGAAGCAAGATTTGGCCATTCAGCAGGGATTCACTGTCAACTCTTATGGATTTTTAGATAGAAAAAAAAATCTTTGAATCCCTCAATTAATCTAAAAATATCATTATTCTTGTTATCTAGAGGATAATCTCTTTCCAAATTACATGGGCTCATTTCAGGCTAGGGGATACCTTCTAGTATATATACACCTAAACTGGGTAACTGTGTGCCAATATGATATATAGGTAAATCTACAAAACCTCCAAAATTACAGCCCCATGCAAAGAAAAGTCAGAGGAAATCCTCTTGGGTGATGATTGGCAGATAGATTTCACTAAGGTGTCTATATATGTGTCACATGGATTTGCTAGGATTTATTGACACTTTCACTTAAGTAAGACTTTCAAGGTTGTACTCTATTGCAAATCTCTGCTATGAGAGCCCAAGGTTTCTACTGATTATGACCAATGAGGGAAATCATTGAGCCTAAGTTCCTTTGAGTCTGGCTTACTTCACTTAATATGATCTTTTCTAAGTCTTTCCATTTCCTAACAAATGGGGCAATGTCATTCTTTCTAACAGAAGCATAGAATTCCATTGTGTACAAATACCACATAAAGGCCATATAGTAGGATGCTAAATGAAAGGATCTCTAGGATATAGAAACATAAGCCATATAATGAATGATTGTTGTTCTTAAGGTACTATGTTATCTCTCATCTCTTTTGCTGTCCCTTGGTTATCTCATATTGTTACCTATCTCATATGGTTACCTCATATTGTATCTCACTTTGTTACCTGATATATCAGATATATTTGTATTTGGTTATTTGAAATTGGATAGGGAATGGGGGAAAACAAGATTAGGGGTGGGAGTGGGGGAGAGGGAAATGGGGACCAAGACATGTGAAAGGGTATCAATGTATGGGAATTAATGCACCATCTACCTGGCAAATATCATGTAACCCTTCTATTAATTACAATAAAATATATGAAAAAAGAAGTAAGACTTTCAAACTCATGTTGCAAAGAATCTAGGAACTGTGAAGTGTTCGCTGAAAAAATGTTGTTCTATAGTTGGGCCATCTTAACAGAGAGATGTTGGGTAAAATATTGAGACTTCTGCTCTCTTGAAAAGTACAGAGGGAAAAGCAGACTTTAAATAAAATGCTGGATAAATTATGTGAGGATATGTCAAATTCCTGATCTTGAAATTCTCCATTGCCCTTTTGAGAGTCTGGATGGCTCCTAAGGATGATATTTCCTTCCGTGATTAAAAAAAAATATTCCTAGCCGGATGCAGTGGCTCATACCTGTAATCCTAGCTACCCAGGAGATCAGAGGATCAAGGCTCAAAGCCAGTCCAGGAACAAAAGGAACTGAGACTTGAGCTGAAGAGCTCAGGAACAATGCCCAGGCTGAGTTCAAGCTCCATGACCCCCATGATCTCACCATTCACCATGTTCTGTTAATTCCTTTCCCAGAGCCCCAGGCACTGGTATAAAGCTAAGACATCTTACAAGTTATGTTTACTTTTCTAGAATTAAACTACTTTTTCCAGAAAAAATTTGAAAATAGACACCATGGACAACACAACAATAGAAATTAGTCAAAACTTCTTTATTTCCAACTTGCTATCTGCCCAAATGGTTTTTGATTGTCAGTGGTCCTTTGTACCACACCATTTTTCATGGCGTAGTTTGTGCTCTGATCAACATATCTTTATGTTTCTTCACCAACATCAATTGAAGAGAATAATGTTAGAACACCACAGTATGTTCTGTGACCTAAAAATATTATTGAATCTATGTTAAGTTTACAAATGTTTTTTACTAGTTGACTTAAGAACTATCTTTTTATGGCTAACTACATATATTTATCTTTGGTGCCAATAGTATTAATAATTTTGTTTTCAGAGCATATTTTTTCCTCTCCAGATAATTCTTTATTTCGACCGCCCCCCGAGCATTGTGGGAATGAACAAAAATGCCAGCTGTACATGCATTACCTGTGTGCTTGGCGCCTGGGAAGGAGGTGAAGCAGCAGGTACAGAGGAGGACTAAGGTGAAGACCTGGAATTTGGCCTGTGCTCTCTCCATTTTTTCCTGTAAATTTACATTTATTATTTAAATTTCACAATTGTCAAACAGTGATGCATTGTCATCCACCAATTTCTGCAATTTGGATAAATCTACCACTAATATCTTTATATCCATCTGTCACATTGTTTTTTTTTTGTACCATGTCAGTTTTGAACTCTTCTTACGGTCACCAAAGACAAAAAGTAGACCTGTATGTTGAGTCAATAGCCTTATTATGAAGCAGTTTTAAACTAATGGCATTTGCAGGGAGGTGGATGAATCTAGAGTGAATCATGTTGAGTGAGACAAGACAAGACCAAAGGAACAAAAGGTGCATGGTGTCCTTAATATGTGGCTATTAAATCCAAACAGCACAAGAGCGAGGACCCAATATTTGCATACCCAATGCTATGGTCATGGTATTGGAAATATAAACACAAATACATAGACATAAAAACTTATGACTCTATAGGCATAATGTTTTATTACATTGATTAATATGTATCTATGATATACAAACCCATAGCCTAATTTTGATTATGTTCTAAAAATTAAGAGCCTGAGATTTTATATAGAGATTCCCTTCTTGAATACTTGTTTGTTAAACACATCCTTTGAAATATAATGTAAAAATCAATGTTAATAAATTCTTTAATAAAAAAAGAAGAGATCAACAATACTTCCTCCTTGTAAGATCATAAGTGTTGTCCACTTTCCTTGAGTGACTGGACATTAAGGTTAGGTGGAGGAATGAAAGGAAAGAAGAAAGTGAGAAGGAAAGAAGAAAAGAAAGAAAGAAGGAAGGGAGGAATGGGGGGAGGAAAGAAAGAAAAAGAAAGAGACAGAGAAAGAAAGAAAGAGACAGAGAAAGAAAGAAAGAAAGAAAGAAAGAAAGAAAGAAAGAAAGAGAGAAAGAAGGAAGGAAAGGAAGGAAGGAGGGAGGGAAGGAGAAAGGGGAGAAAGGAAGGAAGGAAGGATCGTGGAAACTAAGAAAACTTCATGTTGACATTAATAGAACAATTTATAATATGAATCTGCATCCTACAATCATGACCCTCATTGCTCATATAGCCTTTGGAAGTAAAAAAAAAATCCCAGCAGCTCTGATGATCAATTAGTGACCTTAAGATTATTTATTATATCATTAGCATTGCAGCTAAACAAAATAGCCACCCACTCAGGTGTCATGAAATTACTGATGTGACCAAGTAAGAACACAACTCTGTTCCATTAGATATGTGGGAGAAGTTAATGGTGCACAACCCAGTTTCCAGATATAACCATGCACGTCTGCAAAACCTCAATAAAGCTCACATTATTAAGAGCCTTAGGGCATTCACTCCGCTCTTTCCTGCCCACTCTCCCATATTTAAATTTGTTTTATTATGTACTTGTATTATATAAATAACCAATCATCTTTACTCCAGAAAGGATAATGTTCTTTTTTTATTTTTATTATTAAACCTGAGTGTTTCTTTCTCTTCAACTAGGAAGTTAAGAACAATGGTGACTAGAAGTAATGAGATGAGAGTATACTCTTGCCTTATTTCCATATTTGGGCTTTTTGGGGGTGGGGTGGGGGAGTCATGGGGCTTAAATCTGGCCTTGGAGCTGTCTATGAGCTCTCAGCTCAAGGCTACCAGTCTACCCTTGAGCCACAGCCCCGCTTCCCATTTTCTAATGATTAATTGGAGATAAGAGTCTCTCAGCTTTGTATTGCCTGGGCTGGCTTTGAACCTTGATCCTTAGATCTAAGCCTCCTGACTAGCTAGGATTACAGGCATAAGCCACCATACCTGGCCCATATTTGGCATTTATGGTCCATTCAGTGCACTGGTTATCATAAATTACTGAATATCTTTTGTAATATTGATATTAGGTTGTACATCTAGCTCATAATTTGTTTTGGAAATTTGTAAACTATTTCCATGTTAAGATAATTATATGTATTTTATACTATAATCTATAAAGGTAATGATTTTTGAAAATTGAATGGACTAATCTAAGTAGTTTAGAGATGTGAGATTATTTAATTCACATGACACATCGTGATAGTTGTATGATTAATTTACTCAAGGTCATACAGATACAAAATTTGTCAAAATAAGACTTGACACTTGAATTTATGTTCTCCTCTATGAGACAAGGAAAAATCTTAAAAGCAACCATTAAGAAGCATACACACACACACACACACACACACACACACACACACACACCATTTAAATGATGAGAAACACATGCAATAACATCTATATTAAAAATAATGCCATGTAATGAATTTGGTAATCTAAGTTAATATAAATTAATAAAACCAAACTTTTACGATTTCCTCTAACTTTGGATATTTGAGAGATTGAGATGTCTAAAAGGTATTACCTCCTTAAGTAGGAAATAAATATTCCTCTTCTTGGCAGAGCTTCTTGTTTCTGTCAATTTCATTTTGTTTAATGATGAGAAAAACACAATGTTTAAACAATCACTGTCTATTTGTCAAGCAGTTATATATGTGAACATACAGTTTAAACCTACTGTTTTTTTTTTTTTCAGTGTGGAAACTGAGATTGTAATAGCTCAGTCCTCTGGAAGATTTTTATTAAATTCTCCATTTACTCAAGTCACTTATCAACAGAAATATATGAATACAATTTTTCTTTGATAATAATAGTATCAAAAATAAGACTGTTTAAAAATACATAGTGGGGGGCCAGGAGTTTGGCCTAGTGGTAGAGTGCTTGCCTAGCATGCATGAAGACCCAGGTTCGATTCCTCGATACCCTATATACATAGCAAAAAGCCGGAAGTGGTGCTGAGGCTCAAGTGGTAGAGTGCTAGCCTTGAGAAAGTCCAAGGACAGTGCTCAACCCCTGAGCCCAGGACTGGCAAAAAAAAAAAAAAATACATAGTGGGGGGCCGGGAGTTTGGCCTAGTGGTTAAAGTGCTTGCCTATCATGCATGAAGACCCAGGTTCGATTCCTTGGTACCATATATATAGAAAAAGGTGGAAGTGGTGCTGAGGCTCAAGTGGTAGAGCTCTAGCCTTGAGAAAGTCCAAGGACAGTGCTCAGGCCCTGAGCTCAAGCCCAGGACTAGCAAAAAAATAAAAATAAATAAAATTAAAAAAAATAAAAATACATAGTGGGTATGAATGACCACAATTGAATTGACAAACTAAATAAAACTATTAGTGTCCAATATTCAATATTATATAAATAAAATGTGATTATTTAGACCCATAAAATCTAAATAATGGTACTGATTTATCTAAAAATAATTTTGTTTCTTACAATAACATGTTGTTTCAGAGTACAATAATTTTTATTTTATCTCCAAGTGAAATACTATGTTGGTACAGCAAACCAAGAGTAATCCTAATGAGTAGTAGATTCTGATATATACACACTTTTTTTAGCCACACACTTTATTTCTTCAAGATATTTAATCCTCTACTGATTCCAATTTTTCAAGAATTCTTCTCTGCCTATTACCTATAAGGTAATGACTGATACAAGTCAGCTGATTTCTGGACATTTCTATATGGTTTTCCAAATTCCTTTTGTAAATTTTTGTAGAGATCACAGTTTTAAAAATGACTCAAAATTGAAATTAGGTACTTTTTTCATAAAGCCTATTCTGAAACTGTTGTAGAAACCAGGAGGAAGCAGTGTAGCGGGCAGATGGTTCACATCTATAATCCTACCTATTCAATAGACAGTGCCCAGGCTCAGAGTTCAAGCCCCATGGCCAACAAAAATCAAGCAAGCAAGAAAGAAAGAAAGAAGAAAGAAAGGGAAAGAAAGAAAGAATTACTAAAAGATAAAAACACAGCTTAGGATCAGAGGCCTCGATGTTTAACGTTACAGTTTTGGGTTTTGACCACGTGGTGTCAGCTCTTTACTTTTTGGTAGCACTGGTGTTTAAACTCATGCCTTGATCTTGACCCAGAGGAGTTCTACCATTTGAGTCACACTCCCTTCTTTTTGTTATCGTCGTTTTACTTATTTTTTAGATAGCATATTTATATCTTTGAGCAGAGTTGTCCTCAGGCCACAAAAGATGGAACCATACATGCATGTTATATGTAATTGGGTTCTGGTGATCTGCATGTACTTAGAGTGGCTTTGTCTGCATGTGAGTGCCATACTGAATGGTGGCCTTCAGCCATTATTGTTAGTTTACACCCTAGACTCAGCAACTCAGTTCTCACTCACTCTTGGCTTGGCAGTAACCAAAGCTAAGTTTTTCTTGGCAGCAATCTAGAAGTCTTTCAGACACCATGGACAGATACCGCCTGAAGTTCTTACTTATTCCATCTGCTCTCTCCTGTATTTCACCCCCTACCATTCTCAGCATGCCAGAGCCCTTGGCTTTCTTCAGTTTGTAACTCTCCACAGTTCTTAGTCTCTCTAGGACTTTCCCTTTCACTGTTGTACTGGTTTTAAATTGTCATCCTTAGATCTCAGTCTATTGAGTAGCTAGGATTACAGATGTGAGCCACTCCAGGCTCTTTATTTGCTTTGCAGCTGGTAGAAGTACTTGGGGCTAACAGACCTCTGGTGTTATCTGCTCTCCAAACAACTATCTCTTTAAACTCTGCGGAAGATTAAATTAATGAATAAGCAATAAAATCATCCAATGGGAAGGAGTTTTATTAGATATTCTGCTGCAAAAAGAGGGGCATTGAACGAGATGGAAGCCCCCCAGACAGACCTAATGAGAATGTGAACTGGCTGGTAATGTAACCAATCTCTTCTATGCAGTTTATTATCTGTTATCTAACACTTTTCTGACATAATTTTTCAAGGTTAAATAGGATAAGGGAAAGGTTACTGTCAAACTTGAATATGCAAATGAGATAGAGTGAAAAAGGTGCAGGGAAAGGGTCACCTGAAACCATTATGGCTGGGATAGAAGCTTCTGGTGCCATGATTAGAAAGATTTGTAGTGGTCATAGGAGAAACAAGATTCTCCCAGACCATGAAAGAAATGCAAATCAAAACAAATTTGAGATTATACCTCACTCCAGTTAGAATGTTCATTATCAAGAAATTTAAAAACAACAGATGCTGGCAGGGATGTGGCCAGGAGGGATCACTACTACACTGTTAGTGGAAGTGTAAACTTGTTCAACCACTATGGAAAGCAGTATAGCAGTTCCTCAAAAGACTAAACATATAGCTCCCCATGACGCAGCAATCCCACTCCTTGGCATTTACCCAAATGTCCAGGAACAAGAACATACTAAAGCCACTAGCACTACAATGTTCATTGCAGCACTATTTACCATAGCAAAGATATGGTACCAACTCCAGATGCTCCTCAGTAGATGAATGAATCAAGAAGACTGTAGTAATTATACACAATGGAATTCTATGCTGCCATCAGAAAGAATGACATCATCCCATTCTTAAGGAAATGGAAAGACTTGGAGAAAATCTTTTTAAGTGAAGTAAGCCAAACCCAAAGGAACATAGTTTTCCTCATTTGTAATAATTAGTACACATCTAAGACTCTCTTATCAGAGGATTACAATAGCTCAAAACCTAGAACATAAGGTCATATAGGATGAGACCAAATGAAATGAACTCTAGGATATGGAAACAAGCGGTTTATCTTATGTGATTGTTCTTAATGTACTATGTTATTTCTCTTCTCTTTTTTTGCCCTTATGGTTAATCTCATATTATTACTGTATTTTATTACTGTATCTTACAATATACCTGGTATATTGTATATAAGTTTATTTGAAATAGGGAAGGGAAGGGGGAAAACAAGATGATTGGGAGGTTGTGGGGAAGAAACAAGGACAAAAACATTGTGTGAGAAGTAATGCCCCTACTACCTGATGAATTTAACTGTAATCTGTCTTTACATTATCCTGATAACAAAAAAAGGAAATACATTGACATAATACCACCCAAAAAAAAGATTTTTTTTCCCATAGTCCTTGCTGTCATGTTTGTGGGCTCTAGAAGAAAATCTAGTGTTTCCACTGCAGTGGAACAATTCGTGTAGATGGAATAAAGTCTCTATGAGGGCCCAGGGACATTTCAAGCCATGTGGGCTGTCTTAATGGTGCCTCCTACATCATGGAAAAAGTAGCGAATTGATTGGCAACTCCCTTACTGACTGAAAACTGATGTATTGAAGTTACAGTTGCCACTAGAGCTCCAGTGGCAGAAACCTTATTAAAGCTCAGCAAGACATGGGGGCTATGTGGATGACAGTAATAAAATCCCATTTGCCTGAGATTCTGCCTGACCTGAGGCTGAGGCTACTGTGACTGGTCACGGTGGATGAGTGTGACAGCTGTCAATCAAGCAGCCAATCTGCTTGTGCTGACTAACCCCTGATAGATTTAGTCTTTTATAAGGAAAACTAAAACATGAATATGTGCTTGTAATGAAGATTCAACACAATGTTACTATTTTTATTACTTAGTAAACTCAATCTACTACTTTTTCCTTAGCCAAAATCCTTACATAATCCCTTGCTGGGGGAATAGTCAAGAATTTTAAAATCTGTTTTGTGATCAGAATACAAAATGGGGGGCCAGGAGTTTGGCCTAGTGATAGAATGCTTGCCTACCATGCACAAAGACCCATGTTTGATTCCTAAATACCACATACATAGAAAAAAGCCAGAAGTAGTGCTAAGACTCACGTGTTAGAGCTCTAGCCTTGAGGAATGCCCAGGGACAGTGCTCAGGCCCTAAATTCAAGTCCCAGGAGTCACAAAAAGAAAGAATACAAACTGGTACAGAGGGTAGGTTAGTAGCTTTTTCCAAAAACAAAAATGTATATTTTCCCATATGATTAAGCAATGTGTCTCTATGATCTAGAGCCAAAAGAATAAAAACGTATAGATTTATAAAACCTAAATTCAAATACTTATGACACTTTTACTTATTTGATTTACTATTTTATTTGCAATCCATTTATAATTTTATTACACTTTGGCAATACTTGGAAGTAATTAGGCAGGTCTACAACAGACAAAGTGAGGCAATGGAGTATCATCCATTATTAACAGCAGCCACAATAACAAGCAAGAAATTTTAAAATTGGTTATGAAATCATGAATATACAGTTAAAATACCTAAATATTATTTACTGAGAAAAGAAACTAATTGGAAATTTTTATATATTATTGAATGATACTATTTAAACAATATTACTTCAACTAAAAATTATGTAGGCAATAAAATGATAGCATCTTCTAACACATTAATGCGGAGGGATGGCTGAATGAGTAAAACAGAGTGGATTTTCTAGACCAGTGAAACTGCCATGGATGATATTGTAATGATGAATGCATAACATTATACTTTGCTAAAGAAACATAAAAAACATAAAACAAGTGTGAATCCTAAGGTCAGTTGTAAACCTTGGTTGGTAATGATGTGCCAAGACAATTTCACCAGTTGTAATCGATGCAATACTCTGGTATTAGCATTAATACACAAGACGATGAATTTTTGAGCAAGGGAGAGAATATGTGAACGTTATGTGAACATTCCATGCATTTTGCTATAGAATTATTACTTTCTTTAAAGTAAACTCTATTAAAAAAGGTGATGAAACTATTTTTTAGAGAAAATGTCTGAACCATACACATTAAAGACATGGTTATATTGTCTTGTGCTTGAGAAATAAATCTATGATAATTGTTACGTAAACACCAGAAGCGAAATCATATAAATAATATGATTTTTTGAGACATTTTATAGAACTTTATACTACACACATTAGGTTAAAGCACATAAAATTTCCCATACAAGAACTTTAACAAATATCTATTGATATTTGTTATATAAACAGATATCTGATATCTAATATAATTGAATTTAGTAAAGTTATATTTAAGTAGTTTCAATAAAATTGAAATACTGTTCTATCTTTTAACTTAGTGTATAAGTTGAATGTTGAACTTTTGTACTGTAGAACAGTAAATATCAGCATAATTTTTCTAGCTTGATGATCAATAAAACGATTCAAAATTTGATGAATTGAGTAAGATGATGCTTTTTTAAAAACAGTACATAGGACTGGGAACAGAGGTAAGGTTGCTAGAAAAGGAAAAATAAGAGATTAAACAATTGTAATGACACTGCCTTTTTTTTCATCATTTAGTTTCCGTTATAAATACACATTCAGGTAGTATTGATGAGCCACATACTTCATGCATATAATTCTGGCGACAGAGGAGGCTTAGATCTGAGCAAAACTTTCAAAACCATTTGAGGCAAACAAATATTAGATGTCCTATCTCTAATTAACTAACAAAATGCCAGAATTACAAGAATAGCTAAAGTGACACAACAATCTAGACAAAGCACTAGAGTGTGAGGCCTAGATACCTAGAATTTAAGTCCCATTAAACACACATGCACACACACACACACACACACACACACACACACACACACGCGCGCGCGCGCGCGCGCGCACATGCCCCACAGAGTATTTAAGGATTAATTTTCAAGTGAAATATGTCTGTACTAGGGTGATGTGATTTTCAACTCAAAAATACTAGAAAATGAATGGAGAACCAGAAATGAGGATCCCTCAATATGGTATATTCTGGGACTCAGAATGATATGAGCTCAATGTAAAATACCATGTATCAGGTCATTCTCAAGTGGCCTTAAGAATTCGGAGGAAATGCGGCACAACTGACATTTTAGAAGTAATGTTTTCTGTTGCATGAAAAGCTTTGAGAGTATTCAAGAAGTCAATGGCAATTGAGGTAAATATCTTTGATTAGTCAAGAAATTATGGGTATCAAGACAGGTGTTAGCACCCTGTGTTTGTATTTCTAGCTACTCAGAATTCTCAGTACAGGAGGATTGACATTTAAGGCTAGTTCAAGCATAAAATTTCACTAGACCGTATTTTAAAATGTAAGAAGCAAAAAGCAGTCATGGATCAGTGGTACAGTCTAGCAAGCATCAGAGCTGGAGTTCTACCACTGATAGAAAGAAAGACAGAAAGGATGGGGAGAGAGAGAGAGAGAGAGAGAGAGAGAGAGAGAGAGAGAGAGAGAGAGAGAGAGAGAGAGAGAGAGAGAGAGAGAGAGAGAGAGAGAGAGAGGGAGAGAGAGAGAGAGAGAGAGAGAGAAGAGGGAGAGGGAGAGATAAATATAAATTGCAGGAATATATATATATATATAACTAAGGGAATCCTTATTAAGAAAAAAATCTAATTTAAAAGTTAAAAATTCTAGCAGAAAAAAATGTTAAATTTAACTCAATAAGCAGCAATGTACTATATTAAATATATAAAGCCACGTCTGTGTTGGTTTTATTATAGAAGCTAGTAAACTATTCTCTAATTTATGAACCAAAATAATTCCAGTAACTGGATTAAATATAATAAGTTAGAAAGAACACAGAAAGAAAATATAGAAGTTTTCATTGGGTTATTAGAGGGATTTTATTGTCATTCTTTGAGGAAAATAAACAGGCTTATAAATTAATATGTTACATTTAAATAATTAAACTTAGCAAAAATGAGTGTTGTGTGCAGAGTACTCAAAGATTAATGTGGCTTTACAATATAGACAGTTAGAAGTTAGTGATCCTTAAAGTGAGAAATACACATATTTTTCTTCTCACTTAATATTTCTCAAAGTATTAGTAAAAAATAAAAATTGTGCTAATGCCTCTAGTTCTATCTACTCAGTGACTAGAATGTAGGACTATATTTCAAAGCCAGCATAGGCAGAAAAAGTCCATGGGATTTTGTTTTCCAATTACACAGCAAAAAACAAGAAGTAGAGCAGGTAGTCAAACACCAGACTTAAGAAAATGTTATAGGACAAAGCTCAGGTTCCAAGTTCAAGCCCTATTTCTGGCGCACACACACACACACGCTATTTGAAAAATAAGAATGACTCAAAGTGATGGCTGGAATACCATATTTAGGAACTTGCAGCAGGAAGATAATGCGTTGAAGACTGGTTAGGTTATCTGTTCAAGTTCCAAGTGAGATGTGCTATATAGTGAGACTCAGCCTCACAAGAAATAAACTCAAAATAATATACAGATTTCTCACCAAGGAGTAAGCCTAATATCTCTGGCCAGAAATACTCAAAAGTAAGGCAACCCTAACAGCAATTATACTAATACTAATACTAATTCTAATCAACTGAGAAAAATTTTCCACAAGCATAATGAAACAACTAATTAAATCTATATAAAAAAGAGAATGAAGATAGTTCAAAGAAGAATTCCAAATGAATAGAATAAGCAACTTCAGAAAGTTAGCTCTTGAATTATAAGAAATATCACACAGTGAACTTTGAGATTATCTATTATTTTTCTAAGATTATAGAATCTCTCTTTCCTTCTTTTTCTCTTTTAGAATTCCAGGTTCTTTAATAACTGAATTTCAGGTTTTATAAAGAATCCTAGGAAAGACAATTCTATCAACAGAGGTTTTGTAGAGCCACTTCTTGTACATAAAGAACAATTACCTCCTCCCTCCCTCTTTTTTCTGTAAATAACTATTGGTTAGGATAACAAACATTCTCAGGGAAACAAATTTAAAGCTGCAAGAAATTTTTCACATGTAGCTTATGGTATAGCTTTAAAACAAATGTCAGCAGTATCAGTAGCACACAACTATAATAATCTTTGCTACTACGGAGGCTGAGATATGAGAATCAATGTTCAATGCCAGCCCAGACAGGAAAGCACCTGAGATTTAATTTTCAGTTAACCAGCAAAATTAGAGACTCGGGGTATGGCTCAAGTGGTAGAACACCAGCCCTGGATAGAAAAGCCATACTAGAGAGCAAGAGCAAGATATTAAATTCAATACCTGGAATCAGCAGGAAAAACATCTGTGAAAAAAAATGATTATAATTTTTTATAATTTAATTTAAAATATTTCCTATAGATAAAAACTAGAGACTCATGCATGTTTGCTAGGCAAGCATAAGACCTGCAGCCTTCATCAGTTTCTTCTAAATTATACATCTTTCAATGACAAGTATAGGTATTTGAAAAAAAATATTAATTGCGTGAGAGAAAGTAAAAGAATTTTGTTGTTATAAAATACGAAGAAGTTAAAATATTTTAATGAACTTGAATTGAAATTTTATTTAAAAAAATATAGTTTAGTTACAACAAAGAAAACTTAAAAATTATTCAAATGTATAAGGAAGAGATTTGGTTGACAGTTTAGCTAACATTTGGTCATTGCCAATTGTGTAGTTCACACATTTCAACATGCCATTCTGGGGTTCATTTTTCTTCTCAAAGCAAAGATAAATATTTCCTTTTTGTCCTATATCTTTACAACAATGGCAATTGGGACAGATCATAAAATAGACATTCATAGAATGCTTTCAGAATAAATAAAAAACAATTACTTAAAGACTGGATTCACATATTCCATTAGGATGGAAAATGCAACATTTTCTAGAAATGAGTCTTTAATATATTAATATGTTGTTGGGCATGGACTCAGGAAATTGTCAAATATGAGTGTCAACAAATTGAAAAAAAGTACCTTACTATCCTCAATTTTTAGTTGAAGCTGTGTTTCTAAAAAGGTGCAAAAATGTTAATCAAATAGAAAACGTTTGGCTGCTTCTTCATTTTTAAGTAGTAAATATATTTTTTACGCCGTATTTTTGTCAGTCTATTTTCACCAATGCCTGTGGTGATTGCAGGATAATTGTTCAGTAATTATTAGGAGATGGACTGACACCTAGTGGGCACTCACCAAATACTTGTTGAATTGTGTTACAGGACAAAAGAAAGGGAAGGCAGTGGGGAAACCAGATGATTGGGGAGGAATAGGGGGAAGGAAATTGGGACAAAAACATGAGGAGTATAATGGGTGAGAAGTAATGCACCTACTATCTGCAAAAATAACTGTAACCCCTTTATACATTAGAATAAAATAAAGAAAATGAGGGCAGCATCAATGGAGTGCGCAGAGCACGTAAAGCATCTTCAGCTTACAGCTAGGTCAGGTAAGACGACTTTGCACTGAAGTGCCTTGCAAATGTTCCCCTAGCAGCAAATTAAAAAAAAATACATTTAAGGTATAATATTCCATATACATTTTCATATCTTAAAAAATAAGACCCATTAACAAAATATACTTATAAGTATGATTCAATTAATAGCGACCAAATTATATTTTTTGTAATATGCTTCTATCTTAGTGATAATAGGAAGCATGAGGTTTTCTATCTGTGTGTAAGTAATTTTCTTCACAAATATTGTTAACACTGCATTATTCACTAGAAACTTAGACAAAAGTCGTCCACATTTACTAGAATCTTGGATCAAATGTAGTCAAAAACATATAAAGAATTATATTTTGCTTAGAGTATATAGATAAGTAAAGGAAAGTTTTAACTTTGGGATTTGTTGCTTATTATTGATTTAAGTGTGTTTACTATAAGGGAGTCTATTGTGCAATTTCATTTTTCATGATGGGATCATGCTTTAAATACAAGTTGTTGATACTTCTCTTTGTCTTTGAGTTTTCTCAGCGAATTATTCAAATTAGTCATGTACAGAGACTGTGCTATAAATATCCCCAATGAATCTTCATTACTCAAATTCCCTTCTCATCCACTCTTTTTATAGCTTTAATCCATTTGCAGATGCATGCATTCCTGACAAGAAGGGTTCCAATGGAGAAGGAGACCTTATGACAGCCACTGGGATGAAAAATCAGGAGTGCATGTTGGCGAGCACAATTTTACCAGACACCTATGTGCCCCTGAAATAATCTCACCCACTTGTTATATGACCCAATGTCACAAGGCAGATGGAATTTTAGGACCTGAAATTGAATATATAAATCAGGTCATGTGGAATTGATTTCCCTTCAGAAATACATAAATCCATGTACATTACAGGTTTTCAGAATTTGAGCTTCTAAAGTTTCCATCATTATATTTTAGTGATTAGAATTCTTACCTTTTAATTTATGGCATTTAAAAATTCTATCAAAATGTCAAAGCACTATCAAAACAAATTTAAAGGATGACTAAATTAAGGAAATAGGAAAAAACACATGGATTTGATGCCAAGAAAGGAAAAGGCTGTGCTATTTTTTTGCCAGTAAGAGAGAAAATAGAGCTTTTTGAAAAATGGTTAATATGCAAAAATAATACAAACTGATTATTAGTTCTTCTTTTAGTTGTTTTATTTTGGAATTGGTTCAGGTTTCTCATAATCAGCATTGGAATGCATTATTGGCTTTTAAAATCTCATTACAGGAGCACAGAGGCAGAAGAATGATGTGCATTTTGAAAATAGCTCAATATGAAAGGGATGACCATGTCCATGAACCATAACAATTGATGAAGACAATTACATTTAGCAAGTCACATCCTGAAGAAAATTTAATCAGGAGACTTAAAAGTACGCATTAATTTGCCCTACTATTTTATACTTCTAACTAAATATGCATCCTTGCTTGACCAAGCTTTGAGCAAGAACAGCAACTTTTTATTTGTACCAACAATTTGTTCCTTAATGGTAGGGATCAGGAATTTTGTTACTTGTTGAGTACCCAACCAAAAATTTAGATGTCACTTCACCCAGGGCAGTGTGACTGGATGAACAGAGTGCATGTTGACAGACAAATTGGGTGCTGAGTAGTTCAATATGAAAAGATAGTTCAGGAAATAGGATGGCATTTGAAAATGGAGGAGCTGGAGACAGCAATGCTTTTGATTTCATTGAACAATTTTACATAAAGAGGCTGTATGTCAGTTTTTGCTTAATGTTTTATGAGGCTAAAACTGAACTGATCCAAAGTAGACTGTTTCTTCTTCCTCTATCACCATTACTTTTCAGAATCTCACCACCAGCTTCCTACTCATTTAAAATAAAGTGTAGCAAACATACAGGTGTACTTTCTTTAACATTCTTTCTTCTCTATATTTTTAGTGGGAGGTTCCACATCCTGAGTATGTACTGGGGCATCTAATTCTACACTCAACTTCAGTTCAGACATTTCACACATTACTATTTAATACTATGAAATACCCCTGTGAATAATTACTCTGTCAGGGGTAATTTTTATATGATATTGCACTGTGTGATTACAATTCTCCTAGTGAGGTTGAGCAGAAAGAGGACAAGGGAGGAAAGAAGAGAGATAAGGGGGAGGGATGGAGGAAGACACACACAGTCAGAGACAGAGAAACTGAGAGGCATAGAGAAACAGAGTGACACACATAAACCCAGATATCTTAATTGGAGCACTGTTTTTCATAATGCATTAAAATAGTTCATGTCATGATATAAGACACTAAAATATATTTAAGCATATGGAGGTTATGTTTTAATTTTATTGCTAACATTACTACTATTTTTTGTTTTATAGTCTGGAAAGATGTCAGATTCTATTAAAGGGTTCTCTGGACTGAGGGTCTTTTCTTCTTAATTGCTTCTGTATAGAGCTGCTATAATAATAATAATAATAATATTTATATAATGAAAATACATAAAATATCAGCAATAATTTCAGCAAACACGTGATGAAACATGAGTGGAGCTAAGGAATTAAGAAGTCTACTCAGTATATAAATATTGGTTTTACTGAACCTTAAAAACTCATACAAGAAATATCCACATATTTGTAATATATAGGTATATTTTATCCCAATATTTCAAATACAGAATCTGAGTTTTATGACCATTCTGTCATGAAACTGTCTATGCTCAAATAGTAATTATGAAAAAGAAGTAGAGCTAATTGAAAGGACCTCCAGGATACTGAAACAAAAGCCATATAATGAATGATTGCTGTCCCTAATGTACTATGTTCTCTTTCATCTCCTTTGCTGTCTCTTGGGTATCTCATATTGTTACAGTATCTCACTTTGTTATCTGATATATTGAATTTATTTGTATATTGGTTATTTGAAATTTGATAGGGAAGGGGGGAAAACCAAGACGGGGGGGGGGTGGGGTGAGGGGGAGGGTGATGGGTACCAAGACATATGAAAGGGTATCAATGTATGTGAATTAATGCACCTTCTATCTGGCAAATATCATGTAACCCCTTTTATTAATTACAATAAAAAATTATAAAAAAAAAAGAAAAAGAAGCAGAGCTCAAGGAAGCTTTATTGCAATTCACCTCTATTTTAGTATCATTTTCAAATTCAACACTTAAATTTTCATCAGTCTAACCTCTGGTCTATAGTGGGGTTTTTTTTTTTTTGGTTGTTTGTTTTTCTTCTTATTACTTCTTTATATATGGTAGCCAGGCACTGGGGGCCTCACACCTGTAATCCTACCTACTCAAGTGGCTGAAATCTGAAGATCAGAAGATCATGATTTGAAGCCAGCCTGGGCAGGAAAGTCCATAGAGATTCTTATTTCCAATAAAATACTCAGGAAAAGCCAGAAGCAGCACTGTGTCAAATGGTAGAGCACTATGCCTGAGCCAAAGAAGCTCAAGAACAACACCAGGCCTTGAGTTTGAACCCCAAGACACACACACCACACACACACACACACATTTATCTGTTTAAATACTCTATAATGTTTGATATCTGTGTCTATGTAGTGTGTGTGTGTGTGTGTGTGTGTGTGTGTGTGTGTGTGTGTGTGTGTGTCAGTGTGAGAACATGAATGTTTGGATGTGTCTTCCTTCATCCAATAAAACTTGGACTATCCAGCACTCTAGGATTGTGCTAGCAAGCAAACTTTCCTTGGAAAGGTCCCCCAACGACCAGTCTACTTGAGGCTTCCTCCACATTACTAAAATCAGAGGCACACTTATCAATCACCACCTTCACTCTATTCCACTTTGACTATTTCTGTCTCTTTCTTCAGAATGTGTATTGAACTTGATGTAATGAAAAGTCCTATTTACCTTTCTATTCATTGGCAAGCTCAGTATTTGGCACAGGTCTGTGGATTGCATAAATAATCTGAGAAGTTGTGTAAATTGGTCTAAGTGTTAATTTTCAAATGTCAGAAATAGTGAGATTAAAATAAAAATAACTATTTTTAATATAGAAGTTAAGAATATTGAGAGTGTAAGAAGGAGGGTAAGAAAAATAATATAAAACATAGTATCTTGGTTGGATTAATTATGACCCTGGGGCTTTGTAGTTCACTAGAAAAATGTTTCAGATTTTAAATTCACTAGGTATTTTAGAACCTTTGAAATCCACAGGATAATTATACAAATTTCTACTTAGTTTTATGTCTTTGACCTAAGAGCCAAAATAGAAAGGAAAAAAAAAACTTAACTTCAGGCAAAAATAATCATCCTACTAATTATCATGACTCAATTAAAATACATGAGCATGAAATCCTGATACAAATAAACTACTCTATACATTTTTTTGTTTCTCTTTTCTTTATTGAACTGCTTTATTATTTAGAGGGATTTTTAAAAATTAGTCTACATCAATATCACAAGGGAATTTTACTCTGATAATTCCATAGATACTTCACTGTACTTTGAATAAGTTCATTGGCTCAGTTATATTCCCTTAGCCTCTTTCTTTGCCTCCCCTTTGTCAAGTAGTATTTGGTAAATTTCACTACGGTACCTTCATATAAACATAAGTAGCATCTTGAATCTTCTACCTTCAGCCGTGCTCACCATCTCCCTTCCCCAACCATTCTTCCTTCAGGATGTTTTCCTTTAATTATCCTGTCTTATTGTTATTATTATCATGACCCTTTTCAGTCTAGATACTCTACTTACTCTTGATTATTTCAAGGACAAAGGCTCTACAGCAATTGTAAAGAAAATATAAAATACAAATTGTTGCCAGCAGAATGTCAATATGTAAAGTAGATAACTTTGCTTCTTTATGTATGTGATGCAAATTAAAAGCCCTTTAACATGTGGAAAATATGTGCTTTTTGGCATAAATGTATATAATTTGCAAATTGTAGGTAAATTACCAATCAACTTTCTTTTAGTTATAACTGATTTGTCAAAATACCATTTTGTGGGAAAGAAATGGAAACTCCATGGTTCTTGGCAGAAAAATAAGTCTTTCAGAGTTAGCAAGAAATCTTAGCTGCATTCCCTGACATTTCCCTTTTAATTTCAGGTCTAAAAGGCACCTGTTTTCTGTATCTTCATAATTTGTAATAATTTTATTTTTCACTTCTACAAAACTGACATGAATTTCAAATACATTAATCCTGTGATAAAGTTTTGGATATGAAAAAATCCATATTTATCTTTCTAATGTAATTAATACATATTAATATGTTTTAAGTGATCGAACACAAAATAAACTATTAATGATAACAAATAAATGCTAATTAAGTTTACAGTTTGATAACATGCCACTTTCTTAGATCAGGATCATGAGAAGTTTGATTGTAGAAAATAACTTTTTCCTGAAATAAAAAATCTGAATATTTTCAGACAGGTTAACCAAATGAAAATATCTTTAAATGATTCTACAGATTACAGAAGTAAAAACAGTATATGTTATAGACTTCTAGGTCACATACAACATTAATAAAGAGTATTAAAGCCATTTTTTGTAAGAGAAAGATTAATGTCTGAATTTGAGTCTTAATAACAGCTTCAAAACTCAAATTTATTATTACATTTGGTATCAAAGTTGAATTTTTGTGTTTGTGTTAATTTTGAGGTTTGAACCCAGGCCCTTCAGACATGTTAGACAAGCACCTTACCACACAAATCATGCCCTAAATCTGTTTTTCTTTTGGGTATTTCTCCTCTAAGCTGCCTAATTTATTTTTAGAAGTGGAATTTTCCTGACTTTTGGTTTATGTCTTCAACCATCAACTTCCTGCTCCTCAGGTACTGAGTGACTGGGATTCTTGACATTGCCTTCCATTTTTTGCTCAAGATGTTTCTTGCATAGAGCAGAATAAGAAAATGGAGAAACCATTTTTCCTTGTGCTTTGAATCAGATTCTACAAGCAGAAGCCAGCAAAGGCCTGTGTCTAAAAGAAGACAGATAAGAAAATAGGCAGCATTTTCAAGAATCTGATGACACTTCCTGAGACTTATTCTTCAGCAAAATTATGTTGAAACAGTACTATCAACGTGCCTGAGATGACTAAAGATGGTAACGTGTTTGTGGGCAATGATCACTCTAGAAACACAGGCATGATCTCAAGAAATAGAACATCCAATGAAGTTGAACTAGATTAAATCAAGGATTAAGAATCTTGAATTTTGCCTTTGAGATGAAGAATGAGGATCTTGGATTGAGGGCACTGCATGGTGGTAGAGTATTTCTCAGCATGACTAAATGCCTGCGTTCAGTACTGCGTTCATGTACTGAAGGAATGGCTCATGAAGTGCAGTGTCTGCTTGCTAGCACAAAGATCTGAGTTCAACCCCAATTTTGCCAATATTAATAATAATAATAATAATAATAATAATAATAATAAAGAATTGGAAACATACTTATAGAATCATTTTGTACCTTATGTGACTACAATATTTACCAAAAGGAAGTCAGTGCACTGTGCTATTTGTTTTAAATAATTCTTGTGGTTTCTACATACTCCAATAGTTTATCTACTGGTGGTTGTAGTTATCTTACATGGATACACATTAAAAAAGTGACTCTAATATCCACATAAAATGCTACTATAGAAAAGTAATGACTTCTATAAATATGTTTTTAACTAACTACAATATAGCAATCAGATAAGTTTTCTTTGGCTTATGGATCCAGGAATTCAATGATTGAGAAACAGAAGTTGAACATTTATAAATGCACATGCATACACTAGTACACAGTTAAACAAAACTATAACAATACTAAACTCTTTCTGTGTGTGTGTGTGTGTGTGTGTGTGTGTGTGTGTGATAGTGACTAAAATGCATTCATTGTGTAGAGTTCAATGAATTTTTTAAAAGGCATGACCTTAGAAAGAAACTCTTCAGGCTTGAGAACTCAATTTAACCTACTTTTTCTTGATCATCCCAACTTACTTTCTGTTACTAAGGAATTTATTGTACACATTTTATTAAATTGCATTGAGTTGAGGAAAATACAGGCTCTGTTTTCTGTATTTCAATGAAAGCTGGAAAAAAAAATCTTGTCTCTCTTGATCAAATCCTGTCCCCCATTACAATGTACTTTATCAGATATTTTAGAAGTGGTGAAGCAAGGATTACTACCAAATCTATGAAAAAGAATAAACACTAAGGAAAAATGAAAATGGATGAGGAGAAGAAGGAAAAGAAAAAGGCTAATACTA